>NW_020653726.1:2958268-3079343 GCF_003589595.1 Hyposmocoma kahamanoa | reverse complement strand
TTAAACATACCCACTAATCGAGTTCTCAGTTCTTAGTCAACGTGTAAAGGTCCCAAAACGTTGGTTTGTTTGAAAAAAAAAACAAATACACTTTGTGCTTTGGACCGTTCTCATCGTAAGCGGCGTAGAGTTGGATTTAAGTCTTAAGTGTAAAGCTTGACGGGCTCCTGACCCTGTACGCTATTTAGATCTGAAAAATTATTTTTATATCATCTAATTTTCAAATCATGGAAAATATGGTCTTTTGCAATAAATAGGTTGAAAATCTGCTGTAAAATTGAGTATGCTTCCAAAGTTCATAGAGATGATAGTACTATCGGTACGTGACCTGCTAAAGTCTAGAGGCTTTAGGAACGGCTCCAGATAGTTTATTGCTCTCTCGACCATGGTTGCGCCGCGGTAATACTTTTGAACGGATTTTATTGCCTTCAATCGTGTCTCTTGTGATCGATTTTTCTCCCACTTACTATTAAGGCGACGTACGAGTATTTCAACGCGGGCCTAGATTTTAGGAGGTGAAGCGTGGGTGGTCGCCCCTCGCGTCCCACTCTTGGTGCGCTATAAATTAACATGAATAAAATAAAAATACATACAATAAGAAGAGGCGGAGAAAGTTTGACACAGATCCAACCTCGACTAGCACCCGATGGTAACTGACGGGGCAGCGAAAGTCGCGGCGTATCTTTAAACCACTGGACAATTTGCAAATTTTTGGGATAAACGTGAATTTCATAATTATAGGGCTTCAATTTATAACCAAAATTTAGCAGGTTCCCTATAGTACTTAAGAGAAATACCAAATAAAAACAATGTACGAAGTTAAATATTTTATTCTTCTATAATTATTTGTGATTTTTTTATTTTATCATGTTTTCAAGATTTTATATGATCGGATAAAGTACATCATATCGTGTAACTAATTAACTCATTGTTTACGCAATATCCTTAAGTATATCGTATATTTTTTGTAGAACTGTTTTTAATAGTAAATATCTAAACAATTAGATCTAGCAAAACAGTTTTAGCTGATTCTCTTCCGGTGACTCGTCTTAAGTTCCGGTTCAGTTTGTTCGCGATTAAAAGGATTACGCAAAGCTGCACAATATTAAACTAACCACCTCCATTCTCTAGCAGAAACGTTATTCTTCGTGATGTATTGTATATCTTAAGTAGAACAGTCTCGTTGCATTTCCGCGTCCCCGGAAAAAAAATATCGAGATTCGAAAATCCCGGAAAAACTAGATTCAGAAAAACGTCTTAAATGTCGTTAAAAAATGTGTTTGTGTGAAAATGTGTATAGTAAAAACGATGATTTAATAATTATTTTTGTGAAATAAAAGTGATTTGTATTTCAAAAACGATAATTATATTTTTTTAATTTGTTATGCAAACACCAAGGCACCACGTGACGTCACATGTAGGTGAAGAAAGTCACATCACCGTACTCGCTGTTCGATTTTCACCTTGTTTTTTGTCAGATGAACCATTTTTTAAACTAAAAACTGTAAAAAAAATTGGATTGAAGACATTAGTTTATCAATACGTAAAATTTTCACAAGTGGTAAGAGCACGATGTCTACTTTATTTACCTACCAATGACGTCATGCGTTCTGAGTTGACACGTAGTGTGTTACCAAATGAGCAGCGAGAGAACTTTTAAAAAAAATATATTTATTAAATTATAAGTATTTTACAGAGATGTGATGTCTATGAGTTAGGAAATAGTAATCAATTACAGTTCTTATGGTTTAAGATTATATAGTAGAAAAACGATGAGATAGTTAAACATAATTAGTTAAGTAATACATCATTAGTTAACTATTGTGAAATGGACCTTAGCATTTCCTTAGTGAGTGTTTACATGATTAGGTGAGTATGTTTACATTCGAAATACTTATCTAGCTATTGATTATACATTGTATTGTATTTATATAACATATGTATTGTATTATAATATTGTATTATATAACAAGTGCCGTTTGTGCGGCAATTTTTTTCAAATTACATTTAATTATTGTTTTAGGTACTTAAAAGTTTTTTTAATATATTTTTCTTGGCTGTACATATTATGGTTAATTGTTAATTCTTTCTGAAATTGCCCTATAGTAGAAATTTGGACAAAGTCTAAGCCATCATTGTTAAAGTATATCAGTTCAAAATTTCAAAATTATCAAGATATTACTTTTCTTTGATATTTATCATGATAATTATCAAATAGTTATCCTTGTTGATTCATAGTTTTCATAGAAAATCATTCACCTATTGGTAGGTCCATGCTAAAAATGAAAAACAGTGAGTAAACTAAATAAACACGGAGAATAACCTTTGTGAAAATAATATAATTTGACTTTTTTTTAGATTGACGTTTGCCAGCTTTGGATACGTTTCTGATACAAAACACATGACACGACATTGCTAACGGTAGAATTTGGTTGTTACAATTCATTTTATAATTATCAAGATATATTTATCAATGATAATTATCACTTCGAACTCCGCATTATGTACAACATTTTAGTTATGCGGTAAAATATACTTATTAGTACTTACTGATGGCGTGCAATTGCGATGCAGTCGCGCCAACTGCATTCAAACTGTTTTAAAATTCTGTATAGAGTGAATACACTCCATGTGTATTATTGTCTTGAAATTTACATAGATATACGTTGTATTTTCTAGAGTCTACTCTGATCAGCGGTCGTAACGATCAATAAATGTCAACCCAGTGCTTAACTTAATCCACTTTTAATATCGTTGTCACAGCAGTAGCGTGAAAATAAATCACCATTGATGTAATTAATTTTACATCGAAACGCTCTTTGCAAAAACTTTACCAATAAAGAACTCGGTAGTGTATAAGCTGAGTACTTACGATCAAATAACAACATTGTGAAACTTACTTTATAATAATATCACGAAGCACTTAGGGACTGCATGCAAACTATATAGGCACTTGAAACTTGAGACGGTGTCATATTGTGTATACTAAGGTATTTAAATACAACTATGTATGGCACATCCCGGCGAATCAGTGATTTAACTTACATTTGTAAAATTTACAGAAAATTAATTAAAAGTTTTGTACTTAGGCCTACTGAGCCCATTTGAAGAGCTCTTAAATGTTATACTATTTCAATACGCATTACGCTCTTTATAGAAAAATTAAGGAATGTATAATGCGTCTCTGTTTTTCCGTATAAATTGCATTTTAAAAATGTTTGGCATAACTTTTTTTGCAATTAAGTCTATTTTTTACCGGAGATGTAATATTATCACATTGGCAATTTCAGAATTGTATAACAAGGAAGTGTAAAGCCGTGATAGCCTAATGGGTGACCTACCGTCTCTCAAGCAGACGGCCATGGGTTTGGATTTGGGCTTGCACCTATGAGTTTTTCGGTATTTAAGTGTAAAATTTAATTTGAAATTTACCATAAGCTTTGTGGCATATATGTGTGTGTGTGTGTGTGTGTGTGTGTGTGTGTGTATATATATATATATATATATATATGCAATCTCTCGCCAATTGATGGCTTGTAGTTCGCGCAGGTCCGCGTCCACGGCGTCGCTTCAGCGATACCCTTGACGACCAACCGGCCTTCGTCCAGTAAGTCGACCCAGATAGGCTCTTTTCACGTTCCGATCCTCTCCCATCCTTTCTAAATGGCCGAGCCAGAGACGTCTGTGCGCTTTGACTTCGCCGACGATGTTTAACAGGGCGACGAGCTCTTCTATTTCAGCGTTAGTTCGGACTCTCTACCTACCGTTCCTTTGTTGGAGTGGATCTAATATTTTCCTGAGGACCTTTCTCTCAGCCACCAGGCGTTTGTTCCCTTCTTTAAGTGAGAGTGTCCAAGCCTCACCACCGTACTGTATATATAACTTTGAACGTACAGCTTTCATCACGGCGAAACTTTCACAAATACAACTTACTTTAAATCATAGGTACATGTTTTAACAGATTAACACCAAATCTCACGATAGAAATAAATGTAGGCCATATAAATATTTCTCCCGGCACGGGAATCGAACCCGGGACATTTTACGTGGCAGTCCAGCATGTTGCACATATTTGTTTTTTCAAACAAACCAACGTTTCTGGCCCTGCTTGAGTCAGCCGTGACCGTGGGAACTGTAAAGTACCCGAAACGTTGTTTTGCTTGAAAAAACAAATATACACGATGCACACGCGAAAAAATTGTTTCATTTCCCATTTGTAACAACCGCGAAAACCTTTTTTCGATTTTTATTATTTCAGGAAGCATCACTGATCTTAGAAGAACGTTTGCTTCTCGTGTGTAAGGTCTCGGCTACAATTTCTTAAATTATTGTGTCTTTTCGAACTACACAGCGTTTATTAATTATAATTGCTTAAGTGATTAAGGAAAACATCGCTTAGAAATTTGCTTATTAGTGATATTTTACACCTTTTCGAAAGTATGTGATGTCACCAACACGGGTCGGGTTAGCAGCCTTACTTATTTTATTAACAGTAGAGCTCTTTCTGAAGGAGTTCGCCCAGGACAATACTGCCATCATGAATTTCTGCCGTCAAGCAGTAATGTGATTGTTACTGCGTTCCGGTTTTGTAGCGTAATAGTGCTGGTGAAATTACAGGTATATATGGTAAATTTCAACTTATGTCTCAAGGTGACAGACGCAGTGGCAGTGCTTTTTAGATCTTTGTGATTTAAAGGTCTGAGTGGCACTGCAACTCTTGCTGCGTGCTGCTTACCACCAGGTACGCGATTTGATCGTCACTTGATGTTATAAAAACAATGTTACGCTGAGGAACGTATATACGGCTTGATGGAGATTAATGTATTTTTATTAAATCCCAGAATCAAATACCCGCAGCAAATATATATTGAACCGTATAGTAAGTAAACAAAACCGTATTTACTCACATTATGATTCAAGTAAATATTTGCGAAGGTTCTTCGAAGAACTGAGGAAAGTGCAAAGGCACACGATTTGTTTAAAACCGTATACACCTATTGTTTTATGAAATGTTCAAACTGAGGATGGTGTACTGGACAGTCGATGGTAGAATGAATTTTATTGCATCGATTATTTTTGTATTGTTCAACATAATATTTTAAATAGAAACAGATCATAATCTGTATTTTAATCCATGTTCTTTTGAAAATTAGATTGGCAATCGTCTCAATAACTAGAGATAGTATTACTAAATGTTGCACATTGGAAATAATTTTCTTTTTTATGCATATTTATTTTTTCAAACAAACCGATGCTGCGGGCCCTTTACAGGTCCCCGTCAGCCATGAGACCTGCGTGCTTTTGATACTAATCGGAATCAATCGAGGCAATCAAAATCAAGCTGCTGTAAAGGGCCCAAATTATCGTCTTTTAATTGCAAAAATACAAATGTACGCGACCTAAAAAAAATACTTTCATTACTAATTGTCCACATTGTTATATTCATCATCACCACCCCATCATACCCACTAGGCAAGCGACACGCCTACTGTCCATAGCAGTTGCAGTGCCACTCAGAGCTTTAATTCGCATAAATCTAAGCGACACTGCTACTGCGCCCGTCACCCACAAAAGTTGACAACTCATGTGCCTGTAATTTCACCAGCATTCTAACCCTTCAAAGCCGAAACACAGTAATGCTCACACTAATAATCCAAAAGTGGAAAAAAGGTCTCCTCTAAAGGCGGGGGAGGCCAAGTTTGTCGTACTATTACTTGATTTTATACGTTTCCCAAGGGTTGTGAACCGTTTTCAACGGTTGTCAGCCGACTTTGATCACAATGTTGTCCTTCACCGTTAACTGCAAATTCGCAAATGTACGTAATGTCCAAATTAAAGTCACATTAAGTGTGGTTACATACAGCGACTATTAGATTGCATCGCTACACTTGCGATTTATAGGCGACTACATCGATGCAAACGCGCGACTGCATCGAAACAAACAAGCGATTGCATCGATATTATCGTCTATAAAACCCAAGTGTAGCGATGCAGTCGCGCGTTTGTAGCGATGCAGTCGCGCACTCTATACTGTCCCATTGGGCTACCATTGTCATATTGACGTCATCCACATTAAACTATTGGAATCCGACATTTGATTTTTATAATGAACACAAATACATAAACCCAATTGAAATTTATTTTCGAATCGAAATTGAGCAAATCATTACATTCGAACAATGTCGTTCATCATCAACTATCCTTTTTTTACAATTGAATTTAGCGACCAATTCGCATAGTTTTTAAAGAATTTTATTATAGCATCTATTACTATTCGTTACAAGCATCTCAGAACTCATGATATAATGTTCTACCCTCTTAATTAAATATCACTCAAATGCGTAAATACTTCGAATGTTTAACGAACGAATTGAAAATATCGTATCATATCACGTATAGTATTTATGTAAAGAGCTGTACTGCAAAATGCAATCAAAGTATTTGTACTGCATTGTTGTAAAATGAGAATGCTTGATCGTATTTTTAATGAAGTACATGTGTTTTATGCTACAAGTAATTATTCACTTATTGTCCGACTACGGAGCAACGAAAAAGAAATGTATATAATAATACGATAAGCATAAATCGTTAAAATACGTGTTCATGAGAATTGAAGACGTGTGTCAAGATCGTAGAAATTGGAAATTTCTGGTTTCTACTATCCCTACATACAAAAGGCGTGATGTATGTTTTTTTATGATATCAAGTGACGGGACGAACAAATCGTGCGCCTGGTGATAAGCGACACACCTGTTCATAGCAATTGTAGTGCGACTCAGAGCTTTAAATCGCAAAGTTCTGAGGGACACTGCCACTGCGACTGTCACCCCGAGATATAAGTTGATAAGTCCCATGTGCCTGTAACTTCACCAGCACCCTTACCCTTCTAAACCGGAACGCAGTATTGCTCATATTACTACTTGGCGGTAGAAATATATAACGTGGCAGTACTTCCCTGGACGAACTCTTTCACAAGGAGCTTTACAGCTACTAACTGTACCTACTTAATATTATTGTGATTAAACACTAAAATCAAAGGATTTTACTTAGTAATACACGGACCTGTGGCTTTATTATATGGTTCAGTTACAATAATTACTTCAAAAAAAATCAAGTTTTAAATTTAAAAGCCACGTTTACTTAGTTAAGCCCTTTATATCCAGTAATATTATTTTTCAACTAAGTTAAAAGAGATAATAAAGGCTTTTTTGAAAAACGGCTATTTAAAATACAATGAAATTTTTATATAAAATGTCAAAAATATATTTTATTTTTTCTTTTTCTCAAATAAACCTTCAAACATTTTAAGCTCACGTAACTCCGATTTTTAGATTTGCTGCTTGTTCTTTCGTCTGAAGGCAATGTTACTGCCCCCTTTTTGCGTGGGGGCAAAAAAACCAATGAATAAACAAATAAATTGAAATATTGAAATGATGGTCCAACAGTGCCTTTATTCATACGTAGCTTACTGTCTATATATGACATGGATTACATTTAGAATAAATTATATACATAACTATAGTAAAGTACCTACCCCACCTAAGTAATCCACCTTTACTTACATAGATTAATGATTCAAATTTCAGTACAGTGCGTCCGTCTTTTCATTTCAGTTGAGAGCTGTCAAATGAGTCTACACACATAGATTACTCCGTAATTTTGGAACGCATGTGTTTATATCACGAGTAAATTGTACGTGGGCGCACTATAAGTTTTCGGAATGAATAAGAAAAAAATACTATAAATCAATGATAATTGGTCAGAAATTATTTTATTGTTTCTCAAAATCTTCTCCGATAGCGTTAATGCACTTTTTCATACGAATGAACCAATTTTGAAAACATTTATGCCACTCCCCCATGACAAACTCTGAAACATATTTATCATACTCTTCGACAGCCTCTTCAGGTGATGAAAATCGTTGACCGCGTAACTGGTTCTTAATTTTTGGAAATAAATAAGTCACAAGGTGCCAGGTCGGGACTGTATGCGGCATGGCTCATAAGGTCAACGTTGTTCACCTTCAAAAATTCATTTGTCTGTCTGGCTGTGTGAGAACTGGCATTATCGTGGTGTGAGATAATACGGCGTATACGGTTATTTTTACGGAGTTTGTCAATAACTTACGGCAAAATAATGGTCGTGTACCAATCACTACTCACGGTACAACGATTCTCCAAAGCAACAGTAGCCACGTGTCCAGTTTTATTAAAAAAACAGAAGCAATCATCCGCTTAGTGCACTTTGCACGCGCGTCACGTTGGTTGGTTTCGGCTCATCTCGAAAGACCCATACGCTCGATTGCTGCTTTGTTTTGGGATCGTAACTATAAATCCATGTTTCGTCACCTGTTACTATGTCTCGCACCAAATTTGAGGCCCCTTCGTTGAATCTGGTAAGCATGCCCGAATCTCATGGTATGTCACATGCCTTTCTGATTTGATCATATGGAGCATAGCTTCGATGTGTTTGTTGTTCACAGCAGTGGACGGGCGACCATCACGAAATTCGTCACTGAGATTCACACGACCGCATTTGAATTCTGCAAACCAGCTATGAACAGTCGTCTTGCATGGTGTATCATCGCCAAAAGCAGTTTGAAGCGGAGCGAAGCTCCGCTGATCTGTTAAATTACACTTAAAGTCGTAGAAAATCATACTACGAAAATTTTCACGAGTTAAATCCATGATGATGTAGACAACCAATTTCTAAAATGACGCCACAATGTAAAAACAAGTGACAGACAGATGAAACAAGAGTTCCATTTTCAAATGTTGTAATTACTTTTTAAATATTGTATGGGTAAGTGGCCAGTTCCGGAAACTTATAGTACACCCTATGTATATGGAGCTGTCAATTTAACAACATTCAAATAGAATTAAATTGTCTATCCTTTTCTTAACTAGAGATAAGGAAAGAGAGAGATTCCCTTTTCCAGTTTATGTTTACCCAAATCCACGCCAGCGTCTCATTCATCGATAGAAAACTTCGAGTAATACCGATAGCAAATATTCTGTACCATGGCGTACCATGTATAAAAAGCTACAAGTCGATGTACATTCACAGATACAAACGTTACCATTGAAAATGATTGAAAATGTAAATCCTACCTTAACTTATTTACATAGGGTTTTAATTTACTATCAAGAGATGTTTACTTGCGTGTGTAGTCGTGCGTGGCACCTCTCTTCATGGTACGATCCATATACTACTTAGTTCAGACAGACCTGGTAGAATAGTTTACTTTATTTCTCTCAACATTACAAATTTCATACAAATACAATTACATGTTATTTTATACTACTCTTCGAAAAGTGAGCGTCAGTTTACAAAATAATGCGAAATAATTGTTAAATAATAGTAAATCATAGTACACAATAGTGAACATATACAAATAAAGACAATTAATTAAACTAATAAATAATTGAATTAAACTAACAATATCAAGTGTGTACAGAAAATGTCAATATGGATTCTTAACAACTAACAAATGTAAATTAAATTATAATAATATGGTGAATGTCAAACTTCATTAACAAATATAATAAAATTTTATTGTTCATAGAGTACTTTGAATGTACTCTGTTACTGAGTAAAGGGACCTTTTCCAATAAAAGTTTCTTCAGTTTGCGCCTGAACGTTTCCTCACAACATTCATCTTTTTAGTTCGGCAGGTTCGGGCTTTTCTCGTGTAGTGCAGTGCGATATGGTAGTGGGGGTCTACTCTCGATCTCCGTCTGACACCCGTCGGAAACAAATACTGCCAAATAAGCAATACTTGACCAAATGAAAAGACGCGTGATGCGAATGAAGCGTCATACTCGATACTTGTCTTTTAATTTTGTCGAATATTACTTATTTGACAGTAATTGTTTCGGACGGAGATCGAGAGTAGACACCCAGATCAGAGTTGTTCCGCGCAACGAAGGCACCACCCATCACCTCTACTCGCCTAAACTGTGCTGTCTTCGCGTGAACGGAATGACTTCGGAAATATATTGCGAGTAGTGGGTTATTATTCGGTGTACAGCAAACAGCGCCTTGCAGGATTGCCCCTGGTTTATGCCAACCATGACAGCGTCTATCAAATTGCTCCACAGTATAACACCATAAGTCATAATTGAGTGGAAATGTGCAAAGTACGTCTGCCTCAACGCATCACAAGACACAAACGGCTTTAGTTTACAAAGAGCAAACACCGCATCACCCAGCTTGTCACATAGCGGGTCTACGTGCGCATGCTGTTTCCTATTCAAGGTGGGATCCAACGTAAAACCCAAGAATTTGCATTTGTCACTCATCGGAATAGGATATATATGTTTAGTATTTGTTGGTATAATTTACATCCCATCAAAAATATGCACATGAAAAATAGACCAAGTTCAGAACAATAATCAAGTAGACATGGATTTCTCGGCTAAAAGAATTGAAGTATATGTGAATTTCGACTACAATTAAAGGTAATTTAAATTTCCCTACAGAAATTTACAAAAATAGTGACATCTTGCAAATCTACTGTACCATACAACGGTCATTCTCGGACTCGAATACTTAAATAATAAAAATTGCCACGGAAATTAGGTAGTGAACACTAGCCGGAGAATGACCGACAAAACGTATTGGTATGTAATTTATGTAAATCCATTCGTAAACCTTTTGCTGTAAAACATCTACATTTTTGCTTATTACAAAATTTTGAGCTTGAGCATATATCACATATACGTAATTTATTTATGTTATCAAAATAATTTGTACCTATTATCTTAGATGTCGTTTTATTATTTACAGTAGTAGCATTGCCGTCCTAAACAAACAAATATGAAAGAGTAACTCATATAGATTTTGAGTTACAGAAGGTCCAAAATATCTCGTGTAATACAATATACTATTAGTGCGCCGCCCTTTGTTGTCTGAACATTGGCTGACACACTGCGGTGAGTCTAAATATCTTAACGTCATTCATGGTTTTAATAAGTTACAGAGGGCCGAAAATAGCTCATATAATATAATACACCGACAGTGCGTCGCCCTTTATTTCCTGAACTTTGGCAGACACACTACCCTGTATCCAGATACCTTCACTGTTATACAGGACGTCTCACGGCTTTGGGACATAGAGAATACTGCTTTAAATATTATAGATAGATATTGTTATGTACTTTGCTTCATGGAGACAATATTTTTTAATAGTTTTTGATGATGATGTTACTTACAAGAAATAAGTCCTTCTATTTGACCCTTTCAATCAGTATCATAAAAATACAGTTTTTTTTGTCACCGTTGGTGAAGCAAGCAAGTTTTAAAGTCTTTGAATGTAGTTTTACTTACTTTTAAAAATTAGGTAAATAATATCTCCATGAAGCAAAATATCCTATTTACAAAATTTAAAGCAGATTCTCTCTGTGTCCCAAAGCTGTGGACGCCCTGTATGTACATGACTTTATTAGTCTTCGACTCTCAATCTTTGATTAAGTCAAAAAGCTTCATAGTACTAACTAATAAAGAGTAGTGATTAACTTTACAGTTTTTGGCGGTCATTAATCAATGTTTACACTTGGCCATAGAGCTGTACAAACATTCTCTTTTTTCACTGTATGACGTCAGGTACAAAAGACTACAACTAAACCCTGTATGTGTATACTCGTACAATAGTGAGCTAGACTTTGTACAAAATGTCAACTATTCTAATGAATAGTGTGTTACATCAAAACTATGAACAGTGCCAATTGACATACGTAGTTCACTTAATAGTGGGAACGTTATTGAATGTTATAAATAACACATATAACATTAACGATTAAGGCTCTGCGCAGTATGCGGAAAGCGTTATATTATATTATATAGTTATACCGTCGGTATAGAAAGGGCATAACGTCGCATTACTTTCTTAAACTCGTATCTTAAAGCACAAAGTTACTGAAATGCAAAAAATGAATTGTATATACAAATTTTGCAGCCTGATTTCACATCACATTTCCTTCGTATTTACACATTGCTTTTTACCTATTCTTAAAGTAATGCATCCGAATTAATACCCTTCATAAGAAATTTAAAATAAATAGAAAGTTTTGCCATCTCCTGAATAATCACTCTTTATTAGACACGAGTTTAAACGTTTTAAAACATTCGTGAAAACCTCAAACATGCTCCTTTGAAAAATTTTTCGTCATGTCCCTTACGCCCTTTTCTACAAAACCCAGACAAATTATAAGCATGTATAGCCGCTGTCAACGCGGTTTCATTAAGGCTAAAAATGTTGACAGTTTAAAAAAATGCTATATGCGAGTCCTTAACAAGTCCCATGGTCACGGTTGTTGTTGACCTGTAAAGGGCCCGAAACGTTGGTTTGTTTGAAAAAACAAATATACTCGATTGAAATCCGGAAAAATAGTTTCATTTCTTTTGTGTAACAATCGCGAAAACCTAATAACGCGATATACCTACTATAAATTATTAAGTAATTTACTTAGACAGTATTTTATATGTCATGCCTTTATTAATTTTGCTATGCTTACAATATTAACAGTAACTATGTTTGAAATACATATAGACTTACTATTATTATCGCAAACACGGCAGAAATGTTGTGACTAGTAAAATAAAGAAATTCTAGGGAATAGAAATTTTGTATTTATTTGAAGCAGGGATCGAAGTGATAATTATCTTGATAAATATGTGTATCTTAATTTATTATCTGGTATATATACATATAATTAATTGAAACAACAGAATGTTACCGCTAGCAATGTCGTGTCATGTGTTAGTATTAGAGAGGTATCTAAACGTGTCAAATGTCAATTTAAAAAAGTTGCAAACCAAATCGTTTTGCCAAAAATTTTCCTGTGTGTTTATTTGTGTTTGTCATTTTAAGTCAAATTATGGAGACAAAACTATGGAACACGTTGATTCAACACAAATACAAACAGAAAGAAAACATTTACAATCACTTCATAAAGCATAAGACAAAATCACATAGAACATAAATTATTAATTTAATAATTTATATAAAACACATACTGTGACAAAAATAAATACAGTGAGAAACACAAACAAATGAATACCGTGAGAATTAACAAAATTTTGTGTATGACCACAGTATGTGCTGAAATGGCCCTGACTCAGCATAAATACTGTAGTCCGTGAAAAGTCAAACTGAGTTGGTTTTCTGCCAGTACAATATGGTGAGCAACCCAGTAAGCCATGCCACCTAGTGCATCACACGCTAATACATCTACCTACCTCTAAAACTATTCTGTATCAAGCAAAAATGTAAAGCAAAATAATGTAAGTAGTGTAAGTAATGCAAGTGTGTAAGTAATAATGTAAGTTATTGTTACAAATATAATATTAAATAAATATAGCCAAAAAATATGACCTGATGTTAATTCGGAAATTCAGATTTTTAATCAACATAGATCAATTTTTTAATCAACATGGATAACTATCGGATATACTTATTTATTCTTTTCACCGTCTACACGGGTAAGTTAGTGCAATACGGTTCAAACTTTTGTCAAAGGTTTGTAAGCGTTTCACAAACTTGAAATTTCTTAGAATTTCATTAAACAAGCGCAACAGACAATTGCGGTGCTCAGGAATTCGGTGAAAGGCGAACCTTTTTGTACAACTTATAGTGATTACCAAGAAAAATACTTAGAATTTCTTCAATAAGCAAGGAATGAAGAAATAAAACCTGGTCAGGGTAGTACAGTCAAACGCACATCAAGCTTGACACTTTGTACTTTGGACCGTTCTTGTCGTAAGCGGCATAGGTGCTCTGACCCTGTACGTCAAATAGAAAAATATTTATTGTTATATTGTACTATTTATATGTTATTGAGGCTGTAGGTTTTTGGAAATACTTAACATATTGCTCAGTGCTTTTTATATCTAAAAAACGATTGGTAAGTAGACAGTGACAGAGAGAACAGCTTATTTTAATTTCGTGATGTAGTAAAAAAAATGACGATTTGGCATCGTCATTTTTTGGTCCAGCGCCGTGAGTTGTCCATAAAAATGAGTAAAATTTATGCTTTTTTTAGTGCCAATACGACTGAATTACATGAACAGGATTCATTGGAAGTAAAAAAATTGAGACAGCAGATGTTGGTCAATTTTAATAAAACGTTTATCATACAAAATGAATAAAATTGACTAACTTTTTTTAATTCTGGTTGATTCAGTTTTTTTCTAAGCATGATTTCATTGTATCGGAAGAAAAAATTGAGACAGCGGAAGTTGGCCAAATTTAGTAAAATGGTATTGTTATAAAAATTTATGTTATTTTTTAAAAAACGGAGGAGGTTCTCAATTCTTCAATACGTTTTTTTTTTTTGGATGTAAATTACGCGATAACTCCGCCATTTGTGAACCAGGTATGAGGTCTGAGGTACCTTCTTTCCAGGTTGGAAAGAAAGTAGGTAACTCAGATGTGGTCCCATTTAAATTTCAAGAAAATGTTCCACCTCTAAAGGTGGCAAACTAGGGGATGAATGAATTTTGAGGTGAGTTTTTTTAACCGGCGGTTAGGTTAGGTTATTATGTTGCCAACTTGATGAAAATGATCCTTATATGAAAGTAAGTGTATCAGTATTAAAAAAAGAAGTTGTCATTTTTATTCATTTTGTAAGAAAAATATTTTATTAAATTTGACCAACTCCTGCTGTCCCGGTTTTTCTTTCCATACAATGAAATGATCGTCACAAGAGAGTCGATCAGCACTAAAAGAAATTATTCAACTTTGTTCATTTCTATGGAATGGTCCCAATTAGAAATATCATATAATAATGTGCTATTTCTATGTCTTCATTGTGAACTCGTGGCTTTGTATTGGACTTTGTGGTGAGGACAATAAACCTCTCAAACTGAGTGTTCTGTTTTGCTTATTTTATTTATTATTGTGAACTTTCAACCACTTATTTATCAATTACCAACAATAGAGGCCATAATATCATCCTATTTCTAAAGTGTCAAAAGATGAATTAGCATTGGTATGGATTAGTTCATCTATTCAAACTATAACTTACATATTTCAACCACTTACTTATTTCAAAATTCGGGATTTTACATGTCATTGGAAAAACAGTCTGAGCTTGGCCATTTTCACTATTGTATCAAAACAATAGGATTTATATCGCTTCGTGCGATAATAACGCATTCGCAATGGCGATAACAAGGGTCATTAGCACTGAGATAATTGATACAAAACAGTTCCTCGTTCATAGGTGCTTTAAGAGCAAAGGAACATATCTATTCATTTGTTTTCTTGATATTACTTTAAATCGTAAACTCTTGGCGTAGGTCTTTAGAAAACATCTGCGAAATGTCAACTTTTTGGGAGAGGTTAAAAGAAATCAGTCGATAACATTTTTTACTTAAATAGAAGTGTTATAATAATTTACATATACATATGCATTTGAAACCAAATACTGTCGTAACTCAAACATTGATGGAATTGAGAAACCACGATAAGAAAGTTCGAAAAAATGCTAATGGAACTTATTGGGAATAATGTGATTATTTTTATTTATTTAATTTATTATGATAAATATTATAGTTTTTATTTAGTTATCCATTTACAAACGAGAATGCAAATTTAACGGTTTCTTTCGGTAATTTTTTGAACTACAATTGAATGTATTTTCTCAATTCCACAATTTTCAGTTACGACTGTATTTGCTACCATGTTTGTTTCGTGTTGTTCGATTTTTTTAATGACTTTTTAGGATAAAAGCACTTTAAGCTACGATCACATGTAGTTTTATTATACCAACGGTACTGAAGGATGTTTGATTGAATGCATACATTCCTTTCATAAAAGGAAAACTTAAAAATATACCAAAAATATAATTCTTCTAATCACATAAAAGGCCAATCCGGACCTTTACCGAATCTTAAATAGTGAAAATGAAATAAAAATATCTTATTCTCTTTCACAAAAGAAGCTTATATATACATTGTTTGATTTACATGATTTTGAAGGGTAAGAGTGCTGGTGAAATTACGGACACATGGGACTTATCAACTTATGTCTCAGGGCGACGGGCACAGTGGCATTGCGCCTCGGATCTTTGCTATTTAAAGCTCTAAGTGTCACTGTAACTGTTACGGACAAGCGTGTCGCCTTCCACCAGGCGCACGATTTGTTCGTCCCACCACTTGGTATAATAAAGAAAAAACAAAAGAAACTCATATGTTATTGAAGACAGTGTCGTTTGTGAAAGTCTGGTGTTCATACTAGGATTAACCTGTGCTATAAAGCACAAGGCTCTCCCCTTCCATTTCTGGAGCAGACGTTAGAAACATAGACATAACACAAAAAATACGTGTATTTAATTACTTTCGTAAATAAACGAGAATGTAAAGAAAATTAAAATTAACTGTTATTGAAAACATTGAGTATGTTTTCGTCATGTTTTTTAAAGACACTTGCCGAAATTCAAAAGTTACATAAAGCGTGTAAACACGAAGCCAGTGAGTAATGAACTTGACAGTGGCGATGGCGGCGGTATTATTGTAGTAGGTGGGCGAAGCATTCCAGAGGCCGGACTATAAATATCAAGTACTAGACGGTAGTAGGGCTGATGGGAACAACATACATATGCCGCCGTCATAATAAGCAAAAGACGGTATTTAGTTATAAAAGACGCCTACGGCATTGGCTGTTATGTAGTGTAGACCGCACTTGCTTGAATTCACAAAAAAAATACGCGTGGATTATTTTGATCGCAGTGGATCACACATGAAAATAGAGTTGAATATTTTTAATTCGACTTATTGTTTCATTCGTTGATTTAAAACATTTATTTGTATCCTTGTTTTTAATAATGAATGTAGAATATAAAGAGCTCGTTAAATCGTATTTTCAGTAAAATTAAACCAAAATGTAACCATCATTAAAATAAAAAACAATTCAGGTTTATTTTTTGGGGACAAGCACGACGATGACAGAGGAGATAGTTTCTTTATTCAGTTTGGCATACGTTTTCGTTCATTCAACCTAGGCTAAAATCTAAAAACAATTAAAGTTCAAACTTAATAAAATACTAGGTATTTAACAATTAAATTACTTTTAGAACTTTAACTATTGAATATTTATTATAGTGTATTAAGCAATATACGTATCTAGTGTTTGCACTCTAAGCTCCATTAATTATTTAAATAAATAATAGACAAGACTTGAAGCACTTTCACGTCACTCTGGTGAACTAAAAAAAATAAAGTAATTATCGAATTTTATCGTTTTTATTACCAATATTCTCCCGTGCTTATACTTTCAGGTCGCATTTTTATTCTAGAGTACAAAAATATTGTTCTCATTGAAGAAAAAGTTTTCCCCAGTATTACAAATTCGAATTTGGAACACCGGTGTAATGAATAGTGAATTATGGACGCTTAGTACACCAGTTTCAAAATTGCTTATCAATACTTAGTTTTATAAGAGATCACACAAAATTTTTTTTCAATATATGTACATTATATATTTTTTATTTATTACTGAAAATGAAAGGTAGCTCCATATACGTGTATAATATGCACATTCTAAAATATAATTAAATAAAAATATTATCGATTTAATAAATAAATTCTTGGTTAACAATATGGCGACTTGGCCTATTTGACCACCGGGTTTACCCAGCAATATCCGGGCGCAGCCAGGCGAGTGAACGTCAGCAATGCCTGTATTATTGCCAATAGCACGTCGATTTATGGCAATGTGTGGCCCTCTTTCATTTTTTATCGTATTCTACACAAAAGAGTTACGGATGTAACCTAAGGCGCCACCATGAAAATAAAACATAGCATAGTGAGAGAGAGGACGTGAAAGAGAGAAATGGCAAATAGCTAGCAAATACAAAAAGTGTTACAAGTAAATTTTTCGAAAACCGAATAAAACTAAATTGAAATTAAATTTGTTTAGTTCTGGGAAAAGAAATTATTATAACCTACATTTAGAACCAAACTTTGGAGATAAATTAATTTGCATTATTAAATAAACCGATTAATGGCCAATAAATAGAGCTATTCCGTGATTTAATAATATCAAGAAAATCCAATCCAATCTTGGTGTCCAAAATACCGATAACAGATTGAATGATCTAGAAATGTTTACCTAAAATTCGAATCTATAATCAGCTTATTTGATGAAATAAATGAGACCAGATGGCAATTAATACTTGAATGCTGATTAATATCAGATTATTGTTATATTGAGTATTAATAATCGTTATTCATAATACAGTTTTGCATTAGACAATAACAGGAATATTATTGTTTCAATTACCAACCTATTGTATCGTTTCAAGTACTTATCAAAATATTATTAAATGATACTACATAAAGTTGAGCGATGGTCGCGAATCAACGTTACTATGACAGTTACACACCAGCAAATACAATAACCATTTCACAACAGTCACAAGTAACAAAGTTGATAGCAAGCTATATTGGGGAAATGGTACGTAGTGCGGATATCCGGACTTTTGTTACCGTCGTTCCGGAGCTGACAACCCTAATCACGCCGACAAGCCAGCTCCCCCTCATGTCCATGCCCCCCTGCTCTCGCTTTAAGAATAACATCCATCATTATCGAAAGATTTCGATAAAAAATAGACGAGATCGTAAGTATTATGTCCGTGAGTTAAAGTATAAAATGGTTGAAGTGTATTCGTCAACATTTCTTAACCAAAGTTAGTAATGTAACGGAAAATATGATTGTCATGTACTTACGTTGAGTTCTTTGAATAATGAGTAACAGAACGTTTGAACTATGAATAAGGTTACAGTCTTTATGGACAACAAAGTAAACAACTACAACACAAGCAACAATGTCTATCTACCGGTATTGTGTGTATCTATGCTTTTACCAGTGTTTTTGTCCACTTATACCTCTCGCATAATGTATACCTAAGCATATTTTATTTTTAAGGCAATTTTCATAACTTTTGAGGACGTTGAGATTTTTTAATTCAACCAACTATATTTAACATTATAAATCATACACAGTTTACGAACGCACACTCAAATTCGACAATACAATAACTCAATTAAAGATGGTGCCAACAAAATAAAATTAATCAATTATTTACTGGTTATAGCTTGATTTTTCTTGCGCGTGCTTCCTTTTTGTATTTAGGATTTAGGCGCTTAGATATATCTTTTACAGTTAGGTAAGTTTCTAGGTAACTAAGTGTAATTTTCGACTCAAGGATCCTGGCAAAACTGGTTTTTATATAATTATGTACAACATTATAGACATCTTAATTATATTTAAAAACCAAATATTGGAAGTACGTGTTTGTACAATCACAATGGACGACTTGTTGTAATATCTGTAGTGAGCTGGTTTGTATAGCTTCATATGTGTCGTTCTTCAATAAGTTTATTTTAAAATGTCATTGTTTCATTGCTGTAAGTGATTAAAGTGAAAAATATTTCCACTACGTAATTTAAATATTGACGTAAATACCTTAAGACAATGACGTTCTCGCTAATATCGGTTATGTAAAGGCATTTTATCTAAAGTAAGTTACGTTCGTTTTTAACGAAAAAGACGTTACTCGTTTCGTTTCTATTTGGACTGCCGCGTCGTAACGCATGTTTTTTTAAATAAACTTTTTTCTAACCGGCTCGATAAGTATGGTCTTCCATTGTCGTTGAAGATAGCGTAGAAGACACTGGCATGCTAAAATAATGAGGAACTGTTTGTTACAAAAACAGATGAAGACAATTTCGATCATACCATAGGAGACTAAAGAATGTCGCAAGAAGCGGTTTCTGCATGTACAACATAGGAAGAACCTTGGTGTAAATAAGACCACATCTACAAAATTGTAAGTTTTCAGCAGAGAGAAGAAAATTTATATGAACGTCATTAGTCGATAACTTTTTATATTAAATAGGAGTGTTATAAAATTTCACATAATATGCATCATTTGTTTCATGTAGTTCGTATAATTTTTATAATTTTCATGTGATAAAAAACACTTTTAACTTACAATGGCATATTCCATCAAGGGTACGATATAATGCTTAGTTAATAGCCTCTACAAGGTATTTATATTTTGGTTATAATGTTGTCCTCTTTAGCACGAACAGTCGTTACAATTTTGGCAGGAAAAATGTACATTCCTCGATTCATAATTTCATGCCCTTTGTGATGCAAATAATTCGGTTATCGTCGAATTTGTAAATTACGTCCATTTGTGTTTTAAGAGGATGTATGGTCGTACTTTTCTGTAACATTTTGTACAGACAGAGATCTGGAATTATGAGGTATTGTTTTTTTTAATATCAACTAAAGGAACGATTAAATCGTTCGCCTGGTGGTTCGCCACACGTTTAGCAATAACAGGTGCAGTGCCATTTAAAGCTTTAAATCGCATACATCTGAGAACCATTGCCACTGCCGCCCGTGGTTCTGCGACCATAAGTTGACAAACCCCATGTGCGTGTAAGTTCACCAGAACCTTTTAACCTTCAAAACTGGAACGCAGTAATGCTCACATTACCGCTTGGCGGGAGAAAGAACTATCATGGCAATATTTTCCTAAAGAAATACTTTCAGGAGCTCTATTGTTTCTAAATCCAGTACAATGGTCCCAAGTATACCGCACGTGAAACCAAATACTATCGTAATACAAAAATGGTCGAATTGCGAAAACAAGATTTGAAAGTTCCAAAAAAATACTGGATAGATCTTATTGCGAATAATAGAATTATTTTTATTTATATATTTAATTATGCACTTGTAAATGAGAATATATATTTTTTTTAACTGAACGGAAGTTCAGTCATTTTGTAATATCAAACCGTGTCTCTTCTTAATTCCACTATTTTGAGTTATGACAGTTTCAGCAACGTACTTGCATAGCCTCTGTACATCACATTACATTCTCTTATGATGTTCATTACATCTCTCATATTCTCTATACAGTACATTAAAATGCTTTTGGAAACCACGAAACTAGTTCATGAAAGGTTTCAAGGTCGTATGGTATTGCCAAGCTGCGGTTAGCCAGTGTTATGAATGACTTTCTCCTTAAGGTAAGCCGCGTCGGCGCATTAAGTAGTTACTTAATTATATAGTATTGTTGTCTCTTTCCACTATAACGCGAGAACGAGTATACAAGCGACAAGTTTTACGTTCCGTAATTTAATGTTGATCTAAACAACATGATAAATGTATAAATAAAACTTTTTAATAAAAGTGTTCTTAATTTCCTACGGCCGCGGTTGTTCAAAATTTATAGATGCCGTTTATTACATTGAAATATTAATAAAAAGTTGGCTCTTTTTGGTCGAACGTTTACGTTTTTTAGAGCTCATGTAATTTGGATGTTATATATAAATTCTGTCAGTTGGTTTTCCGTGGTGCTTGACCGGAGTATTTTTAAGATGCAACTGAATAGGCACCTTCTGGGCGAGCTCGTCCCATCGTAGATCTTATCATTGCCGCAGGGTTAGGTAGACGTCAAGAGCAAGTCCATTTACTTAAAAAAAGTAGTAACTCTATTCAAAACGCAGGAGGGCGGTGGTCGTCGGGATGGACGCTAGCGCGTTTGAACTTACTACGTCATTGCCAAATACAGACCTAAATAGTGTCAGATAATACAACAAAAACTTAAGAGTTTATTCTCAGTAACTTTATCAAGTTTTGTAAAAAATCATGGAACAATAGTTATTTGTTATGCAAGGCTGCGAAGTTGTTGTTTTGTTTTGAAACCTGAGCATTTGAACGATTCTAAGATTGAAAAAAATGTAATTCTGAGCGTAGCGAGGGTTTCAAGCCAAGTGACGCAAAATAACTTTGCTGCCGAGCGAAACACACAACTTTTTACCACACTATAGTGAGTCACTATAGCGAGGAAAATGGTAGATGAAAGAAAAACAGTTGAACTATTTATTGCACATCAGTTTTAATAAACAAAATTAGTTATCGTTGTCAATTTAATGCCAACAATAATAAGAATAAAATATACCAACGGATTTATATTACATAAATGATGTACGACTAATCGCGTAGTTAAACGTGTCACTATCTTTTTTTCATCGAGAGAAAAAGTTAGGTGCACCACAGTCCATTGTCAAGTTCTAATTTTAAAAACCTTTGCCGCTAGAGTGGAAAAAAAAAACCACTTTTGCACGCAGATTCGTAATGAGAAAGAAAGTCTTTCCGAGCTAGTAAGGTGAAAAGTTATCGTTTATGATGTTAATATAGTCCGTAGACAGCGACATAAAGCGTGACATACTGTCTCCAACAGAGATCCCGCGCTATTTGTCGCTCTCGCGCAAGTCGCACCCTGTCTTGCTATGCCATGATGTTAGTATTTTACAAATAAATAGTCATGTATTTACACACACATTATTATTCTTAGGGATTTTAACACGAATAAACTTACGTACTAATAGCCCCAACACCGTATAGTGCAATAATCTCTCGAACGAAAAAATAATTTATATCAATTTGATTTACAATATATTATACAAAACGAATCAAACTTCGTTTTGTCAAACAGAACAGAACGCGGTCGGTGTCTATCGATGCTCAACACATCAATTAATACAAATTCAATTAAATTTCAGGTATGTCAAAAAATGTACTGAAACGTAATCAATTACACTGACAATTCGTTAAAATTTCAATTTTAACAATACCAATTCCCAACTTTTATTTTGTATTAAAGAGAGTGAGGCCTCTGGGCACTTCATTCGCACAATGACGGTCCTTTTTCCTTCGATACCATTTTGCATATGATTACGAACCTCCGTTCAAAGGTTGTTTTGTTCAATTAGGTTAAATAAACGCCAACGGTTTCTTTTGTTTCTCCATATTGAATACAGATTCTGCTATAAAAACAGCCGTAGTTTGTTTTCTTTGAGAATAATAATGGACTCAATAGGAAAGTTTTAGACATTGTACGGGGCAGAACACGTAATATATTTAGACACGTCGTTAATAAATTTTCGTAATAGAAACAAGCTAACGCTCCCGATTTCGTTTCCCTTTTTTTTATTTGTATATGGTTTTTTAGTAAAACTATTCAGGGTGAAATCACAAGAATCAGTCTTAAACTTAGAAACTGTAAAAAATCAAACGAACATCCTGATACGGTAATAATATGAACATTAGGATAAACCGAGTGTAAGAAAAAGAAGGGACTCATTGAATTCATGAATACAAACATTTGTTACGGCCTTAGAAATAACTATTTTCTTTGGAGGAAATAAACACCAGATTCAAGTTAGTAAGTATTTTTTTTAATCTTTATTTTATCTTGAATGTAACGAACATTTGTTTTAGCAATAGGTAAATTCTTTAGCGGGTGCCATGGACACACACGTAGCACATAGATAACCATAAATTACACTCAAACTCGCGGGGAAAAAAAATGTAGGCTATACAAATATTTCTACCGACCCGGGAATCTAACCCGGGATCTCTGCGTGGTAAGCCAGCATGGTAACCATTCAGCCACGGAGGCAGGCAGTATTATGATGTTTTATCGTGATAATAATTTATTTTTGTGAAATTAGCGCGCTCGTTTGTAATAATTATTAATTCAAAGATCGAACACAAAGAAAACTTGCTTCGATCTGACAGGACATGAACCTGCGTCTGTTTTTCCAATGTAGAATAAAATGCTCTACCACCTAAGCTATACCGAGTCAGCAGACCTTACAAATTTTTCTATGCGTTTGTTACACATATTTGTTTTTACTTTTAACGGCCGTAACCGCACCTATGGGAAACCTATGATAGTTTTTCTTCGTTCAAGTACCTGCTTGAATGAAGAAAAACTATCATAGGCTTTTATCAGGTACCAGCTGCCAGAGGTTGATTTTATTTCAAGACTTTTGTTCTAGAGAACATGCAAGTCTTATCATAACCTTATGCTAATTGTTACAGACTTTACAGTAAATTATTATTGTTATTAAAAATAATCACTCTCACACTCACGTACCCGGAGCATCTATTCATACTTCGGTTCACACCGCGAACCAAGCTAACCGAGCTAACTAAACTAACCCAACGATCTCGCTAGATATGTAAAGTAAGATATATAAAATATACGTAAAATATGTCGCCCTTTTGCCGCCCTTCACCCGCGCACTATTTTATTTTATTTTAACTTATTGGAAGACCAACGACATCTTACAGAGTAAAAACTGAAATAATTATGGAGACCCAATTATAAGTCGTCACCGATACCTCCATAGTGGTCCCATTTCATTTTGAAGAAAATCATCCACCTCTAAGGGTGGCTGATCACGCATGAACATTCATTTTTATAAATAGCGCCTAAATTTTACTTAAGGAGCAATTATTTTAATGGTTGGTTTTGCTATTCTCCAATTCAAGGCGTTTCTTATCTCTCAATATACTTTGAGCAGTGAGAAACGATTTTTATTATCTCCTGTGTCAAGTCCTGTGTAGTGGCGAACAAGGGGATATTTAATAAAACTTGGCAAATAGATGTAATTCCACGAACTTTTGAGGTCAGTTTTTTTAGTACACTGTACTGAGATTATCTTAGCTTAGCTTTGCATGCAAGTGCGTGAGCTATGCTTGCTTCTTCCGCGATTTGGCCTGCGCTTAAGTCAACTAACGATGATTTACCATGTCAAATAATATTTTCGAATATTTTGATAAGGGTTCAGACATGATTCCTAGAAAGAAATTGATGTCGATGTGGTTCAATTTTAATGTAACCAACAGTTGTCGCTGGCCTTGATTCTTAGTACATTCCACCAACAAGTGTTGAACGTCTTCAGTTTCAGAACAGCTGTATTTTTTTTGATACTCTATGACGGGACCAACAAGTCGTGCGCCTGATTTTAAGCGTAACGCTTGTCCATAACAACTGCACCCGTCACCTTGAGACATTACTTCAAAAATCTCATGTGGCTGTAATTTAACCAGCACCCTTACCCTTTAAATCCGGAACGCAGTAATGCTCACATTACTGCTTAGCGGTAGAAGTAGGTAAGGTGGCAGTACTTCCCTGGACAAACTCTTTCACGAGGCGCTCTACCGCTACTGTATTAGTACCTATATTGATATAAGCTAATATGTAATGGCGGCTTTATTTTTTTATGATACTAAGTAACATAATGAACAACACGTACGCGTGATGGTAAGCGACACGCCCAGCCATGACAGTTGCATGCATGCAGCAGCCACTCAGAGCTTTAAATCGCAAATTAAGTAAACATTCACTAGAACGCAAATTAAAAGAGTTTAAGTAATTATCTTTAAGTAATTCTTTATTTTGTCAGTTAAGTACTTGAGAGTACACTTGTGACCAACAAACTTCACAGCATTTTGGTGACATTTAGTATGTAAATTTCTTTTGTACTTATTTGATCTGTAGCAATAAAAAAAATATTTGACGAGCACTGCCACTGCGCCCGGCACCCAGAGACATACGTTGACAAGTCCCATGTGCCTATAATTTCACCAGCACCCTCAGTGTTCCGATACGAACATGCGACTGCATCGCTACACTTGCGATTTATAGGCGATTGCATCGATGCAAACTCGCGACTGCATCGATACAAACGCGCGGCTGCATCGACACAAACGCAAGTGTAGCGATGCAGTCGCGCGTTTGTATCGATGCAGTCGCGCGTTTGTATCGATGCAGTCGCGCGTTTGTATTAATGCAGTCGCGCGTTTGTATCGATGCAGTCGCGCGTATGTATCGCTGCTTAAAGTCGCCGTGTGTAACCGCTCTTAGTCTTCTAAATCGGAACACAGTAATGCTCACATTACTGCTTGGCGGCAGAAATAGGTAAGGTAGCAGTCATTCTCCGGACGAACTCTTTCACAAGGAGCTCTATAAAAAGTTTGTACAGTACACATAGTAATAAGGAGATGCAAAACGTATTATTAGGTACACTACTGAATTTCATTAAATATTCCTTGAAGCAAAATGCTCTCTAATGTATAATTTTGATATTCAGTACACAACTTCTAAATGTATCAACATATTAATCCCCCAAGGGTAGTAAACCATAAATTTCCCCAACAAACATTGGCGGAACTAAACTGGATTGCATACATGGTTCAGACTGAGTCACAAAACTGTAACTTACGCTGTTATTGCAGTATTCCGACACTTGGTGATTTATGTGCAACCGTTAAATCATGTCGAACCGTTCGCCATAATATATCTTAGTTTTAAGAAAGATATAAGTAACATTGTCATCTACATACATATTATTTACTATGAATCGATATTTCCCATGAACACTATGCCAATTTAATTTTTGGACCCTGTTTTGTTTTTATTTTTTGTTTCTTTATTTCACAAATTTTTTTTTGTTTTTTTTTTTCGTTTTTTTTTACTTTTTTTCATTAAATTCGAGGAGCATAATATTGGTAACTAAAAATGGCTGTTTGTAAAAATAACAGAAGATGACCAAAAAATAAAGTTGGCGTAGTGTTGTTCATTGGAGGTATCGATTAATGACAACCTTGGTGGTCGGTGACTTACACACCAATTTTCATTGTGTTGCCATCTCTGAGATCCCGGATTCGATCGCTGGGTCAATACACAAAAAAACTAACTTTTATATATCGTCTCAGGTCTGGGTGTTTGTGCTAAATTCCAATTTTCATAACACAAATTACTATTTAGTGGCTTAATTTAATAACAGAGCAACGTTTGTGACGTTGTCTAATATTTGAAAAAAAAAAATACAGTTAAAACATAAAGGAATAAGTTAAGAATTAAATACTACGATGATAATGTTAAATGACAATTATCACTCATACCGATACTAAATTTTTTGAATTTTACTTCCAGACTAGAATTTTACTTTTTTACTTGCCACAAACCAGTGTCTCTACCATGAGATCACAGTAGGCGCCCAGTTACATGACGCGAAAGTTTTCGCGCGGCCGCCGTGCGGCTACCGCCCAGTTATCGCGCTTTCACGTACATTAATGGCGAATCTGAATTCTTTTTACGACATTTAAATTCCTCAGAATAATAAAACCGCGCGGTCGCCTGACGCCGCCGCCCAGTCGCCGCGTAGATCAAAGACAAGCCGTCTCGCCCGCGCACCCGAGACGCTCATTTAATTTAAAACGTAAAAGCTAAATAAATACCTAGAGAGTATTTTGACATGACAGTTAGATGCACGCAGTCGCATAAAATGTTTGTATACAAAAATGTTGTTGTATAATTTGTCATGCAAAATTGTGAAGTAATTTACGCGATCGCTAACGTCAAAGTAAACTCGTGGCAGAAATTCTTTCAGTCAAGATTGTCCCAGTAGAATCTAAAACGAGTGGTCTCAGAACAAGCACAGCTTTTTCTTTTCTGCAATTCGCTTGTGTACATACAAATCTACAAGAGTATGTGCGCATAATATCATTACCATGTTTTTATCGCTGGGAAATGCGTTACGCATACCACTCGTAGGAGGTAGCAACCAGCGGTTATGCTCCCAGGTGGGGAAGCCGAGTATACCCCCTCGCGGTTAACCCTCCGCCGTAAAGAAGCGCCCCATTGAAACAATGTTATTATTACCTAGCAGATACAAGGCCAATGTAAAGTCTAATTAGATAATAAAATTTCTCACAGATGGCGCTACGACAAAAAAGTCGTTAAAAACCAAAAACAAAGATCTGCAAGAAGCATACAAAAATTCGTAAGGTCTACTGGTATACCGTGGCTTAATTGGCAGATTGTCTGGCACGGATTGCCTGAGGGTACTGTTTCGAATCAAGCCAAATCGAATTAAGTTTTCTAAGTGACATTCAATAAACGTAAAAATTAATAATAATAAATTAATTGTCAAATACAAACTTTATTTTCCGATCCCTTTTTTTATAATTGTAAGTGACGGTAAGCTACACGCCATAACAGTTGCAATGCCACTCAGAGATTTAAATCGCAAAGATCTGAGGGCACTGCCACTGCGCCCGTCACCCTGAGACATATGTTGACAAAACCATGTGCCTGTAATTTCACCAGCACCCTTATCCTTCAAGGCCAGAACACAGTAACGCTGACATTACTGCCGACATTATTTCTCTAGTGCGGGGCTATGAGTGTGTGCGTTATTATTATTATTACTAACTAACCGACTTATTAAATCCATGTGTGCACGCCCATGTAATGTTATTGAAAAAGAAACATGTTACACCTGGTGCAATCTGTCGAAGTGCATGTGTCTGCATTTATAATACACCTTTAATATTTGTACGCCTAATATTTGGCCGGACAGAATTAAACTACACTTTTTTGTACGTCAGCTTCTATATAACCTGTGTCTTCACAAATAAATGAACTATTATTATTATAAGCCGGTTTTGCTCTCTCGATAAGTCCCAGTTATCTTTTCCATCCTTAAATTCCGGTTTCTATTCTCACAAGTTCACTGTTCATGCGGTCAGATTTTGAAATGTACTTCCGATTACTGTTCGCCAAAGTAAATCGTTAAGTATTTTAAAAATTAGAGTTAAAAATGAGAGTTAACGATCATTCTTTATAGACTGTTCCATCCATTTCTTAGTTATTTAATTATAAAAATGTATTTATCTAAATACTTATTATTTAATGTTATTGTTTTTTGGCTTGTTGTGCACGTAAGTCTTTTAGTTATTGTATCCTACTTATACTGATTCTGTATAGAAACTGATAGAAATTTCTTTAAGTAATAAGCGGAATCTTTTGTTCGTATTTTTCTTCTGTTAACTGTGAATCGTTTGTGTCTTATTTTGTTGTACATAAATGATTAAATAAATAATTAAAGTTGTCTACGGTATATTACAACTAATTAGAAATTCTACTTGTACGCATTTATGTATAAACGTGATAAATAACATTGTTAGTAATTTGGGATAAAGCATATTTATTAAAAAGCGAATTGAAACGCTCTAGGGCATCTATGACGTTGAAGTCATTAATCGTGAACAGTTTTTCATCGCAAACAAATTTTGTCAGTGCCGACGCCTTATCATTATGTTTATTCATAAGTATTACAAGTGCTTCAGGATTGAGGACGTCAAAACTAGACATTTCAAAGGTTTTAGAGGTTTTGTCACACTTATTAAAATAATACGAAATATAAAAAACAAGTCACCTTTTAAAGTGAGACGGTGCTGTACTGTATAAAGTTGTCTCCGGCCTACTCCATTAAAAAATGTCTTAATTCTGTATTGACTGTCAGAATTTACAACAGGCATTGACCTACCATCAATGACAATAGGGTATTCATTGTTTTGTCATTGTTTAGTAGCAGTGCTAGAGTTCGTCCAGGCAAATACTGTCACCTTACCTGTTTCTGTCGACAACCAATAATGTATGCATTACTGCGTTTTCGTTTTGAAATGAAAAAGTGCTGGTTAAATAACAGACACGTGGGACTTGTCAACTTATTTCTCAGGGTGGCGGACGCAGTGGCAGTGCCCTTCAAAACGTTGCGATTTAAAGCTCTAAGCAACACAGCAACTGTTAGAGACAGGCGTCTCGCTTACCACCAAGCGCATGACTTGTCTGTCCCGTCACTTGGTGTCATAAAAAAATGTTTTGTCAATCATGCCCCCCATTTCGCTGGTGCTGAAATTTGACATTAACCTTACGCTTCTGACTTTTAAAAGCTAAATTGTTTTGAAGATCCGTGAATACCCTCTCATTTCAAACAGGAACAAGAACATTTATTTTAGTGAGAAAACCTCGAAAGGCCTCCATAGACAACCTTAACACCTTGTTTATTGTTCCAAACATGTTCATAAAAGCGTTTTTCCCTACACGCGTCGTATCGCGCTTTTTAATAACTACAAACGAGGCCGCCGAGAACGAGAACAAATTCATAAATTCCCTTTTAAGTCTCCCTTATTTAATTTCCATGAAGATAAAAAGAGTATTAAAAAAGCTCTAATCCAATTTGAGCGGCACGCTTGGGTATTAACTGTTGACGGCGTTCATCACCTAAGAAATTTCTATTCCCATTTCGGTCCTTCGAGCCGGATTTACTTTACGATTTCCATTAAACGAAAATAAGGCTCTCCGGGCGAATGGCAAGGCCGATGGATTTGCGGAGAATGCTTTTAACCCTTTTCGTTATTTTACTTTGCATCGTCACCTTAATTGAATTGAATGTAGTATTTTTATGGTCCATTTTATAGTATTCAAATAGTATTTCAGGCGTGAGAGACGGTCGTTACCGCAAACCCACAATAAGCGAAGAAACGGAATATTTTATGGCAACTTAGTTGCTCAATACTAAGATAGGTAACTTAAGTACCTTATGGTTTAGAAAATTGTAACAGAATCTACTACACGGAATATTTAATTTATTCTTATAAACCAATGATGTAGTACATTGAAATCTTTGCTTTAAAGAAACTTAAATAAAACTGAATCCGTCAAATATCAGAATATGATATTACGGGGTACCCTGTTTTGCTGTATGGATCTCAAAAAAGCAATTACGGGCTTTATAGTGTGATCTTCTTTATAGTGAAAATTACTACTTCTCCATAGTGAAGTTACCTATCAACAACATTCGGACAAAATTCGACGAATTACACGCACATATTTGTGGACGTTACTATATGACACCGAGGTGACACAAATACATATCAATGCCATTAGTTGGACTTTCTATCAGCAAACGTAAACTGTAACCAAATTTTTTTCTAAAACGCATATATTTTTAGTAGTAATTCAATATGATATAACTAGTTCGACGGTTCATTATGGTATTGAGTCAATACAAGCACTACAGCACAAAAACGTCTACAACAAAAACATCTGTCTACAACGGTTGCAAAGCTCTAAATCACAAAGTTCTAAGAGGAAAAGTACGTCCATGAAAGGGTTAACTAACTTTTAACTATGATTGTAAGCTCAAAAAAATTATATTTGATAATAATGCATATAGAGAACAATTCACAGAATACAACGAGATTCTCAAATGACAACATCCAATCGACGCGATTTGCGAGACAGACCGCAGCCTGTTTTCTTTTCCAAGGCAAATTAATTCCGATCAATCAACGAAATAAAATATCCTTTCAGGCTTCGGAAGGAACAAATATTCCAAATAAACAGGAAAATACTGCTTACCTGTATATACATAGGTAGAGTACGAGGCATGCTTAACTCTATACAAAAGCGTCAATTCGATTTCGATTCAATTTAGACTTTATGCTATGAGATATTGTAAAAGTGTTGTTTTTATAATTTTCGGCTTTTTGTTTCATTATTTTAATTTTGTGGTTTAATTGAGACAAAACTTCCGTAACTATTGAATATCAATAAATGTCATCTTTTTTTCACACACCTAGCAGTGCCGTTCAAAACTTTAGATCGCAAAAACCGAGGGGCACCGCTACAGCGCTATATGTATACATATAAGTCCCATGTGGCTATCTTTCACCAGACCCCTACCCTTCAAAACCGAAACGCAGTTGTGCCCACATTAAAGTAGGCATGATGGCAGTAATGCCCTGGACGAACTCTTTCACAAGGAGCTCCACTGCCACTGGAATTCGTTTTATAAACACTATTGTTAATAATACTGTAATAATGACCATAGTAATGGTTTATTTCTTTCACAAGTGTAGATTTTTAATAATAGTGGTTAGAAATCTTTTTAAGCATTGTAACACCTTTGATAATATTAAATTAAATATAAAACCAAAGAAAAACTATAAACATATTTATACTTATAATTTTTTAGTTTATTGAAAGTCACGTGTTTGACCACTATGATATTCAATTATTTTTGTGAAAGTACTCTACTAGTTTGTAATAACTATTACTACAAAGATAAAATAAACTAAGAAAAAATTCCTTCGGTCTGACTGGATTTGAACCAACGTCTCTCCTAGCAAACGTCACAGATCTTACGAATTTTTCTAGGTGTTTGTTACAGATCTTTGGTTTTTAACGACTTTTTTGCCGTAGCGCCATCTGTGAGAAATCTATAAAAGCTCTTCTTTACTCAGCCAGGTACCTTTACAGCCACCAGCAGCTGACTAGAGATGTCCCTTTAATTATTGTAATTTTTAACTTTATTGAATGTCACGATGTTTGATATGATTATATAATTGACTACTCCCGTGGTCGAATGGCTTGCACGCCGGTTTTCATGGTTGGCCTTCTCTGAGGTCCCGGATTCGATCCCCGACCGGTTCAGTGTAGAAAAACTAAGCTTTCTATCTTGTTTCGGGTCTGGGTGTTTGTGGTTCCGTCGTTGTTTCAGATTTCCATAATACGAATGCTTTAGTTACTTACTTTTGGATTAGATTATTATTAACCGACTTTAATAAAAGAGGAGGTTCTGAATTAGACGGTATTATGCTGATTCTTTTTTTGTTGGAAAGAAGGTACCTCAGTATTGGTCCCACTTAAATTTGAAGAAAATATTTAACCTCTAAGGGTGGCAAACTAGGGGATAAATCCGGTTTCGCGCACTTTCCGGTAACCGAATTCAATAAAACTTGGCAAATAGATGTAATTCCTCGAACTTTAAAGGTCAGTTTTTTAGTACTTTGTACTGAGATTGTTTATTTATTTAAGAGCGTTACTTTGTTAAAGTATATTGTATGTAATACACGTCTATATTACGCCTTTATTATATAATTTAGTTTCTATAATTCGTAAACCGGACTTGCGAAATTAGAAAGTGAAGTTTAACAATTTATAGAATTATCAATAAACACAAAATTGGTCATAACGATTAGCGATACTTCATTCAAAATGTCTCTCGAAACGAGTTTGCTCCGATGATACAAAGTACGGTTATGTTGTAGCAGATTTATAGGCTGAAACCGTTAGCGAAAGCTCATTTGTGTCGTTTCTTAATTGTCCTCAAGAGATTTTGTTCCGACCCAAATCGGGAAGGCCGAATTCCACGGGGACGCCAATAAATTCTGCCCTACGTATGTCTTCCCTACGTCTACGAATATCGGGGAATTTACTTTCGACTTCAATTCAGTTCATTGATTCGTGTGATGGTATAGAGAGTTATAATATCACTTTAAGATGAAAATCTACCTCTATCGCCTTCAACAAAATTGTGTCTAAATTACACATTTGTTGTGAAATACTTAACAAATTTTATTGTAGGTAGATGACTATTAAACAAATTACAACTTTCATTACAAATCTATACTACCTTCGGAAGAAAAAAAGGCACAAGTAGCGAATTCTAAATTCGGAGATAAATGTGTGTTTTTCTGATAAAAAGTATTCATTTTAAACAGTGCCGATGTGATTACAAATTGAAGGACCTACCAAGAAGAAGTACCTGTGACAATGCACTTTTAGCAAATACGAAGCTACAGGTTCAAATTAGCTAAATCAATGCATCCACGCAAAGCGAGGAATTTAGCGCGAATTTTGAAAATCGTATGATAACCTAATAATAAACGAAAAAAAAGCGGGGTTCTACTGTATATAGTATTTTAATCGGCTGTTTTTATAAAATGCCTTAATCTTATCTGTTAACTTAGCAAAAAAATTAAAAAAAATACTACGGGCTAACTAATTTAAATGTGGCTTTTAATACTTGACTCATGAATATAACTAAAGCGCACAATTGTATTCAGTTGTGCACTTTTCTTTTCTTAAATATATATTAATTGACCTACATAACTATTATTATGTATGTCAATTAAAATATATTATACAATTCTTTACATTACTAATTAAAATCCTTTGTTATTAGTGTTTTTAACATTATAAACGTCAAATATGACTTTTTATAATAAAAATTCTGACCATTGATGTCAGTTGTGCCCTTTGAGCTTGCAGTATATTTAACACTTATTGCGATATGTTTCTACAAAAAATTGGTAGGTTGATCTTTTTTCCTGATTCCGAATAATATGTATGTAACTCAATTGTGATAAAAATATTAGCTGTGCCCTTTTACGTTACGAGGGCAGTTTAGCAGATAGATTATTTCGAGTTCTTAGGTTTGGCGATTGCTGTCCATTATTGGAAATGAAACTACTTCTATATACATCGGATCTAAATAGCGTATATATAAACAAACCAATGTTTCGGGCTCTTTACACATCCCGTGGTCACGACCACAGGCTACATGAAGTCACGACTGTCTGAGGTGGTATAAGTCATCAACCTAATATAACTAAAAAATGTTATTAATCTAACTACCTTATTTTTACTTTTTTATTTACCAAAAAACTAGAGATAGGTTATGTTTCCCTCCCTCAAACCGACTCATTTTTATTTAATTAACTGCCTCCGTGGCCGAACGGTTACCATGCCGGACTGCCATGCAGAGGTCCTGGGTTCGATTCCCAGGCCGGGAGAAATATGTGTATGGCCTACATTTATTTCTCTCGTGAGTTTGGGCGTAATTTGTGGTTGTCTATGTGTGTGTCCATGGCACCCGCGACACAGGGTTTCCCTAGTGCGGGGCTATGTTGAGTGTGTACGTTATTATTAATTCACGATAATAAGTGACCGGACTGTTATATCCTGATTTTCTTCTTTGAATATGATAACTAAGCATTTATATTTTAATAAAACTAAATGCGGCCACATGGCAGTCAGTTAGCTAAATTACCGCCACTCGCGCGACACGCGTTGACTAGGAGCAGAGTCATTAGTGCCGTAATCCCGTGAGTCACAATTTTGTAAAATTTTTTCACTTTGTAAAAATAGTGAAATTGCCCGATAAACATTTTAGGGAAAGTATTGTGAATTTTTTTTTAAAGACTGGTGCGCACCGCCGTTTTACAGGATGAACAACTCGTGCGCCTGGTGGTAAGCGACACGCCTGTCCATAGCAATTCAAGTGCCAGTCAGAACTTTAAATTGCAAATTGAGATATAAGTTAACAAGTTCCTTGTGCCTGTAATTTCACCAGAGCCTTTACCCTTCAAAACCTTTAGAACGCGGCTAAGTGACAAATGGTCAAATAACCGTTTTAAATAGCAAAAGATAGAGCACAAAATTATCTTACATAAACAGTGAAAATTAATTAACGTGTTCGCCTTATCGGAACTTAACCTAAAGATGCATAGCTGATATATCATTAAACAATTTAAATATTTTAAAAGTAGGTTGTGGTTTTCATGATATTTCAGAACAATATTTTGTCACTTAGTTATTATTTTAGTTAGCAGATTACTGCTTAGCGGCAAAAATAGTTAAAGTGGCGATAGTTCCATGAACGAACCATTCACAAGGAGCTCTACTGCAATTTTAAACTTTATTCTGCCTCGCTGTGCCCTGTATGGATTACGGACATCATAAGTCTCAAAAGAGTTTTTTAAATCTCAGACACGTAGAGTCCATTACAGTCATCACCGTTAAAGCGAGTGACTCAGTGGTTTTGACCCACAGGGGGAACCCAACCCAGTACATCCTACATAAGGAACAGACACCCTCCCAACTTCAACTCTGAAGTCCCAGAATGATTAAAAATAAAATGTGAATAATCAATTCGATGTAGGTATTATTTTATTTACAATTACAAAACTTTTTGCTGAAAGCACTACCGGAGTGAAGTAATTATTAGATAACACATTAAAATTCTAGAACATACGAATGCTATACAAAAATTCCGGATTTCAGAGAGAAGCCACTTTATGTCTATGGTAATGTAACACGATTTTTTGTCTACGGTATCAATCTTTTTTTAATTGATTATAAAACATGTAAAACTTTATTTCCTTACAGGAACTTTGCTTTTGTGGTCAAAGCAACGAAAAGTTGAAATTTGCGTAGCATTAAGGAAATGTACAAATTCTCGGGTTTCCCTTAATTTAAAGACAAAAAGAAATATATTTATATTTCAAATCAAAAGTAGGTATAATATGTAGCGAAACGTAGCAATCGCTACAAATCTTCTTTGTAGATATTTTATATAGTCTTTTTAAGTTTAGTTTTATATTTAAATTCTAAATTTAAATGTGATTGTTTTTAGCGCATTTCCTCACTATTATTTTCTGTTTTACTTTGATAGCTGTACGTGTTTATAACAAATTAATAAACTCTAAGTACATTTGCTTTGACCTTGCTCACTCGTTGTTAGCACCCGCCCGCACCCATTCATAAGAGATGGGAAAAAACTGCTATTTTTATTAACGTTTCACGCTGCAGCTTTTATAAAAAAAAGCGTGCTTTTTAGACGCTTTTCACACGCTTTTTAGTGTTAACTTTAAAAAATCGTTTAGAAAAACGTTTAAGCGCATAGACTTTTATGTCAAAAAAAGCTTGCAACGTTATGTTGTTAGCGAAAAGCAAGAGTAGACCACTAAAGGTTTTAAGATAAGTAAGTTGACGAATTAATTTGTTTAGGAAACATAAATGGTTGGACTTGAAACTTAGGCACGTTGTAAAAAAAGAAATTGTTGAGTATGGAACTGACCAAGGCTTATGCTTAAAATAAAAAGCGTGCTCAAGTGCTTATTTTAAAAAGCAAACTTTTTTTAAGTGCTTTTCGTTTAAACGCGCACCTCTACCATTGATACAGTCCGGCACAGTATATGTATTTCATACAATATTCTACAAATTTATGACATAGAACCTAGAAATGTGTAGATTTGCGAGATAATTCTACGTACTTGATACTCACAGAAACCAATATTGTCAAACCAGAAACAGAACATTAATGAAATTTTGTTACATAAACACAGTCAATATGAACACATAAAACCTAGATAAAATGATGCAACAAGACCCACCAGCACCCTTGCCCTTCAAAACCGGAACACAGTAATGCTGACGTTACTGCTTGGTGGCAGCAATGGGTAAAGTGGCAGTACTTCCCTGGACGAACTCTTTCACAAGGAGCTCTACTGCTACTAAAATATTACAAGCATGTAAGTTAAGTTACATGATAGCTTTTACATGCAATATTGTTCTCCTTGTGAGCTTAATACTTCGATGTACTATCTCATAACGTTGAACATCAATGTAATCAAAACACAATATGTTTCGGTGACAATAGAAGTCGCATCTGTAGTAGTTCTAAACAACACGCCGTTGCTTTCTCTAGACAATGGCAAGGTCGTCGGTCGTTGGCGACACAAAAGGTCATTGTTTACAACCATTACTCAATGGTTTTACGGTCGGTAGATTACCTCCTTGCACTCCAAGTCGGTAAGTCGAAAGTGAGTGTCAGAATAATTTTATTTCGACTAACAGATGTCATATCCAAAGAATATTGTGCAGTCGCTCAAAATTTTATGTGTGGTGTATGTGAGAGAGAGAGAGAGAGAGAATGTGTGCGTGTGTGTGAGTGAATTAAAGTATTACAGGTGCTACGACGTTTGCGCAATACGTCCGCTTCGTATCAGGGGGTCTACTCTCGATCGCCGTCCGACATCCGTCCGAAACAATTACTGCCAAATAAGCAATACTTGACCAAATGAAAAACACTTGTCTTTTAATTTTGTCGAATATTACTTATTTGACAGTAATTGTTTCGGACGGATGTCGGACGGAGATCGAGAGTAGACCCCCAGTTCCGAATCCGAGAAATGACGATCATCGAGAATCAAGGGATATTCCTATTTTTCGGAATTCCAAATCTTAGTGCACAAGCTACATCCGAAGTGGGTCCGAGTTTTCTAGATTTGTTTTCGGAACGAATACGAATCGAATGCAGTGCACAAACGCACTTAAGCCTTTAACAAACACCAGCTCCTTCAAAATGCGTAATGTGTCTTAAAATTAGTAAGTCTTTATTTACCTATTATTTTATTTTGTGGAGAAATAAACATTCTTGTACTATAAAAAATATAAACTATTCTGTATAAATCATCGAATTTTGTCAGTACGTTGTCGATACTTCTCTATAGAAAATCAATAGGCAGATACTACACAGAAAGCACTTGCAAATCGCATTGTAAACCTGTACCTATTTGGTTTTTTAATATCCATATAGCCAAACGGTTTATATTCTGACATTTCATTTTACGGTAAAGAACGGATTAAGATGAATAATAAGTCATCGTTAACACATTACAGGGACATGAGCCTCCGTATACCGTTTAGGTACTTCACACGTTTCCAGGAGCTGCGCGCAGCTTTCATCACGATTAAAGATGTAACGAATATTCGGTCGAATACTGAATGTTGTATCTACATTCGGCTGAATGCCGATTATTAAAAAACAGAAGGAAGATTATACAAAAAACACAGTAAATTATCATAAAACTTTCAGTAATTCATTGTAAGTACGAAAAACGCAATTTTTCAATTATTTGTCTAAAAGTTCAAAGGAAATTAATGTAACACAACTAAGTTATTTTTCTAATAGATCAAAAAGGCAACAACATCAAATCAAACTACTTATTATGTAATTTAACCGTGGCTTATTAAACGCTAACCAAAGCAACCAAGCAAGTCCTTATTTCTAATTTGTGAACCAAAATTAAATTAGGTTTTTGGAAGTTAATGAAACTGAAGTGAAAATAAACAATTAATTACTTTCCTCATTAAGTGTCATAAATTTAAATTATAAACTTGAAAATTAAATTACTTGTTTTGTTTTATTGTAAAAAATATCATAACTGAAGTTAATAAGTGGTATTATTCGGGCGTGCTGTAATCAAGCCGAATAGTTTGACCGAATATTTGGTTATTCGGCCTCACTCCTGGCTGATATTCGGTATTCGGCCTGACGCCGAATGTATTCATTGCAGCACTCACATCACGATGTTTTCCTTCAACGTTAGCGACTGATATTATTATATTTAGCAACATTCACAAATATGCATGATAGAGAATAAAATATCTAGATGACCAGTGGTTATTTTTATACTTCACTGTACTCACTTCCAGTGTCTATGACAATATTCAACATTAAGAAATTTTTACGTTAGACTAAGTTAGGTTACCTCGATGCACCAAGATGATAGGCACTAAATGCTTTGGGGTTATACAAATAGCTAAGGGATTACTTTATAGAGCTAATGTAGTTGGCCATGCGAGAAAAGGTTGTATTTAGACACGTCTTAACCAGATAGAAAACGTCCTTTATAAAGGTCAGGTCAAATGAAACAAGAATAAATGGGTGTGTTTGAAAAGACATATGCGGGTGGAGGCAACGTATGAGTTACGTCTTGAGCGTACAGGGTGAAGGTGTAGTCTCTGTCTACCGTTACATTATCGGTTTCCTCCACCTATTCCATATCAAGCTATAAAGATAAAGCTTAGTTTAACTGCGCGTTCTGAAATTTTTTTATGTCCAAAGTTCACATGATAATAATATTAGAAGTCTATAACAATAATAACATGATATTTAGTCCCACTGCTGCGCACAGGCCTCCTCTCACAATAAGAGGGCTTGGGCTGTAGTTCCTTCACACACATCATCAAATTGCTTGCAGATGTGTGTAGGTTTTCACCGATAAGTTCATGGTCAATTTGAAATTAATTTCGCACATAAATTCCGAAACTCGGAGAAGCAAGCCTGGATACGAATCCACAACCCTCTGCTTCAGAGACGGTAGGTCAAACCGTAAGGCTACCACGTTTTTTTTCACGTGATATTAGAAAAAGAAACCAATTCCATAAGAAATTGGATTTAATTAGAGTAACAGTTTGTTAGTTACATTAAAAATGCAATTTTTAAAACACGCATCTGAAAAACAAAGCGAAAGTTTAAAACTACCAACATTTGAACCGAAATAGCGTGAGCAAAATCCTTCTTTTTATATTAAAAAAGGACGCTTTCAAGTGCGCCTGACATTTTTTCGTTTTAACAACAAACAAAAGGCGCCATGTACTTTGTTCTTGTTCCATTTGTTTTGTTTTATTCTATTCGATGGGAGGAAAGATCGGCTGCGTAAAGGAAGTCACATTGTTTGCGCTTGCCCTGTGCATTGTAGCGTCACGTTTAACTCGTAAAGCAAATGTTAAGTTTAAAAAAAACAGCCAAGAACGTGACAGTAACGTTCATGATAGGATTCCGTCGCAGTTTCGTAATTCCCCTTATTCACGTTCTATTCTAAATGTTGTGCAATAAAAGCTACTTAAATTTTAAAAACTGCTTTTTCGAAAATCACTGTAATTCTCATTTCTGTTTTTAAGTATCAATATAAGCCTGGTCCGTGGTGTCCCTTTATCTGTACAAAATTTTATCCAAAAAATTTATAGATTGTCTGGGATACCCAAGGGCCGGCAGCTACCTTGCCCAACGCATTAGCATAGCCATAAATAAATAAAATTAAGAAATATAAGCTTATGACAAAGGCAAACATGATGATGACGCATGAACGAGTGAGTAATACGGCTGGGAAAAAAAATGGACGGAAGGACGAACCATAATGATTCCTAGTCTGACTACAGAACCCTAAACACATTACATCCGTTGAGTATCTACATTGTGATATCTTGGCGAGTTTGCTTTCACATAGACAGTGACGATTTATTAATTCGAAGAATTTTACAAAAATTGGTAATATATTTTTTCTCCATCCACCCGTCACCAGATGATCTCCAAAAAATACTCATAGAGCTTAACGATGCGGTCAAAAGATGAATATGTCCAATATGAAGGACATAATCAGTACCTCTGGAATCTCAAATCCACCTGTTGTAGTTGGAAGGTGGAAGCTAGAGATGGTAGGCAAATACGTTTATCTTGAACATGTGCTATCTTTCGGCAAGGTGCATCCGGACAAAGAGATCACAGCTTGGATGGATAGGTTTCCGAAAACTGTAGCCGGTCTTTTTTGAAGTCGGAGTAAAACGACATTTGTTGGGTTGTCGGTTTTCATAAAATTTTAAATAGTTACGTAGTTGTTGTCGATAGTTTTATCGATAGATTATGAACGAAGATAAAATTTTGATGTCTGAATTTTGAAGCCAAAAATGTCTGAATTGTGAATGTTACGATGGTTCGGTTCTAATGATTACTAATTGCGTTATTGCATTCTTTATTCTTATTTTGACAGTTGGCCTACTAATATCGAGATCAATTTTTATTCGTATACATTTTAACAAGAATAGCCGGGTTTAATTATCTATATTGCATTAAAATGAAAAACTGTAAAATATGTGTCCTCTTCGTACTTTTCATAGACATGGTTCTAAATACATTATATTTTGTATGTATGAACTTACAAAAATTGACAATTCAAATGAACTTGTGATCAGTAATTGGATGAGTAATTGGTCGAGGATGATTCAAATGAAACAAATTCGGCTATTTATTCCGTAAGCGTGAGCAATACCCAGTCGATAATCGATAGAATATTTATCGACAACAATCAATAGCTGCTCGAAAGCAGGCAACACTTTCGCGCAATGAACTGTCATTTTACTCCGTCTTCAAAAAAGACAGACTATAGAAAATATCCTTCGGTCAGAAAAGATATCCCAACACCTAAAGACCCGTGTCTTGTACAGTGAACAGTGTGTCCTACCAACAATGAATGATATGTGCCCCTTAGACCTTTGTGATTTAAAACTCTGAGCGGCATTGTTATGGACAGCCGTATCATTTACTACCAGGCGCACGACCTGTTCGTTCCGTCACTTGGAATAAAAAAATTAAATGATATTCCAGAAAAAATAATTTAAGAATCCGCTAATTATGCCACGCAAAAGAAAGCATTGTGAATGGCAATTTTTTGTAGGAGTCATTGTGAGCGCTACCCACACGAAAATCTCGTTTATACAAACCTGTCCTATTCAAAGACAACTTGGTGTTTCCATAAGTAACATTAAGGCCATCAATTCACGTCACTGAACTTCCTACCCTTTCACAAGCTAGATCGCAGTTCCGGAGCTTCATAGAAATTTAAGGCCAGTCCTAGGCAAACTATGTATTACATACCCAATTCCTAGAACAGCAGACCGTCTGGTTAATAGGAAATGGTTTATAAACGCGTGTAAAGGCGGTGGTAACCCAATGGAAGAACGGTTGCTGCAATGCATTTGGGAGGTCGACGACTCGAATCCCTGTGACGGCTTGCATCTATGAATTTAATTCAAAAATTAAACTTTACATCTCACTAACTCTTCCTTGAACATTATAAATTGGGCCTTTTCAAGGCGAGAATAAATATAGGTGTGCATGCTTCATCGGCGACCTCATCGTCACTTTCTATCAGGTGAAATTCGCTCTTATTTATTGCAATAAAAATAAATGACCTGAACACTCTCCTGTGCCCGGCAGTGGAACGTATAATGGGTTATTAATGATGATGATGATGAATAATACCTGTTGTAGATAGTGTAGACAAAGACGTTCTAAACCTTTTCGAACGCTGTCAAATGTCACAATAAAAAGAAACTGTAAGCTAACCTATCTATTATTTCAACATATAAGTTATTTTGTCTGTTAAGTAGTACCATAATCACATATTCCAATGCAACTATGTAAGACTTACATCGAAAAATAACAACCTTTCTTTGTAATATTGATTTTTAATTAATATTATTAAGTTTTACTACAATGACATTAATTAATTTTTTTGTGAAAGTATTCCGCTAGTTTTTTATAATTATTAATACTACGCTACGGTAAAAAAGCGGTTAAAAACCAAAAATGTGCCTGTAATTTCACCAGCACCCTTACCTTTCGAAACCGTAACACAGTAATGCTGACATTACTGCTTTGCAGCAGAAATAGATAAGGTGGCAGTACTTCACTGGACGAACTCTTTTTTTTCGTAAGGTCTGCTGATTTGATCTGCAGCACAGTTGGTAGAGCGGTTGCCCTAGATTGGCAAAACAGACACAGGTTCGAGTCCTGTCAGGTCGAAGGAATTTTTTTTTATTTTCCATCGTTATTATTAATAATTATAACTTTTCTTTATTTTATGTTTACCATTGTTTCATTTGTGTAATTTCTCTTCCGAAATGTACTAGTTGATCTTAAAAACGGTGTCGTGGTAGAACTCTGAAAAAACGATTACCTACCTTTTTACTTATGTAAAATGCGACATAAAATATTACATCTCGAGGAACATCTAGGGCCGTTTCTAGTTCTATATAAACTATAAAACGTAAATACAATTTAGGGACCTCAATATTTCAGACAGCCACAGTTGGCAACATTCGTAAAATATCTTTTTACTTAGGGCAGTATTCGCCGTATATTTTCCAAGTATTTTGTATCACAAGTGCCAAACCTTCCTGGATTATTACTAAACTGCCATGTCCGTTCCGCTTCACGCCGTGTGCACTACGCTCCGGGAATTATTTTTAACCGTAGATTTTGTGTTTGTGAAAAAAACTGCCTCTGTACACAGATTTAATATACCGTGACTCTTTACTGTTTGGAACAAACGCCAGTGTTACGAAACACGTCTATAAGAAGTGATGTTTACATGTTAAAAACTAATTTGTTGGTTTCGCATTTGTAATATCTGAAAGAATGCATGTCATAATACAGATAAAATGCGTTTCTCTTTTACATGCACCGTATGAGTTACAAACGTAAACATCAGTACCACGTCAGCGTCATTTATAGTGAATTATTACCAAAAAATTGTGTGTGTGCGTTTATGTAAACATATTGAACATATAGTAACAATACAGAAAACAATGTATCTTCACACAATTGTGCCAAAATTCGACAGTCTTATATTACCGAACTTTAGCGAGCAAACGCTAATGAAGTCAAGTCAGATTGCGAGATTCATTAAAGTCTTCGGATGCTCGTCACACAGCGAAACGTTTCTGAAATTTCACAGATTATGACCCCGTAATGAGCCCTGGGATGTAAGTAAACATTTAATGAGTAAAAAAGTTTCGCTCTGTTTTGAGAGGCTTCAAGTTTTGATGATCAAATAAATACAAATAATCGTCTACGCTCCCTATAAGTAAAATTTTTGATGCGCTTAAACAGTTCCCAGAGTTTTGAAACTCGAATTACTTTTATCAATTCACAAAAGATGTCATTAAATTTTTTTCGAAATCCTCCAAGTCTCTCTCATCATGAGCATTTAAAAATTATGCTGTAACCACATTGTTTGCGGTAATCGCGATCTCAAGGCCAAACCGGAGATATCTCACTCGAGGCCCCGCACGTGTTTTTTTCTTTAAGCAAAAGTGTTAAATCTGAAGATTAAATCTGTATCCGTGTTATACATGGCGCATTGTGTAGGCTTTGTGTAGAATTCTTGTATTAAAACTTGAAGAAATCTCAAACCGAGCCTCCAGTTTCCTCAGAACGCGGTAATAACTGTCTCGTAACGAGAATTTGCACAAAAAGCTACCAGTTGTAAGAGTTAAATATACTTGGTTGGAAATTGCAGTAGCTGACTCACTGGGAAAAGCCTTGTCCTTTATATAACGCAATAACAATAGACACGTGTTCATATAATGTGTAGTGGAAGAAACCTAGCGAATATTATTTCTGTTCAGAAATGTTTTACATACAACACGTCAATTTACAATAAATCTCATCCATTTCAATAGCAGTATTGAAAAAATTAGGTTTAGGTTTCTTAAAGTTTAATGCATTTCTTTTCTTTGTAGATCTAAACACCTGCAGAGAAGATAGAGAGCAGTCAACATCAGAAGGGCGGCGCAATGCAGGCGGCGGGACCCACGTGAGGTCCCGCCACGCTATGGGCTCGAACATCAGCCAGCATTCGGCCAAGGGTCTGAAAGGACGTCGCGCCAGATCCAGCGGCGACCTTTGCAATGGCGACTCGAAAAGCCAAACGGAATCGTCAGTATGCGGATCCGTTGTTGGCGACATGGCCTGGAACAGGTCCCTTCCAAACCATTTGGACGGGAACCGCCACCTTGCAGAGTACAGCCGTGTGAACAACAATTACGCAGAATTCACCACGTACAATCGATGTCATCCAAAAGGTGGACGGGGATTGCGGTACAGGGTTTCTAAATCCGGTGAGTTAAAGATGCATTTACTATTTCAGAACTGTTTTCTTTTTGGTCCTTTTTCTAAGAGAAGTTAAATGCTTGATGTTGACTTTTGGAATTCTACTACATAACTCTACTTTTAGTTTTTGGTTATCGGGCGCAAATTGTAAATGCAAATCACAAAACAGAACAATTATCTCAATAATATTTTGTAGACTGACGTCCTAACCTTTTCAATATAGCATTAAGTTACGTTACATTGCGACAGTGTAATCTATCTTGATTAGCTTTCAAACAGAGATCAGGCAATCATCGTGCGAGTTTAAGGGCGTCTACAGCCGTTGAGCGATTTATAGCACTAACATTTGTCAATGTCCAGAACTTTGTAACCGATGCCCAATGGAGAATTTATGAAACTTGAGTCATCGGGTTAATTTTATGGCGGCTCTTCACATCGCTACTTGTATTCGCTATTCGGTGTTTGATGGAGTTGGAAAACTATTTGACGAACAAGACAAACATACAGACATTGACAAATATTCTACTAGTTGAGCCAAATAAGGAGTTAAATTAATGAAAATGACCATAGTGTGGACGATATACTTACGTATTTGCCTATTTGGCTCCTTCGATGTGCATCGAGAAAATGACCAGCGCGCGGTAACGCGAGTTTGGTGTTTGCTGTATTTGTAGAATAGGCAAGCAAGGTAAATACTTTGGCACACATGCTATCTACACATGGTGACTGTTTTTCCAAATATATCAAACAGGCAAATACAAATTGCTATGTGAAACACCACCATTAGATGTTCTGAAGTGCATTTTTTTTGGTCGAATTTTATGTAAAAATAATTAGTCTGCAGCAGCTTTACATTCAAAAAACAGTCGTACGAGAACGCTGATAATGAAAATCACGCTGTAAATTCCGGTCACACTTATAAAATAAAACAAATACCGCCAGCTACGTAAAAACTTCTTAATTAATGTTCCCAGACCGCAAATTTTATCCGTGTACGAAACTTATAAAAGTTGGACCTTCGCTAAGACATGATACTTTAATAAAAATGAATAAAACCGAAACGCGAACCTCATAGCTTTTAATCCGCGGAAAGTAGACTGGAAGTAAGTCGTTCTACAAAATTAATGGGTTGTGAGCTTCTTAATTGAAACTCTTTAGGACGTAGATTAGCCTTAAATTTTAAGTAAACAATGAAAATTGTCTTACAACACGACATGTTGTAATTACGGGTAAAAGATAAGTAATGTTTTAAAAACCCGAAGTGATATAAAGCATGTTTTGGTGATCATTACATATTGAAAATGAAACAATTTTTTAAATCAAAATCGCGTATATTTCTTTTTTCAAACAAACCAACGATTCGGGCCCTTTATGTTCACGGCTCACTGGATCCTTACTATCGTCCATGAAGGAAACAAACATGAAAGTGTATATTTAGAACAGTTATGAAGAAAATGTTTTAAGAAGATTGATGTAAAAAGTTAATTGTACACGAAATGGTATAAAAAGTTATCAAACAAGGTTTTCCAGTTGAATAATCTGTAATCAAAAGGCGTAACCACAAACCATTTTGAGATTGAGTCACTTGCTTAAAGTCTTTATAAACCTTTATGCACACAAACTATAGATCACCTATCTATAGAAAGAAGTAGGTATGCAATAAATCAGTGTCGATACACTTAGTTTTATTACGTGTGACAAAAATTCTTCAAGATTTACCGGAGTCGTAAACAACAAAACCATCTCACAAATTTTGTACACGTAACATAGTTTGATAATCAAGTAAGAGAAAAATCTGAAAATATACATTTTAAACGTAAAACCAAGGCTTTATTTGGAGGGGTAAAAATTTTGCCTATTACCTAGATATATTTTGAAGGTTACCTTAAGTCTGAATCGATTCAATCGGAAACGGAGCCACTGATGTGGGGAGATAAAAACGCCACAGACCGACGGAATTCAAATATCTATTGTTTACCTGATGTTGTTTGACTTCAAAGTCGACTATTAATTTTTTTTGTTAATATGGAATACTTAGAAGATATATACATCCACATGGGAAAGTCACGTATGTCAATATTGTGTAGGTTTATGTAAATCAAATCATCAAATGTATGTAAAGTATTTTACAATTTTGGGAGATTATTTTTTTTTATTAGTCCCGCACTAGGAAAAACCCTGTGTCGCGGACTGAATAGACATTTGTTGTAACTGCGCTACGTGCAAGCGACTGCTACTCCTTCAAAAACTGTTGAGAAAAAACTAATTTCTTCTTTAATTTTCTTCAGATTTAATTATCCCTTATCTTACCCTCGGCTTGAAAACGGCCACACGAGAAACTGTGTGCCTATCCTCCTCAATCGATCCGTCACCGCTGAGTGTCGTGTTTCCCATAAAGCATGTTTATTCCGGAGCTAAGCAATCTCTGTTGAATGTAAACCCCGGATCTACGGGCTGCGCGCTGCTGTCTAGGGCCCTTAAAGCCTTGTAACGATGCGGTGGCGCGAGATGCCCATCGATCATCTTATTACCTAGGCATAGCTTGATGACGATACAGTAAACCAACATTTGGAGACTTCGATGACGCAGCGGTAGAGCGTTCTGAAATTTATGGATGGTTTTCCAGTTTGAATTCTAGGTTGATTATAAAAATGTAGGATGGTTTGGCGTCTGTTCACAATTTCGCCTCAACGTCGAAGGTATTTGAAAGTATTTTCTTAATTGGTTCAAGTCTGTTGTTACTGTTGGTACAAAGATCGATCGAATACCAAGATTAATTATTTGACCTGACTGGATTTGAACCAATGTCTGTTACAATGCTGGAGCCACCGCCAATCTTATCTTAATATCATGGTAGTAAAATATCATGATATTCAATAATATTGGTTCGTCTCTTTTTTTCAAGTTGTTTTTAATTGTACCTTGGAGTTTCTTTTCAAAGATGACAAAGTGTCGGGACGAACGAGCAGGGCGCCTGATCACGTAGCGACACGCCTGTCCATAACAGTTACAATGCTACATAGAGCTTTAACTTGCGAAGATCTGAGCGGCACTGCCACTGCTCTGATCACCTCAGGGTGATCAGAGCAGTGGACATAAGTTAACAAGTCTCATGTACCTGTAATTTCATCAGCACCCTTACCCTTCAAAATTGGTACACAGTAATACTCACATTACTTCCCTGGAATAACTCTTTCACAAGGAGCTCTACTGCTACAAAATCCTGGAGTTCATTTTGTTTCTCGGGCAATGACATAAGTTTTAACAGAAGATATGAGCTTGTGATATTACTGAAACCTATGCAAAGGCAAAAAACCCGATTTTTAAAAACAATCTGTATTTTTTTTTTTGAATTGTGTTAATTAATATTTGTTATCGATTACTGCTGAAGCATAAGCATGCGGTTTCATTAAGGTATATTAGCAAACAAGATGATGGCCGCTCATAATAATTGCTCACCCGAAATTTGAGTTTTCTCATGATAGATGAGGGTATGATATGAAAATTTTCAATCTTTAAGAAAAACAGAATTAGCAGCTGATCCCTAATGATCTTAAAGTTAGTTTTTAATTCAATTTATTCTAATCAACCACACTAGAATCGTAAGTATGTTAATAGACGACATTTTGATGATGATGAGATTTTTTTTGTATATGGCTATCATTACAAACGTTACTAGGTGGTGGTAAGAAAAGGGTTTGCATCACAATAGAGAAATTATATCTAAGAATATTCTTGTAGAAAACGGAAAATTCAATTGGATTGCTACTTTACAGTGGCGTCACAATGTAGATTTGAAATGAATCAGGAAAAGTTTGTTCAAAAAAAGTTACGTATCTGAAAGTTGGATGAAGAATTTAGGAAGGCAATTTGTTTTCGGGTCAGAATAGCTTGTCGGCGATGTTATTAACATTATATTTATGGCGGTACGTGACGTGCGACATGTCTGCAGTAGCACGCTCTCGCAGTGACTTGTTTTGAAGAACAGCGCAGTGTGGGTGCTCCTATAGTGAATCATATTAAAGAGACTAACGTCTTTCTAGCAACATTGACACTGTAACTTAATTTTAAATGAATTCGTGAGTCATGACTTACGTGGTGACACGATTTAGACAATGAGATGATATTTGGTTTACCTCTAGTGTGTAATTACCTGAAATAAATTCACGTAAAAATCTCTAATGGTTGCACTTCACGTGGCTACTTGTATTCGCTATAGAGGGTTTGATGTACTTGGAAAAATATTTAACGTACAGACAAACATGCAAACATTGACAAACATGACCGTATACACATCGAGCCAAATAAGGAATTAAAATAATTAATATGACCATAATGCGGACAGTTTACTTGCATGTTTATTTATTATTGTGAAAGAGTTCGTCCAGGGAAGTAAGGGAAGTGTATTTCTGCCGCCAAGCAGTAATGTCAGCATTACTGTGTTCCGGTTTTGAAGGGTAAGGGGTGCTGATCAAATTACAGACTTGTCAACTTGTCACAGGGTGACAGGCGTAGTGGTAGTACCCCTCAGATTTTTGCGATGTAAAGCTCTGAGTAGTACTGTAACTGTTATAGACAGGTGTGTAGCTTACCATCGGACACACGACGTGTTCGACCCGTCACTTGATGGTATAAAAAAAAATTACCTATTTGACTCGTTTGACACGCGTCGAGACACTAACCAGCGCCCGACAACGCGAGTTTGGTGTTTGCTGTATTTGTCGAACAGGCAAACAAGGCAAATACTTTGTCACACCAAATATATCAAATAGGCCAATACAAATAGCCATGCGAAGTGCTACCATAAATCCTGGCGCAGCTAGTACTTCTTCGTAAGAACATAGAGAATGGAGCGTTGTACTAAACATTTTTTATTTATACTTATCATATCTCACGTTTTTTGTGTGTGGTATTTTTTATTCCTATCACTACAGAAACGAGTTAAGAGAATTGCCACTACCTCTCGACGCCCGCCACTCTAGTGGAAAAAAAACCATAGGCAAAGTTTTATGCCACATTTGACATCAGAAACGCTGTTTTTTAGCGGTACAACTAAGTGTCTGAGATGTCCGCAATTTCCTTGTTTTACTCCTCTGATTTTCCTGTAAATGTACGGGAAACATAATCCTGTTGCCTTATTCTAGAATGTATTTTTATTTAGAATCAGCAATTAACTGGATATGTTGCACATGAAACTATATACCATCTCAAAGTTGTGGAATTGGGAAAACACGATTTGAAATTTTAAAATTTATTCGACGGATCTCGTCGTTATATAGTACATGATATTTAGTTAATCATTAATAAATGAGAATACACAAGGTAGTTATAAAATACTAACAACCTTACAAAACTAATAACTTACTACTACTTTTGACAAAATATGATAAACATACCAAAAATAAGCTTTTAGGTTATTTTTTCACTCTAGGGCCCTTTTTAGATATGTATTTGGAAGTAAGGTTAGGTTCAAACGTGCAAACGTCCTTCTCCGATGACTTCCGCGTTTTGAACAGAGTTATCACCGTGTTGATCTATCTAATTAAATATGTTTCTTTTTGTATAAAAGTAAAATTTGACAAATTATTAAAAGTCATGGAACAAAAGTTGTTGTTTATGATGTTAGAACAAGAAAAGATTTTTTTTAAGATTGATTTCATTCAGTAATTTTTTGAACGTCACATCGCGTTTTCTCAATTCCACAATTTTGAGTTACGACAGTATTTGATTTCATATGCGATGTAAGTATTATATCGAAAAATGATCATAAGATATTATGTTATGTTACACGTGAAGTATTCAAAATGTTTCTCTAATTTAAAAAGAAACTCGGTCGATTGATCAAGTTCATCTACTCTCAACACACTTCAACGGTGTCGAGGGCCGACCGTACCCAATGACGTCACGCACTGCGCTCCACTACTCGGGTCAAGGCCTCCGAAAGAGGGCGCTTCCACGCTCTGTGGAGCGGCTCCAGAATAATCGCACTTGGATTGTTACTGAACTTCGACTTCGCTCTTAATTACCTTTTGAGTCTAAGCGCTATGGATTTTACGAAATGCTCTTGAGCGAAAGCATTCAGCGGCGCTTTTATTAAATGATTTGAATGATTAATTCTCCTATTCCATATTTTTATCGTTTGATCAAATTTATTCCGGGGAAGACCTATGCAACTTAAAAATTATGTATGCAGTGTGTGGTTTTTTAACTGGGACAGTATGGGGCAATCTGAATCTATAGGAGGAACAGGGAAGCTGTCTTAGAAACCATTAAGTATATTTTGTGCTAGCAATTTAGGCTGCCTCTGTAGCCGAACGGTTACCATGCCGGACTGCCACGCAGAAGCCCCAGGTTCGTTTGGGCACACACTGGGGCAAGAAAACTTAAAAACTACAAATATGAAATTCGATTTACAAATACCCTCATATAACGGTTTGATAGATGACATACATCGAGTATATAACCAGAAATAGAGGCGAAACGTCATTTAATTTGTTTGAAAACTATTCTGCCATATCATTACTGTGACAACTGCGCTCCGATTGGCTAGCCCGAGTTCGAAACAATTGACGGGTGTCAATTGTGTGTTAACTTGAGATTTGCTGTAATGGACGAAAATTGCAAAATTACATATTTAATATTTAATTACCGATGAAATGTGATTCCTTTTGTTTTGTAATTAGATATTTTGCTGTTTTTCCCACACCACCGAATAGAACAGCACGGCATTGTTAGAGATATTATCTTTATTACAATAAATACAGATTATTTTTTGGAATATACGGTGACGTACACACAGGCCTGTCTATATTTCAGTGCAAACGAGAGTTGATATTTATAAAAGCTGTATCGCTAATGTGTTACCAGAAATATATGGCCCTTATTTCGTCTCTATTTTTGGTTATATACTCGATGATGACCTATAACTCATGCTCACACAATATTTTAATGCTTGGGAACGTAACGTAACGGACACTAGATTCCTCTGTTAAAGCCCACTTGGTGATAATTAAAACTTATCAGTGTTATTTCAAATTATTTTAACTTCGAATTTGTGCTATTATCAATTGTTGATAATAATAACAATAACTTTTAACGATGGAACCTTCAACTTCAGGTATGTAACTATATTTTAGTAAGTTTGAATATAATTTTGACACATTAACATAATTAAAATATGATTAACACAATAAGATGTTCTAATTAATTTAAATTATGACAAGGTCTACAAACATTTTTGTTTTTAATTATGTTCTGAGTTAGATTGGGTGTAAAATACATACTTTTTTATTATAATTATACAATTATAATATATAACCTGCATGATTTTTTGTAATTTTTTGCAACTTCGTTGGAAAAAAAATCATTGTCGTAGGTAGTCGTGCGGATGTTTTTTTCTTATTTTACCTACAAATTTCGATTAAGTATTTTTTTTCTAATTTCAGGAACAAGTTCAAATCTATTATTTATCACAAAATTAGCACTCATCGACATCATGAATTGTTCTGGAGCAAATGGCTTCGATAAACAATACCATTTCTTGGTAGAAGAACTCAAAAAGCGCACTAATTGTGATCGGAGCAATTTTGTTCAATTCAACCAAAGGTTATTGATGTTTAAGTCAAACCCTAGGTCTCGTTGGACAAAGGCACATAGAATTAATGAAAATTTTCAAAAAACTAATAAGGACTGGTTTATACATCACTTTCATTTCCTCGTTAAGGACTAATAAAACGGGGTAGACCGCAACTTTCGTTTGAATTATCTTCCGAACGATCTAAAAGATTGAAGACGAAGGACTTGCATGAATCCACTTCTGCATCATCTTCAGTTTTTGCAATCTGTATGAGTTTAAGGGCTAACGGGCAAGCTCAATCTTCGAAAGTTTTGAAAGATTTAACAACAAGTCCAAAACGTGCCAGCAAATATGAAAACGCTTACACAAAAATTTTTAAGTCACAGCAGCACTGCTTATCAGGTAAAGGTGCTTTGACTGTTTTAATAGATGCCAAGTTGTCTCGCGAACAATATAATGTGATAAGGAGAAGTGCTCCAGAGAAATTTCCTTCCTACAAAATTGTACAAGAAGCAAGGAAATTATGCTATCCTAAAGATATCACAGTGACTGAAACTTATGGCTTTGTTGAATTACAGGCTCTGTTAGACCATACTACAGAACGTTTATGCCAAACATTACACTCTGTTATTAAATCTCTTCAAAATGAAAAATTTAATCACATGTGTCTGATATCAAAGTGGGGCTTCGATGGATCCTCAGGACACAGTTCCTACAAGCAGGCATTCTATGACTCGAAAGCCAGTGATTCAACCGTATTCATTTCATATCTAGTTCCACTTCGTCTTACGGTTCAAGAAGTCATGATATTGCAAAATCCGCATCCTGCATCAAACAGATATTGTAGGCCTATTAAAATAGAATTTATAAAAGAGTCCACCAATGTATCTATTGCGGAAAAACATGCAATGGATGATAAAATAAAAACATTGAAGATAGTAATATAGTAGTTCAATCAAGGCAAGTGAATCATAAATTAATCTTTACCATGGTGGACGGAAAACTCTGCAATGCGCTTTATGAAACAACTTCAACCATGAAATGCTACATATGTGGTGCAACATCGAAACAATTTAATAAGATTGATGATTGAGAGAAAAATAAAAACGGAGACTTTGGAATTCTTCTTATCGGTGATGCATGGATGGATTTGCATGTTTGAATGCCTTTTGCACCTGTCTTATAAATTGCCCGTTAAAAAATGGCAAGCTCGTGGGAATGCCGATAAAGAAATTGTAAAACAGAACAAAGCTCGAATTCAAAGAGAGTTTAAAACACGATGGGGTTTGATCGTTGACAAACCTAAGTCTGATGTCGTAATTTTTAAAGCCATGTTATATTTAATGCCAGGTTTGAAGCTCTCATTCCCCAGTGTGAGACGGAAGAAATATTTGTAAGGCCTACATTTACTTCTCTCATGAGTTTGGGTGTAATTTGTTGTGTTGTTATTGTGTGTGTCCATAGCACCCGCGACACAGGGTTTCCCTTGTGGAGTTATGTTGAATATGTGTGAGTGTGTGAGTCAATTTTTTGGTCAAGTGCGAGTTCTCCATAAAATAAATAAAATTTATTATTTCTTTTATTGCTGATCGACTCAGTCTCATGTAAGGATCATTTCATTGCATTGAAAAAAAATTGTGACAGCAGCAGTTGGTCAAATTTAATTAAAAGTTTTTTCAAACAAAACTTAACTTAAACTTAACTTTTATTGAATTTAACCAACTTCTGCTGTCCCGATTTTTTTCTTCCATACAATGAAATTATCCTCATAAGAAACTGAGTCTTTCAGCAAGGCAAAGAAATTGTTAAGTTTATTTTGTATGAAAAAACATTTTATTCTTCTTCCGATTGTTTTCTTCCAATACAATGTAACGATCCTCATATGAAACTGAGTCCAAAAATTTACTGCGCCAAAATTGTTTTCACAAAAAAAAAGACTTCATGGTTCCTAAGACAGGTTCCCTGTATCTCCTATGATTTCGAATTTCCCCATACTGTCCCAGTTAAAAAAACACACTGAATGTTTCTGATTGGAAAACAAAAACCATCATTGAATATACAATGTATGTAATGTATTATACATATGTTTAGTGGGTTTACTATAGCAATGGTTTAGCTCCAACACATAGAAACTTATGCCCTTCCATCCAATATATTCGAAACGGGCTAACAAATCGAGAGCCGCAATCAAATCTTCGACGTTTCCGTTAAATGTGGTTGAGAGTGCCAGAGTACCCGAGATAATGAAAATTCACCACATAGCCAATATACCTGCAGCTATACTCCTTGAACAGTTTTTACTACCTACTATGCGTACAGGCTCACAGATAAGATATTGATCGACATTGTTTAAAAAGCCAATAATTGGTACCCTTGGTATAATCATGGTCCAATAACTCAAGAGGACTACCAATTGCGATACAAGACATCGTAGTCAAGTATTTAGTACCTATTCGTGTACCAATAGCGACAATCTATTAGTTTCTGGTCTCTCTTAGTAATGTAATAGTAGCTATTTTTGCATTATTTTTGTTAACTCTAGTCACCAAATAAGAGGCCTAATTTGACACTTTCATCGTGACGCGAGTAGGGATGTGGACTAATCATATCGGTAATCACATCATACAATTTTTACGAGAAATCAATTCAAAATTTTAAATGTTTGTGATTGTTTAGATTATTTTTGGGTTCATTGTTTTTCTGGGGGCCGAAAAGGCCAAATCATGTAATTCTGTTAAAAGCAATTCATTTACAGAATTCCTTGCAATTTTGTAGCAATCCCCTTATTTTCATAAAATTGTCCCACATTCCGATGAATTGTATCCAATTCTTTTAATTTAGATTTTATAATATTCATAAATGGTTTATTACGAGAATTTTGTGTAAATAAGTACGTTCATCGAATCTTTGCGATTGAAAGCTCGAGCGGCACTGCAACTGCTATGGATAGGCGGCGTACGTCCTGTCACTAATATCGCAAATAAATATGAACGAAGACTTACAGAGGGACCATTATTGTATTTGGTACAAAAGAAAATAAATGGAAGCCATTACGACGTAGCTAGTCTCACAAATTCAAGATTTATTGGTATTTATTTGTATTTGAATTATATTTTAACCAAGTACCTAGTGGACAACAAGCTAAATTGAAATTAATAGAGGTCCGATTCGGGAAGAATATTTTTCTCTGACTCGTTGATTTTAGGAAGATAAAAGTCACCAGTGGTGCAAGAAATCTTCCAGGCACATCTGCACAATTACTTTTCGGGGATCATATGAACGAAATTTGTAGATAACTTTTTATGATTAAGTAGGAACGTTATAGAATTTCACATATACATAATTTGTTTCATGTGGTTCGTATTATTTTTATGAATTTCATGTTATAAAAGCATTTTTGACGTATGGCTTTATTAAACCACGGACCAATAACTCAAGAAGACTGCTAATCTGCATACTACAGTTCGTAACTCTGAAAAAGTTCAAAATTCCGTTTTATATCTAGATGGCGTCGATCGATAGCCTGGAAATCAATTAAATCCTCTTTAATATGAAATATAAGAAGTAGGTGATATAATAATATATGTATCTGATATAAGTATTACGTAAATCGATGCCTTACTTTCTCAAAGACATCTCTCGTAAAGAGTGATTATTGAGGAGGCAAAACTTTGTATTTGCTTTTAAATTTCTTATCAAGGGTGTTAATTTGGATGCGTTGCTTTAAGAATAGGTAAAACCTATGTGTAAATATGAATCAGCTTGCGTAATTTATATACACAATCCATTTTTTGCATTTCAGCAACTTTGTGCTTTAAGATACGAGTTTGAGAAAGTAAGGCGACGAAATGGCTGTAGATGTCAACTAATTTTTTTTCTCTTATAAGAAGTCAGTTTTTTCCTTGTAAATCTTTTTAATATTGATCATGAGCTTTGACAAATATGCGTGTCAATAGATGGCGAAATTAGGCGATTGTGAATAGCCAAATAAATGTGTCTTTCTTTCTTTCTTCCATTAACGGATCTTGTTCTGTTATACTGAAAGGCGATATTCGAATAAAAGTGTATAGCTGTAAGTATGTGTGTATAAGTGTATGTGCTGTTGACGTATATAGCTGCCTATGTACAGTCATTATGTAGCTTAATATACAGCCGTCTGTACAATACTACAGAGTGGTATTTACATAATTTTGCAAAAGTACGCATTTCTAGGTTCCTCGTCATCAGTTTGTTGAATTTTGGTAGAAATATAACTATTGATTTAACATATAATGTTCTCTTTTTGTCTGCAAAGAAATAAAAATCGGAAAATTTGTTGTCCTGACCACAAAAGCACAAGTTTTACAGGGAAATAAAGATTTTTCCAGTTTTTCTAAAAATCATGTTACATGGTGTTCTTACTCCAATATAGCAGGAGAAAACATTCACTCTATATCAAACAGGAGCAATATATAGATACCGTGGCACCACTTCCAAGTTATTTTTTTCATATTATCTCTGTAATTGTCTCATTTCAATAATACCTACCCAATTTGCTTTGATATAACCAATCAGAAAGAAATAACCTAAGAGAAACGTGTTTCAAAGGTCCTCTTGTCTTCTCGTTTCTGATATATTTGTTTTCCCACAATCAGGGGCAAAGGCTGAATTTCTTTCTTGTCGGATCTGTGTTAATCTCAATTTGGCGTGGCATCCACTAGATACTCTCGACGTTGATATATGGCTAATGAAAAGAAACGTTCTAAATAGATTACTTTACTTGAACGCTCTTTAATTTATGAATAATAGCTTTTTCTTGTCTCAATAACTTTTCTTAGTAGCAGTAGAGCTCCTTGTGAAAGTGTTAGTCCAGGGAAGTAACTGCCTCCATGGCCGAACGGTTACCATGTTGGACTGCCACGCAGATGGCGCGGATTTGATTCCCGGGCATTTGTATGGTCTACATTTATTTATCTCGTGAGTTCGGGTATAATTTGTGGTTGTCTATGTGTGTGTCCATGTCACCCGTGACACAGTTTCCCTAGTGCGGGCCATGAGTGCGTGCGTTAAAAAAAACGTACTTTCACCTTATTATGTACCAAACCTGTATTGTGTGCATTACAAGTTTGAAGGGTACAGGTGCTGGTGAAATTATAGGCACAAAGGACTTGTCAACTTATGTCACCGGATGACAGGTGCAGTGGCAGTGCTCCCAGGTGTTTGCGATTTAAAACTCTAAGTGGCACTGCAACTGTTATGAACATGCGGATCGCTTGAAACACCAGGCGCACAATTTGTTTACCCCACCACTTGATATTAAATAGAATTCTTTTCAGTACTTCTTGAAAAGTTTAATAAGTATGTCCAAAACGTATTTACTACTCATTTTCGTTTTTTCCTACTAATTTCAAGTGTAATGAATTATTTTTAGTATACGTGAAATGAAAGTATAATATAATTTAAAGTTATACCAATAAAACATAAGTTTGGCATACATATAAAAGTGTCACGAAGTTTCGTTGAGGAAGAGTTAGATCTTTACTAAAATGAAACTTTTTCTGCTCCTGGCTCCTTCTTCCTTTATTTTTTTCCATCCTCTAAGTGGTTCATGCACTTTCATCTGTCAATTATAATTTTTGAAACCATGTCACAAAGATGCTCTTTTTAGTTCTGTACCAAAATTTATTGTCTATAGTATTCGCTACTAAACTTTTCAAAAAAGAACGTCATATTCTTGCTAATTAAAAGAATCCCTCGTCACCATGTTATTGAAAGAAAGAATATCATGACTTTAAACAAATTATTTTATTAAAAAAATATCTTAAAATGTTACATAATAGGCACAAAGACGTAACCATTTTGGCAAAAAAGAACTATTTAAAATAATCTTGTTGTGTTTCATTATTTTAACTTATTCGTAGAAAAAGTATTGTATATATAAAAGTAATGACTGCTCATTACATAATAAGGTCTTAAAATCTCATCCAAGATTTTAAGACACCGGTGATCTCTTAAGTAGAATATGCATTTATAAATCAATACTCTGCAAAATGTGACACCAGTTAAATAGATCGTCGAAGAACACAAGAATTACTTTACTTTACTGCACTTTCTATCTGTGAAATACGTGTTGCAGCTTTCATGTTTACTAAAACGCGCAAATAGTAAAATAATAATTCTTAAACCAATGTTTCATTGTGATTGTACTACGAAGGAATAGAAACTGAAATACGACTACAATTTACAATGAAATAAGTAATGAGAGAGAATCTACTTCTGTTTTGCAGCATTAGTTAGGATTATTTAGTTAGTGAAGATTAATCGATTTTACTTCCTGTAGAAGGTTCCGTACGTAAATTGAATATTCATCCTCACTTTATTATCCAAAAAGGCACCGATATAATTAATAATACATTAAAAAGGGATGAATCCGAACAAAATGTAACTGCCATATTCGAAGAAGTTTACTCAGCCCTACAGCCAAATCGAAACGAATTTCTCTCTTGAGAGGGAACGAATACATTATCCTCTGTGGTCGCCGCACCTGCAGGACCCCTTAGTATCATGTCTCAATATCATACAATCATGAATACGAAAGAATGTTTCAGAAATCTCTTGATATATCTTAATGTAAATTCTTTGGAGATTTACTTTTTACTCCATCCCATCATTAGATAGCATTCGCATTAGGGAATATTATTCGATGATAAGAAATGTAGATGCTTGATTTTAATAAAGGCGTGTATTTAAATGATCATTTGAATTCGCAAAAGCAGCAGGCAAAAAAAATATTTTTTTAATGACTGATCCTCTTTCTCTGAGACAATAAATTAATTAAATCGATGGATATTTTAATCTGTTCTGAGCAACGCAAAAAAATTTTGATTCGTATAAATTAACTGTGATAGTTTTATATTGGGCCTCAAAACTAAGACAAATGAGCATTAAAAATAAAATTTAGATGCTTATGATTAAAACTAAGTAAATGTTGTAAATGTTGATTATATTTGTTTACTAATATTATATCAATTAATTAATATAATTTGACATGAGAACATGTTCGGAAACACAAGCAAATTGGCTTGTGACTTTTCATATACTAACTTAACGTAACCTACTGAATGGAGAGCGCAACCAAATAACCAAGATTTAATATTATAGGACATCAATATCAACTGATTTAAAATGTCATCAAGGACATCAATATCTACTGATTTAAAATGTCATCAATCGTTAAAAGAAAAGACCAATGAGAACAAGAATTGGAAAAAATATTATTCTTGAATACCAAATATTATTTATAATTTACGCATAGATCAAGTAATATAGGTAGAACGATAAATATATGTACATATGAAACCAAAAAAATTCGTTTAATTAAAAAAGTGCACATTTACGATAGATCAATAATTTATTTGAGGATCAAATAACATTATCCCTTTAATGAAATATTTCTTATAAGCAACAATCGTGTACGATTGGGATCACTGGGGACTACATCACTTAACGACCACCTGTGCAGAAAGAGCTCCTTGTGCAAGAGCTCGTCCAGGGCAGTCCAGTCACCTTAACTATTTCTGTCGCCAAGCGTAAAAGGAGCATTACTGCGTAAGTTTCGGTTTTGAAGGGTTAGGGTACAGGCACAGGCACATTGGACTTGTTAACTTATGTCTTACGGAGATGTGCGCAGTGGCAGTGCCCCTATGATCTTTGTGATTTAAAGCTCCGAGAAGCACTGCAACTGTTATGGACAGACGTGTCGCTTACCACCAGGCGCACGACTTATTCATCTCGTCACTTGATATTATAAAAAACTAATTATCAAAATGACGATATCGTTAAATGCGCCACATGTTAAAAGAACAAAGTCTCAATCAACATAACTAGATTTTTGGTTTTCAAAGTACAGTTTGGTTAAGTTCGATAAAGTTAAAGAAGCAACACAATTGTAATTATATACGTCCCTTTATAAAAAAAAAATTGGTATGTAACATTACCGAGTAATGGTGTCGAGATTGAGTTTCGCACTTTGTTAGCACTTCCATTTTCAACTTTATCGGTACTGTTTTCTGAGTTATTTCGGCCCGAATTTGTCTCGGAACAGAAATAGTCTGTAAGCATTTGGAAGTTGGAAATTGAACTAAACGGTATCTGATCAAAGGCTTTCGGTGCTTTACTGGTTAGACCAGGACTCATCCAGTTAGGTTTAAGTGCAGTATCAGTAATCAGAATACCCGGTGTCATTATAAGAATTACAAGTATGGAAACGTCAAAGTCCACCAGGAACATAAACTGCCATGCTGCATATTTATTTATTTATACTCACGCACTTTGATTTCCATTGGGGTAAGCAGAAACTTACAGAGAGCATCGATCGCCACTTAGCACTGTGACGGTGTGACCTCCTTACACCGTCATCTCACCTTTTTGTATCGCCTCTCTCCGCTTGTATCCTATCATTTTTTTTATTTTACTTGTATTTAAATTTTAAATTTGAATTGTTCCATCTTCCTTCACTGTCTCATTTTGTTTTCGTACCACGGTCACTCCCTGCTCGACCGCCACAACAGTCGGAGTTGTTTGAAATTCCATCGCGTATAATCGCTAATTTTGATTCTTTACTACGTTTATAATCATTAAATAAGCTAAATCATGTGTAATAATTTATAACAGTCTACAGCCTTCATGTACCTATATCTGTAATTCAGTTACTCGGCCCATTTAGGGGTAAGTGCCTTAATCATAAAGTGTAGAGAGTGTTTTATACTGTTGTACCTGTTTTTTCTTACATTTACCTTTTATATTGTTACAGCCCTTTCTTTTAACATTACTTCTTTTAATAAATTTTGTGGACCGGAAGTTTCCCGTTTCATTGCCGTGAACCTGTTCACGGCTAGTTAGCGTTACAACCCTTTCAGCACGATCCTGACGAATCTCTCTTGCTTCACTCACATTCATCAATTTTTTCATACTGCCACTTTTATTCTTAGAACTACACCCTTCAGCCTTTTTAAGAACACTTTCAATTTATTGTGAGAATGTTCTTCGTGGCCATCCTCTTTCAGTAATGCACGATCCACGTTAGCTCTATATATTTCTTTCATTCATTTATTCATTCGTCCACCTTTCCTATTTTAGTTACTACATTTCAAACCTCGTCGTCCCAAGCTGCATCTAATAATCTTAATGTGAACTGCTAGAAAAACGCCACTAAAATAAAATCAAGTTCCTGATTTGAGGCCAGTTGGTACTAATATGAAGTCAGACAGTATAAAATCTATATTTTCATTATTCTGTAACTGCATCATCAAACATGGTGATCATATTTATCGTTGAAATAATCAATTCATTAAACACACACTTACACCCAAACTCACGACATAAATAAATGTAGGCCATGCAAATATTTCTCTCAGTCCGGGAATCGAACCCGGGACCTCTGCGTGGCAGTCCAGCATGATAACCATTCGACCACGGAGGCAGTTAAATAAGAACTGATTTCTTATTAAACTAAATTAAATTGAAACGAAATGTAAACGTTGCAAACAATTTTCATACGCTGTAACACTTTCGTAACTGTGGATACTTATTAAAACAAAACATTTTATTTCATAAAATAACAACAACAAAGTAAATGGAACATAAATTTTGAATATAGTTGGCTGGTGTAATAAAAACAAAGTCTGAGTGTAATAAACACGATTGGTTATTGATGCTCCCATTTTAAATCGACCATTTTTGAGGAAGACAAAACAAATAGATTCATAAGGATTTTTCTATTTAAAGTGACTGTATAGTGAGCGCAAACTGCATATTTTAAAATATGCTGTGTATCCCGTTCCATGAAGTTACGCCATCGCGCTCGACTCGGTCTGAAGCGAATTCGTTTGTCTATTTGAAAATTAGTTCACATCCACTGTTGTCTGTTGTACAGAATGAATAGAACCCCGCGGAATGTACGAGAATAAAGCTAAGTAAGCGAATGGGAAATACTAAACATTTATCTCATTTGCATCTATATTGGTTTAGTAAAAATATTACGAGTAATTTCCATAATATTTTATGAAATGGCAAAACTATACTAAAAAAAGAGTAATGAAAATAGTCAGGCCGTATTATTTTTTGATTCGCTGTTGACGTAAAAAGTACTTTAAGAATGATGCGTTTTAAAATCATATAGGTTCTACAATCACCGCATTTTTTATGATACCAAGTGGCGGGACGACCACGGTAAACGACACGCCCGTCTATTTATAGCAGTTGCAGTGCTACTCAGAGCTTTAAATCGTAAACATCTGACATGCACTGCCATTACGCCCGGCACCTTAAAGCATAACTTAACAAGTCCCATGTGTCTGTAATTTCACTAGCACCATAAGGCTCATCGAGTATATAACCAGAAATAGAGACGAAATAAGGGCCATATATTCCTGGTAACACATTAGCGATACAGCTCTTATAAATATCAACTCCCGTTTGCACTGAAATATAGTCAGGCCAACAACTGACCTGTGTGTACGTCTCCGTATATTCCAAAAAATATTCTGTATTTATTGTAATAAAGATAATATCTCTAACAATGCCGTGCTGTTCTATTCGGTAGTGTGGGAAAAACAGCAAAACATCTAATTACAAAACAAACGGAATAACATTTTATCGGTAATTAAATGTTAAGGCTCAACTTATATTGCGGCGGAACGGAATGGAAGCGAATTCTCGCGCATGCTCGAGAGTGCTCGCGCATTCCGCGGTAGATATTGGCTCTTAACTATTTCGTACGTGACACAATTTACCATAAAATTTAATATGCAATGTATAATATCGTTACAAAAATTCGCTTCCATTCCGTTCCGCCGCAATATACGTTGAGCCTTACCCTTCAAAACGCTCACATTACTGCATGTCGACCGAAATAAGTAAGGTGGCAGTACTTTCCTGGACGAACTGTTACAAAAGGAGCTCTACCGCTAACAAAACTCTAATTTACTTAATACATATATAACAAAGCATTTTAAAGCTCTAATTTAATACCATCTAACAATATAAAACTTGACTTGAACGTATATGGTTGACTTGAAAAACGATCACTGATTTTAGCGCCATCTTGAAATGATATCTAGTTTTTTTCTTATTTCCACACTACGATTTTAAGTATAGCGGTTAAGAGTTGATAATACCTCAGCTTGATTTCAAATTTTTCCCGTACTAATACGGTACATTTTGCTTAAGTCGAGAGGCAGGGAAATGAACGAAATTAAAGAAAAATGTATATCTTATACTGTTATACGTGTTCCATTTAACTCAGTTGATATAAAAAAAAAACAATAATTGTAATGTAAAGTACCTATTGAATGCACTTTGTAAACTTTTGAGGTAAGTTTGGGCTTGTTTTCTGTCATGAAAATATTTAAGAATCGTGGTTTTGCACCGTATATAAGCAGTGTATATCTTCAATTTTATTTATATTTCTTCCAAAGTGATTAAGTTAACACTTTCACTGTTATGCGGCTTCAAACAAAAACATTTATTTGATTTTGTATAGACTCTTAATAGTCTAATTTTATCAGGCCATGCTTGTACTTAGTTCAAATGTAGTTTCTCAAATTACTTATAATATACTGATAAGGAAGTATTCAGTTGAACTCGGAGGAAAAATAATTGAAATATTTCTCATAGGCCTAAATGAAAGTGCTGGCAGGTATTAAGACTGGATGAGGCAAGTAAATAGCTTTATTGCATTTGCAGCGCGGCAGCCAAGAGATATGAACTACTTCTGGGGCTTAAAAAAATTCTTTGCAGCCGTTATTAAATGTTATTTTCACTTCTCATGCTCTAAAAGTACCTACCTTAATATAGCCTTACGTAATGTCATGAATCAATATTTTTCTGTTGGTTTAGATATATTTTCTATATATAAAGGGCAACACCGGTATCGTGTTATATTTACGACTGTTTAAATTCCGACTAAAATGTAAGAGTAGAGCTAATCGGTAGTTCGGGCCCGTTTTTAAATCACGTGTTTTAGACTAAATTTTACTGGAGTGTGGACTAGCGAATAATAATTGTGACGATAAATAAAGTTACGTTGTCGCAGTTCGAACCCAAGATCCTCTGTTTGAGGGTGAATCAAACCATTAATGCTACCACAGATTTTTTACGCGACTTTATAGTTTCATTTCCAATGTAAAAACTCTATATTGAAAGTAAATGTTTTCATAATAATATATTAATAATATAAAATAGTTAGTGTACTCACAATAAAACATTATAATGCACGTGTGATGCATAGTGGACTTTACGATATTTCACAAATACTCATGTTTTGACCTAGATTTTAGAACAAGCAATGAGATTTGAACAGCTTCCTTCTGGGACTGAACGCGGCGTAATTGCTCTTATCTCGTGAATTATATTTCATAATTGGGTATTTCAATAGACCTCTCTCTCTGTACTTTGCTATGGGCTATTCTTTAATCTGTGTTTAGAGACCATCTTTGGCGACCTCGGTGACCCAATGGTCTGCACTGTGTGCGTTGGATGCGAAGGCCTTTTTTTTATGATACTAAATGATAGAACGAACAAGTCTACGAATACGCCTGTCCATAAGATCTGAGGTGCACTACCCCTGCGCCCATCACTCAGAGACGTTTTTTTTTATTGCGACTCGGCAAAATGACTGCACCGCGCCTGATGGAAAGTGCGAATACAGTCCAGAGATGAGAGTAACGGATGGAAAACACAAATATCTTCACTCCGTCACTATCATTTTGCCGGTCTGGCCAAATGCTTCTTCTTCTTCTTCTTCTTCTTCTTCTTCTTCTTCTTCTGTAAGTTGAAAAGTCACATGTGCCTGTAATTACACCAGCACCTGCGTTTGTGCACTACGTCCGATTCGTATTAGTTCCGAATCCGAGAAATGACAGTTCGAAATGTCACAGTCACATTTTATCTCTAGGTGTACAAGCGATATTCGTATTTTCTCGGATTGGAATCGGACTTAGTGCACAAGCGACACCCTAAGTGGGTCCGAGTTTTGTAGATGTGTATAATCTCGGATTACCCTTCAAAACCGGAATTTAAGAAATGAACTATTCTAAACTAGTTCTAGTCTAGGTGTTCCGGGTGGTGCCTCGGAGTGAATTCCGTGCTCTTGCTCTGGAACTCATTGTACAGGGAATTCCCTAATTTGAGCCCATGCATTTGATATTATTATCTTTGACATTCTTATTGTATAGTTAAACATTAACAATTCGATGCCTTTCTATAGTAGTGGCCTATCTCAAAAGCATCTAATTCATCAGGGAGATGGTACAAAAAAACTGAGACGTGCCTGTCGCGCAAAATTGACATATCGTAGACTATATCAACTTTGGCATGTGATTAGTTTAAGCAATGAAAAGCTCGGTGTCCCATTCACAACAAAATTTTGAATACTTTGAACAGCAGCTTTCTTGAAAAGCAACGATTTGGTAAAATTATTTGTAACAGATTCGATCGTTCCAATATTCTTCTTGTCATCGTGGTGGAAGGATTTGCCAATCGGCGTAAGATACTCGCCGATTATTGCCCAGGATGCGCCAGTGGCCAGACGTGGTCGCTCACTATGGGCCTCACAAGAAGGCTCAAGGTCACACAAAGAGCAATAGAAAACTATGTTCGGAGTTTCTCTGCGAGAGCGAATCAGTAATGAGGATATCCGCAAGGGAACCAAACTAATCGACATAGCCCAAAGAATTGCAAAACTTAAGTGGCAGTGTGCAGGGCACATTGCTCGCAGAACAGATGGCCGATTTGGTCAAAGAGGTCTTGAGTGGTGACCACGTACTGGAAGACGCAACGAGGGCACACCATCCACAAGGTGGACTGATGACCTGGTGAAGGTTGCTGGAATCCGCGGGATGCAAGCGGCGCAGGAAAGGTAGTTGTGGCATTCTTTGGGGAAGGCCGTGAACATTTTTCGGCAGAATTGGTGATGATGTGGACGATCTATTACTCTTGTCCATCACAGTTATAAGTTGCAACCATTTCTGATAAAGTGAACTATAAAATAACGTTCTACGTTTTGCCTATAAATGCTTGTAGTTATTTTCCTTAATATTGTTAAGAATTGCATATGTAATACTTTCTAAAGTGGCTTTCATGACACCACGTTATTTTATTGTCTCCCTATGCCACAAAAAGATGAAACAGGTGTGTCGCACCTAACTTATGTCGCAAAGACGGTTTCCGTCTGCCAAGATTGCAATGATTAATGAAAGAACGCACTCTTGGCCTGTTCCTAAGGAAAAAGTTACCAACTTGTCGCATTTATCACGAAACTCTGACGCGGGGACTTGCGAATTGCCACCGACGCTTTTGTCAGCTAATTTGCTGAAAAATGTAAGGGTTATTGTTCCTTTTGTTAATTGTCATTGTTAGGCTTATATTAGAATCGCTCCACGACCCGCGCTAATTTGACAGCCTTAACTCTTTAATTTCGTTCGGCAATAGTTTAAATTCTCTACCCCATATACCGGAGGTTCCAAATACTTTATATAGCACGATATTTGGTTTAATTAAAAATGAATTTGATAATATATTTAAATAGAAAACATTAACTTTCCATAGAGACACTAAATTCAACGACTGGGCAACAGTAGGTATTCATAAGGGTAGGTCTCGTTTGTATGAGCTATATGCTATGAAAACTTATAATACTAATTCCAATTTCATAGAATATGTCAGAATTTTTACAAAAATATTTGAAAAAGTATGTGTAGCTGCTAAGGTTAAGTTTCACAGCGACAAAATTAGACAACTGATAGACTTTATTATAAAACATATGAATTTGTGATTTTCTGTAGACGACTGTTAAGAACCTGTCAGTTTATTTTTGTTCCTCGTTAATACGGTACGATAGACGTAATTGTCTGTCAATATTTTTCATGGAAAAAATTACCATTCTTCTTAACATAAATAGACTTGTTTTTAATTTACTGTGTTACTTGTATAAAAACGTTAACCTCTTTAGACTTATGTCTAAAGACATTATAGGTTGACTATATAACGCCGCTAGAAATCACTTGTTCACGTGTTGTCAACGCAAGCCGTAGAAATCTCCAAAATGAAACCGGTCTGAATAAACTTTATGTCCACTTAATAAAAGCGGAAAAGACGTTGTGCGTTTCGCATCGGCTCTTACAACGCGACTCGATGCAGGTTGACAACGAATTTAATTCATGCTAATTTCCGATCACGTCCGTACACAACCGTCGACAGCTGATCGGCGGCGTCGACACCCGAACGGCAGTGTCGATAATCTGAAAGCCACGTCGATGACCGAACCACTTCGAAGGTGCGGAAGTCATATTTCATACACCTGTTCGGAGACAATGACTCAAATGCGACGCCGAATCCTGAACGCGTCGACGTAGAATCGGCTCAATGCGATAAGTGTGATAAAACATGATCACCTCAAAATCGATTCGTTGTCGAGAAATGTAGTGGTTTCCTAAGAGGAGCGACGACTTGGGGAAGGTGTTACGAGTGAACTTTAAAACAATTGGCTCAGGATCAACAATACTACAATTTAAAAATCCACAATCATTATAATTAACACTCGATCTAAGATGTTTGAAATAAATGTTGGAAATGATAAATCTGTACATTGTACCATGTTTATTTACGAAGAACAACCCATAAAGTTTCTTGTTAATTATTCTCAGGGGATTTGCCTTACGAATGAGTAGTAGCTTAGTCAATATGGCGATTTGAAACGCAATTTCCTTACATATGAAATAAAGATTATTTGACTTTGACTTTGCATATAATCCTCATGAAATTATTGGAGGACGCAATTATACGAAAATCGTTATTGCGTTATGCCAAATTAATCATAGTTAGGTATCACCCAGTAAATAATAATTTTCATCAAATAACGAATTTATACACGATTTAAACTGTCGGCATATAATACATGCTCTGTATAGAGCGAAATTCAATTTATATTTAATCAATGGAACAATCGGTTTAGTACACAAGTTTCCAATTACCCTCATTGTCAAAGGCAGCGCATTGTGCTCCATTCAGCTTCCATAATAACATAACGAATATTTAATAAAACGTGACGATATGAAATACTTCAATCCAAATATGCACTTAATTACAATAGTATTACATAATACTGTAGTCTCGTTGGTGAAGCTCTTGATTAAGTAAAGAACCATGAGGTTGTCGAAGAAATAGACTGTGGGAGAAAGCTCCTTGAATTCGGTATCAGCATCTTCGTCAACCCTTATAAGGGTTCCTGCTGCTCGGGTCTCCTTCAAGGAGAGGGTTTAGGTCATAGTCCATATTGCTGGGTCAAAACATTTTAGGATCAATGCTTTCAAAAAGACCTTGTAGGCCCTCTAGGCTACGAAACAGAGCTTCCAATATAGGAGGAAAACGTTCTTTCGACCAAGCTAATACACACATTTGTTAATAAATAAATACTGCGTTACAGGTAGGGGGATGGACATCAGGTATCACTGTTTGGTCACCTAAAAAAAACTGAACGTCGCTTTTAGTATGAATATACCTAATGTGTGATTCATTATTTCGTGTCCTATATGTTGTAATGTAAAGAATTTATTTCCGTGTAGATTGTAAGTTACGTCCATTAAAGCTGTCGATAGGATCTACCGGTATACTGCCAGACCGTTATCCGTACAACATTGCGGGTTTAGTGGTGCCCAAAATCGGTATTGGTCTTGCAATATTGGCCTTGTCATGTGTTTTCGCAAGACCGAGACCGACTCTGCAAGATTTGAGCAAAAACAACACTAAGTTTGAGAGGCTATTGTGGCCCGCAGTTACGTCAAACTTAGACATGGGCGTTGAGTATGGTGCATTTGGTTTCCAATCAATATCGATATTGATCGACGTTCCCTTGTACCGGTACCAAACCCACGCTTTCTTCTAACAACAAAGGTGGTGGGTTATTATAGTACGAAAAGCTATTGTGTCGATGATTATATTTTGAAGTAAACACTTTTTTACTCACATAAAATAATGTGTACTTGATAAAAATATAGCAAATTACAAAAAAACTACTACCAGAAATTAGCGAATTATCAACAACAACGTACACCGAAAGTCGGAACTAATGAGCCGGCGCGGCACTCCCTCGAACGAGTCAAATTATAACCAAGCAATGTCATTGTAAAAATATAGTAAAGTAAGTTTTTCGCCATTTGGTTGACTTTCACTATATCTATGTAAATATACTCTGTTACGTTGTTCTAAAACTGAACCTACAATCATTGTAACTTTTTGTAAGAATAATTGAATATGATATGAAACTGATACGTAGCAAGCGGTGCAAGACTTGCGAGGTATTTGCAGCAAGTCAAAGACCGAGAGCAAGATTGAGAGTATTGCGCTCTATTATAGTATTAAGCCCAAGATCAGGTGTACTGAAGCGAGACCTAGACCAAGACTGGAGTTAGGCTCGTCGCGATCTTGCATTAGGTAACACTACGCTTGTTACTGCTGAGAAAGACCGAACGACAATGTCGACGGCGATAAGACAATGTACCTACGGAATAAAGTTTACGCCCAAATAGAATATACGAGTATTCTTAAAATCTTTTGATAATTATTGGTATTTGACAGGGTTCCCAAACTTTAAATCAGTCAAATCAAAAACAATGTGTTTTGGACAGCTGACGTAGTGCTACTCACTTTAACTATGTAGTAAGAAACTTTATTAATAAAAACACGTTAAGTTTTGTACATTTATCTAACCGAATAGCATGTTTGTTGTGAACTGTTTACTTCATAGGTACCTACGTAGGTATTATCCGTGTAATGTGGATTATTCCGTTTATAGAAAGTCAAAATTTCGGATTCTCGTAGTCGTGTCCGCCATTCGTCTCCCAACGTCTCATGCATCTCCCTACTTTTTTTCGCTGCCGTGGACCCTTCGTTGGTTGGAGTGAACCCCTGGTGGTCGATACTCCATTTTGGCAATCATTGCGTAACATCCAATATGATTCGACCTATATTGTTGCAAAAATAGGCGTATCTACTTGCCCACCCTCAAAACCCAGTGACGTCATTGTTTACACAATTTGCGAGCTCGGTACGCACGTACAGTCAACAACACAATTCAATACAAAATAAATAATATCCTGATTGTTAGTTAACCCCGCTACCTATTCGCTTACAGGATACTTGTAGAGTTACGTTCTTTAACAGCTTAACACAGAAATAGAGTTAAGTTTTTAAAGACGATTTCTATTCATTCGGTTTCTTTAGTAGTTATGGGACTCGTAAGAGCCAAAAACATTAATTTGTTTAAAAATAAAACATATACCTACGCGATTTGAACTCCGGAAAAAATTGTTTCATTTTCAATGTGTAGCAACCGCCAAACCTAAGAACTTGACATCCTTGTAGACGTTGCGTCCAATTATTATTTGTGACCATCTTCATTAAACAACTTATTAAATCAATACTAACACTGCTCTTATAACTAATGCACTTGCATTTTAGTAACTTTAGATTAAGATATTGGCAACTAAAGCACTTTTTCTTTAAAAAAATTTCAAATACGCTTATTTTGCTTTACAATAAAAATGATACTAAATAAGATACAAAAACCCGCTTATAAGGAGTTGTAGAGTGTTTACACTCGGCTACTTTTAGCAGCGATGCAAACGCGTGTTCATGAAACGCGCGATAGCATCGATGCAATCGCCTTTAAATCCCAAGTGTAGCGATGCAATCGCGCGCTTGTATCGATGCAGTCGCGCGCTTGAATCGCTGCTTAAAATCGCGCGCGTGTGTAAAGATAGACGATTAGCGACTGCATCACGTTTGCATCGCGTTTGCATCGTTGCTTAAAGTGACCCAAAGTCTTGGCCTCCGACAACAGATTCTGTCACGCCTTCCGGTTCCGTCCTTCAGGTTTTTCTGAACTCACCTCTCCAACGGTACCTAGAGCGTCCAACCGCTCGGCGTCCACTCGGTCGTACCAAGTACGGTCTCTTCGTCGCCTATTCCCTCCACTTGCAACATAATACCTAATTTAACTGCCTCCGTGGCCGAACGGTTACCATGCCGGACTGCCACGCAGAGGTCCTAGGTTCGATTCCCGGGCCGGGAGAAATATTTGTATGGCCTACATTTATTTCTCTCGTGAGTTTGGGTGTAATTTGTGTTTGTCTATGTATGTGTCCATGGCACCCGCGACACAGGGTTTCCCTAGTGCGGGGCTATGATGAGTGTGTGCGTTATTATTATTATTATTATTAATTTAAAAAAATGAAAAGTTTTTAAATAAATTAAGGTCCCTCCTCAGACACAAGTGAAAAGACACAATAGAAAAATTTTAGAATAGCAATGAAATATGATCTCCGTTTTTTAGTTTCTACGTTAATCATAATAATTAGTACGTAAGTTTTTGTTAACACCGTGGTTTAATTTTGTATGTGCAATAAAGAATTTACAACGCTTATCACAAAATGTTGTAGAATTAATAAAATTTATATAGATACTCGTATACTAACAACAAGTTGGTAAAGAGATTGTAATTCTGTTTTAAATAAGCTGAAATTGTGTTCTCGGCTGTACATACAGTTGTGACAAGTTGTCGCGAGACAGCTCGGCGTCGTCGTCGTCACCAACCATTGTCACTGTGATCACGCTCGAGATTTGGAAATTCCCCTCTATTAAATAACGCCTTAAATTTCCTTTGTTTCCCTACCCATTATTAATTAAACCAAAATACACACATGTTTCAATTCATTAAAGTACTAAACTCAAACGTTTTTACGGCTACAATCCAAATTCAATTCATTTCAAAAATTTTATTTCAGATGTTGTCAACGTATAGGAACGTTGAAAACAGTCGTCAGGGATAGTGCAAACCCCCGTATGTACTTGTAAAAGGTGCGCATCTGCGCTAAGCCAAATTTTACAGGAGAAGAATTTAACGTTATTACTTTGTTTTTTCAAAGGCTACGACGTTTATTTTTCATTAATATTATGTTGTCTACGAACTGATAACAATAGATTCCCATAATTTTATTGCCACGACATTTACGCGCATTTGATTTGACCACAAAATCATTTCCATTTTGGAAACTTATAATCCAATGCTAGTTACGCATAATTCTAAGTTAATAAAGAAGTTGTCATAAAAAACACCAAGTCTGTGGAACCCATGTGTGTGAAGTAGGAACTGTCACGCACGCGTTTCATCAAAATTGTTTACAACTCCTGGTGACAATAAGGAATGTTATTGACGATGATCTTTATTTTAGATCCTTTTTATCAAAGCACTAAAACATTTAACATCTGATGTTAAACCGGACCGTCATAAAATGGGCATATTCGTCATTCCCTAACGAGACAGCCTGTGTATTTATAGACCTACAACATTGAGCCAAAACGGTCCAGGTATTTTACGTACATGGCAACAAAATTCGGACTCCTGGTACAAATTTAGATTTGTGGCCCATCAACTGACCCGGTAACGAACATCGTTCATAGTAAAAAGTAAATAACCCAAGCCCGTAACTCTGTAGTCCTAAAAGCAAATGTGTAAATCAAATTTTGGGTGCCAGTCATTGCTGTAACCCGAAGTATTTTGAGATGCATATAAAAAGAATACCCACAGAAGCAAGTGAGTCACTTTCTTCCCTGATGGCGTAATATGTTGAAATCTAACCCGTAAGATTTATCGTACCTCTTTAAGAGTGTTTTAATGCCCCAATGATGAGGAAAACGAGGGACCTGGGACTATTAAAACTGGAGCTTTTACTGTGAGGAAGCAGAAAGGGAAGTTTTATGTGTATGGGGTAGGCCTTACTGTATACTTGTTCCAAATGGTTCCCAAATTCAGAGAAATATTATTAAGAAGGACATGCGTATAAATTAAGTTATACTTTCACATAAGGCATGATAAAAAGTGACACCAGACAATCGCACCACTAACTTAATCTCAAACTGCTGGTGAAATTACAGGCACATGGGATTTTCTGTGTATAATATTATTTTTCTGTGTATAACATAATAATGTGGAGGGCCCGATTCTGATTCAAGTGGCACAGGCACGTGGGGCCTGTAATTTCACCAGCGCTCTTACCCTTCCAAACCGGAACACAGTAATGCTGACATTAATTGCTTGGCGGCAGAAATAGGTAAGGTGGCAGTACAAACATTTGTATAATTAAAGTAGGATTTTTTTTTAAATGTTTCAAGGTCTTTTCTACTGTATAAAGGATTGTTTTCCATAAAGCGTGCAATCTACATTATTTCCACGACAAGGTCTCTTCACGCCACCGCCATAGGAAAGGCCGCAACAAATCAATGTTAGGAACGCCATTATATACATCCTGCTAACTGTTCCTAGACACGCGAACTGATATTTTACTTGTGCTTCGTAACTCCCATGTCCCAATGCTGAATTGGTATGTTCTCTATAGAGCTTGTCTATAGTTCAATGCGCCTTGAAGACATCCCATTTTGTCACTCAAGTATCTGGCATATTTATCATAACTGACCTATTTCTGCCTCCAAGCGTTCCGTTTTTTTAAAGCAGTGCACATGGGATTTATATTAGAGTAACGGGGCAGTGGCAGTGCCCCTCAGATTTTTCAATTTAAAGCTCTGACTGGCACAGCACCTACTATGGACAGGCGTGTCGCTTACCACCAGGCGCACGACTTGTTCATCCCGTCACTATCATTTATTTGTATTTCCTAATAAAACGGATACAACAACCGGTTAATCACACTAGAAGCTTTTTAAACTAATGCAAAAGCAATCATATCAAGTCAACTCGTAATACCAGAATTATACAATCTTTTTGCAATAAATCTACCCAAAATATATTTGAACAGAAAGTTCACGTATTGAGCGCAAGTGTAGCAGAGCGGGCGAAATTATGAAAACGAGAATTCACAAAGAACGTTACGGATTCGAGATTTTCACGTATTTTATTCAAGGTTATTTACTTAACAAATTGTTGATTTTCCTTACACACTTTCATCTCCTATTTCAACAAGTTTTATTTTTGTGGCAAAAAGTAGCACCCATATACTACTCTGTCAAGAAAGTACCGGGAAAAGATCAATAATACACAAAATGTCTATTATTCACCCAAATTTATTTTATCACCTTCAAAGTATGCTCCTTTAGAAACGATACACTTGCGCCAACGAATAATCCATTCATCAAAACATTTTTTAAACGCTGCTTCCGGAACTGAGTTCAGTTCTCGCCGCGAATTCTCCTTTATGTCTTCTATCGATTGAAAACGGGTGCCACGAAGTGGTAATTTGAGTTTAGGAAAAAGAAAAAAGTCAGCAGGAGCCATATCTGGTGAATATGGTGGTTGTTGGATGGTATTTGTTGAGTGTTTGGTCAAAAATTCGTTCACAATGATAGCCTTGTGCGAAGGCGCATTGTCGTGGTGCAAAATCCAAGAATTTTCTTTCCACAAATCTGGCCTTTTTCGTCGAATTTGCTCTCTTAAACGCCGCATAACGCTCAAATAATATTCTTTATTTACCGTTAGACCTTCCGGTAAGAATTCAGAGTGCACAACACCGCGATAGTCAAAGAAAACAGTCAACATGACTTTGACTTTTGATCGACTTTGGCGTGGTTTTTTTCGGTTTCGGTTCAGTTGGAAGGCGCCACTCCGAAGCTTGTCGACTAGTTTGCATGTCAAACTCGTAAACCCACGTCTCGTCACCGGTAACAATGCGTTTCATGAATGTTGGGTCCGAACTGACTCGTTCTAGCATGTCCTCAGCGACTTTCATGCGATTGAGTTTTTGGAGAAAATTCAGATCTTTTGGGACTAGCCGAGCAGCAACATGTTTCATACCCAAATGATTAGTTAAAATGGTACGGATCGACTCGTGAGATACAGAAAGTTCTGCGGCTATCTCTCTCAGAGTTGAATGGGGATTTTTCAGTCACTATTTCCTTCACTTTGCTATGTTAACTTCAGTTGCAGACGTTGACGGCCTACCAGAGCGAGGCAAATCTTCCATCACATCTCGACCGCTTTTTAACGCTTTGAACCACTAATAAGCACGAGTTTTTGATAAAGTCGAGTCACCGTAAACCTTCTGTAACATTTTCAGTGACTCTGAACACGAAATTCCATTAGCGATGCAAAATTTAAGACAAACTCTTTGTTCGATATTTTTGTCCATTATGAAATTCGCAATACACACTATATATGATATTACTAAAACCAGCAGTGTATTTAATATAAATAACAGATGCAACTCAAACTCCGCGCCAAAATGGAAAACAGTTGTGCCAATCTAACAACTACAAAAAAACAAAAATTTGAATTTGGAACCATAAACAAATCATCCATTCCCGATACTTTTTTGACTGAATGTATTTCTGTGGTTGCGTCTCACTTACTTATACGAACATTAAATAAACTAATTTTAAAACAAATACCATTCATTTAATAAAAATTTTATTTGGAACGATTTCACTTCATATACCTTAACTCAAAAAAATCTTATTTGATAGCATTCACATTTTGTAATTTTTTTTCATATAAAGCTCATTTTATATGACTATCGTTTATATTGTAAATTTAAATAATTTTTACGTGGTACACTTTACATAAATAATAACTTAAAACCCGACTCGCCATGGTGCTTGTCTGTTCGATACTAGGAGTGTAATTTAAAAGCCGGAGGTGCGGAGAGAGAATTGTTTTCCTTAATATAGTTTACAATGCTGAAATTACGTTTTGTCAAAAATATTATTGCTAGACACCGGATTCCTTGGTGATTTAAATAAAACAAACGTGTTTTACATGGGTCAAATGTTGGTTGCGGTTCATATTCAATAAGTTAGGTTAGGTTAAAACGTTGAAATAGCTGCACGAGCCGAGTGAGCGTAGCGAGCGTACCGCGGCAGCGGCCGGCAAGTGCCAGCAACAAATTAATTTACGTTTCCAAACATTTTTTCGTATAATTCATAAAATTAGTATTACGGATATCGTTTCTCGGAAATAATCATATTTCTAAACGAAATGAAATTTAGATAAAATGACGTTATGTTGACTGTGGTTAAGTTATAAAACTTATGATCGTTATAAAAAATGAAATTATAGAATGTAACTTTATATCAAACGTTCGTTATATGAAATTAATTACTACATTAAATGAGTTCATAGCAAGTAAAATGATGCCAATTGGGCGTTATGTGAATAATATGTATATACCAAAATTCACCAAACTTGGTTCGGCGATTTAGGCGTGAAAATGTGAAAGGTAGAGTTAGTTTCGCATTTATAATATTAGTTTGGATAATAAAGAGATATTTAAAATGTTTTTCTAGTATTTTTTTCTGTTACTGAAAAAATATATGTAACATAATAGAACGCACACGCTCATAGCCCCGCACTACGGAAACCCTCGGATGCCATGGACACACACAGACAAGCACAAATTACAACGAAACTCACTAAAGAAATAAATGTGGGCCATACATAAATATTTCTCCCGACCCGGGAATCGAACCCTACGTGTCCTGCATGGTAACCGTTCGGCCACAGGGCAGTTTAAAAAAGTATAGCACGCTGAATTCAACATGCCATTGTTTTTAACTAGGGTAAAAAAATTGCAATCGGAGATACTATGGGTGCGTACACATCTGGCGAATGCACCGCGAAAGCGCTGCATGTGCGTTGCGCGTGCGCATGCGTGTGTGCAGTTAAATACATGTTAGTACGAGTATATGTGGCGCGAGCGGCACACGAACGGCACTCAAATAGATCGCACGCGAACCTTTCGCAAACAGCCAATACAAAACACCCTATCAGAAATTTCAGTCAAATTTAGTAATAGCGACTATTCTAATGACTATTTCGTAAAGAAACATTATTATCTATTATCGGAGTACATGGAAAGAGCACCGTCGTGGCGCAAAACGTTAACAGTTGCCTAGCTAGGCACGCTGACGTAGTACCTAGATTGGCTAATCTTTCCAACACGATGTTGCAACCATTCACCCATGAATTTACCCAGACGTACGTGGACTTGTAAAACTTGCTCTGAAAATGACATGAATCAATATTTAAGATTTTTTCTACAGGACAAGAACTTCTTTGTCTCATTTCTTTATTATACAAAATTTATACATTACTAGTACATCGTTCGACATCAATCGCATCTCGTGTTTCTCGGAATGAACTTTTCGGTGAAGGAAAACATCGTTATGAAACCTGCCTATCGAAGAAGGTTCATAATCCTCGGAAGACGTATGAAGTCCCCAACCCGCATTGGGCCAGCAAGGCAGATTATAGCCTAAAAACCTGAGAGGAGACCCGTGCCCGGCAGTGGGACCTATATTTATACGTCACACGATGATAAAATTAATATGAATTAGTCCGTAAATCAACTTTGATTTTAATATTCTGACTTATTTTGGACCAGCGAATCAGTCGATTTTGCCCCCCGGATCTTGATGACGTCAATGTTGTCTGTTACATAAGCTATTCCCTAACATTCTCGTACTTTCGTAACTTTCTTCTTCTCTTCTTCATTTTTGTAATTAAATAAGATAATAATGTTTCAAATTACATTATTACTAGACGAGCTTAACAAGACCAGCGAAACTCTAACCAACTGCTAGTCCACCAGTTACATTTCAACAAAAAGGTTTAATTAAACGGAAGGGCAGCAGACGAAGGAATAAAATATTTAGAGACTCGCTCCCGCGCAAAAGTGAAAATGAAAATAAATAACGGCAATAACAGTGAGAGAGTTAATAAAATGAATGGATGGATAACCTAGTGTTCCTTGCCTCGCGACTATTGCTGAAAGCTTTTCTTTTAAAAAACGAAGTAGCATTTAATGTTTATAAAATGTTTTTGCGTTAGGTATCAAATGTAAAAGAAAATGAAAGAGCGAGTCTCGAAGTTTTTGCCATTAATGTTTAAGAGTATCCTTTCAGCCGAAAGTATTATGTGACATCTGGCTTTTAATATTATTACGAAGTAAAGAATTTCATGTATTCAGACATTTTCTCTGTTGGAAATTGGACTTTACGTTAGTACGTTAGCGATGTCAAGAAAATTATAATTTGTATTAATTAAATTTTTATTGAATTGATATTCAATTATTTTTTGTGCTTTGTACTTGGTCTTTCAACGACTAAAAAGTCGTTGAAAGACCAAGTACAATGACACGACCCACGCACATAGAAAAATTCGTGAGGTCCGTTGGTTCGTTCCGTGGCTTAGTTGGTATAGCGTCTGCCACGGTATGCAAGAAGACGTCGGTTCGAATCCGACCGGATCGAAGAATTTTTTTCTGAGTGTTCGATCTTTGTATTAATAATTATAATTTGTATACTTTATTAGAGTATTTTAACTTAGTAGCAGTATTTTGACATGATCGTCCTGTTACTTGATATTACATTAGAAAACATACTTCTTTGCTCATGGTCTGTGGTTGAAGATAACCCGTGATATTGACTTTCTTAGAATATACGTCAGGGATAGTGTAATTACGCGTACATGGCATTGGATTATGAATTTCCATTTTGGTAATTTAGTGGCCAAATAAAATCCGCGTAAACGTCGTGGCAACCGAATAAGCGTGATCTATAAATTAATGGTTACTGTGCAAAAATGAAAATTGTATCCTTTGAAATAACCAAGTAATAACGTTAAATCCATCTCCCGTAAAACTTGGTTTAGTGCAGATACGCGCCTTTTACCAATGCTACATACGCAGATTTGCACTATCCCCGAGGATATCGTTTAAAATACAGAAAACCTCATAACACTAATAATGTAACTTTGATTTAAGCCTTGAAGAAATTAAGATGTTCTACGAACAACTCCATTGAAGTTTACAGACTCCTTACAACTTTACGTTTCACGTTAACATCTATGTTACGGGAATACGGTTAAACATAAACGAGGTCACTGTGGTAATTTGAACTTTTAGTACGAACTGTTAAGTATTTGTGGACATGGTGATTTTCAGATTATTTTATTTTATGTTTCTAATGGAACAGATTCTGTCCATATTGTCATCTTCTTTTTGAGAATGACGATCTTATCTTTACTATTCAAATATTTATCTTCTATCTGTACACTTTTTCTGGGTCTTTCTTCTAATTAAATATCGAAAACGCGATTATTAAACGTTATTATCTTTTTTTGTCTCAGGGTCAGGCACCGAACCAGTATGGAAACTGCAAGACCCTGGATTCGACCAAGGATACGGCTCGGAGCGCTCACCGGAAGACGACTATGCCGCTCCGATAGTGCCTCAAGCCGTTTCTTTGGAGGAATATGAAGCTGAACTGAGGACAGTCTACCCTTTTATTAATGATGGTAAGTACATTTTTAACTCCTAGTTTTTCATATCGTGACTTTTTTAATTCGTGTCCACAATTACAATTCTTTCTGAGAGTCTTAGAGAGAGTGGCAGGTATGGTTTCAGATGAAATTTAATCTATTGAGCCTAAAAAGGTGGTTACTCGACCTTTGCTGTCTCCATAAAATAGTAGGTGGCTTCTTTGGCGCTTACCTCCTCAAACAAATTAATATTAAAGCTCCCTGTAGATCCATGCGAGAACCACAGACCTTTGCGCTGCCACCCACAATTAATAGTGTTGAAATAAATACCCCAGCTAAAAGAATGTGTGTTGCTATAATGAAATCTGTGATGCACACAATGTATTTAATAATATTCTTTTAAATCAAAATTACTTACTCTCGAGGTCAGTGAAACGTTGTAGAAAGTAAGAACTACCAGATCTTAAATGGTAAATTCCCTTAGTTTAATATTTTATTAACTTTTTCTATGTATTTACACTCTTTTAAATTTTATTTTATGGAATGACGTATGACGAATGATGTAACCCACCCAGTTGGTTCCCAATTACAACTATAGTAATTGGGTGCCAGGTTTAGATTGCTATTTAAAAATGTTTTTGTATTACATTGCGTCTGATGTCTGTTAACTGTATTAATAAAATTTACGAGTAAGTAAAAAACATATTTTTTTTAAACATATTTACATAGTTTTTGTTCCGAGTTTTCTATAATGTCGGAAGATGTGAAGAAAATGTATTAAAGTATATAACAATAAAGCTGAAAAGAAAATATATTATAAAGGTCGCGCCAGATGCCACTAGAACTTAAGTTGAAACAAATGTGACTTATATTCTGTAGTCGGTTGATGTGTTGAGTTAAATTAATTATGTAGGTTTTTTAGTCAGTTCTCCTATACGTAATATGTCATGAGCAAAAAGGCAAATGGTAAGTCGTCTACAAGCTGTAATTTACTCCCAAAATTGACTTCACGCGAGTTGTCTCGGCCGTTAAAATGACCATCGCGCACTTTAATGCAATAAGTAACGCTATCTTGTTTTGTCTATTCGCGTTAATGTAATTATTAACAGTAAAGTTCGTCCTGGGAAGTACTGCCATCTTACCTATTTCTGCCGCCAAGCTGTAATAAAAACGTTACTGCATTCCGGTTTTGAATGTTAATTTTTCAACTTATGCCTAAGGTTGACACGCGTAGCAGCAGATGTGAAGCTCAGAGTGGCAACACCAGGCAAACGACTTGTCCCTTCACTTGGTGTCATGAAAATGCTAAACCTGCAGAACATAGACATTTCAATGTAAACCCTTTTATGGGTTACAATAAGCACCGTACACATTTATGACATTTTCCGGATGAAAACGCCGGAGAAATCAATATCGAAAGTAACTCCGTTATATATTATAAAGCAAAACAACTTGAATTGAGCATGCAAAACTTTGATTTCAGTCTAAACTTGCACAATAGCCATTCAATTTATAAGTAAATAGATTTTCAACCCTTAATAAAATATAACAACCGATCGGGTGGATCGACTGATTTTCGTAAAATGAAACAGAAAAATTTGAAATGTCCAGTAAGTAATAAAAAAAATTGTGGGATGTTTGTTAACGAACATAATATCATTGACTTACAATTATATGGACGTCGGGTCCGCGCTAAAAAGTGTCCGCATTTGTAAGGCGCTAAAATCGTATACAGAGCGCGACACTCCGCTTTAGTCTTCATTTGTTCTACTGACAGCGCGATACTGCGATGACATTACAATTTAAATTTCGAATAGGTTGACTTGGGACATTTTTTTCGTGGTTTTTGTATTAGACCCGTCGTCCATTTATTAGTAAGTCAATGCATAATATATAATTTATTTAAAAAAAGAATTTGACGTTGAGCCCTGCAAAGAGCGCATATGCCTTGTGCGGGTCGTGAAGGACCCAATTGCCAATGACACATGCCAATTTTATTCTCTGAAAACATACATAACTAAAGACTATTATCATATAACAAAGACGTTATATTTGCGTTCTGTTCCATTCATCAGAATGTACATTATGGTACAGCAGAGCAGGTGTATTGTCGCGCTAACGAAGCGACGAGGTATAGAATTTCTCGCGGATTATTCGCACACCCGCCACCCACGCGGGCCGCAAGCGCGTCTTTAATAACAACCTATAATGAAATGAGGAATACAGATTGCTGCCACCGACGCTATCATTTAAATAAGCAAGGCGATGACGTAATATGGCATGAAATAACGAGTTCGATCCACTAGTGATCTCATTAAAGGAACATTGCCTAATCGCCCGTAATGTAGACGAGGCTATATTTAGTTTACGTTTTAATATGCTTCATTGGAAGTGCAACCAAAGTAATATTACGTTCGAAATTGAATTTTTATTACTTAACAATAGGAGTGCTAAACTACTATAAATAATAATAAAGGGCAATTTGTAACCTTTGTACACTCAAGAACACATCAACACTTTGGACCGTCTTTATTATCTACGCTCACGTAGCCGGGGGATCTTTTCTTATTTCCGTTCACACCGCGAACTAAGCTAACCGAGCTAGCTAAACTAACCCAACGATACCGATAGCTACTTTTATTTTATAGTGACGAGACGAACAAGTCGCGTGTCTGATGGTAAGCAACACGCCTGTCCATAACAATTGCAGTGGCGCTCAGAGCTTTAAATCACAAAGATCTGGGGCCTACCACAACCTCTTAAAACAATATTACTTTAACCTTACATTGACTTTTCATGCCATAACGCGCTTGAAGTAAGCTTATTTGTAATGTTAAAACTATGATGTTTTATTGGCAGCTTTGTGACTATTCATTCACTCAGTTCGTACTATGACGTGACATTGACATGAAAGTAATATTTAGCAATCTTACAATAGTTACACGAATGCAATGGAAATAACATTATTTTTAGTTATATTGATTTGTAATGATTAAAAGTAAAATTAAGACCATCTATATGGTCCTTGGCGAAACTAACAGTTGACACTAGACTATGGTTCCCACAGACCACATAGATTTCTTCCGTGATGATTCCGAATTCACAATGTGACTATCAAGACTCAGCTTGTTTTATTTCTTTTTCTTCATGAAAATGCGGAATAATAATTGAAAACAACGTAATTTTAATAGATTTCATTATTACATACTTTTCTTTTTTTAGCAGTTAAAATTATCTGAATGTAAATAACATTAAGTACTTTAACATTATACTACGATAACACGATTCGGAACATAAAAAATGAAGACATGGCGTAAGTCAATGGACATGGCCATTATATAGTTCACATAGCGTCATTTCTTTCCTATTTTTAGTAAGGAATAGACAATATAGGGAAATCATTCGTTCTTTCAGTCATTTTAGCAATAATACATTTCTTGGTAGACACGTTTGTCAAGGTACGAATATGAGTAATATTATAACAAGCTTACTTTAAGCTTACATTGAAATAAGATTGTTTTTAGAAAGGTTATGGCGGACCCCTGAAGGGCACTGCCACTGCGTCTTTCTGCCTGGCGGCAGAAATAGGTAAGGTGGCAGTACTTCCCTGGACGAACTCTTTCACAAAGAGCTCGACTGCGACTAAAAATATGTAAAATATGTCGCCCGTCTGCCGCCCTTTACCCCCGCACGTATCCATAGTCACAACTTACTCCGTATTTTCTTAGCCTAACTTTGCGTGCAACTACGTGAGTTAAGCTAAGCTAGTTAGCTTTGTCCGCGGTGTGGCCTGCGTTTGACGTGCTCTTTTGGTCGTGTACTATTGTGGTTGCAAGGGAAGTGTAGATTTTCAAAAAGTTGGTCAATAAACGCAAGTTATTAATTTAAGTTATAAATTAAAACTTAACTTAATGTTTACAAATACTAAAGTTTATAAATTATTATTATTACATATCGGTTTTGCAGGGTGCTGGAATTACGGGCATGACGGCCGCATTAGCAGTGTCCCTTAGATCATTGCAACTACTACGAACAGGCGTGTTGCATACCACAAGGCATACCACTTGTTCATGCCGTCACTTGTATTATAAAAACAAAATAACATTCTAATCAAGTTATGCCTAATTTGATGTAAGGAATGCTGCCTAGAGGAGCCCCAAGTACTCGTCATCTCTAATCTGTTTCAAACCAAAATCCTTTCTTGAAACTATTCTAAAGTAATGGTTTTCGAGACAGTGTACGTGTTTGTCGGAGCCACCGCTTGTTTGAACAAAACCCCTTGGATCTCTGAAACTACTGTCACAGACACAAGTAATGGTATTTTACATATTGAATCTGAGACTTTGTACACGCATATTTAGTTACATGCTAAGAGTAATATTGACGTTTGACGACCTCGGTGGCCTAACAGTTTATACAGTGGGCTCTAGATGAGGTCGATTCCCGTTGGACCAATTTGATAAATGAACTTTCAATTATTAATATTAAACGAAGATCGAACACGTAGACAAAAACCACTTCAATCCGATTGGATTTGAACCAACGTCTCCCAGCAAACCGTGCCGGATGCTATGCCAACTAAGCACTTTTCTAAATTGGTTCTGTGTGGCCAGCAAGTACATACTGTACTTGCTGGCGACATTTTCTTACACTGGTTTCTTGGTATTTCTTTAGAAAATTCCTATTTTTGAGATCCCCACGCCGACGTTTACATTTCCCCAGTCTTTTTTTTATAATACTAAGTACTAACGTGACGCACAAGTCGTGCATCGGGTGGTAAGCGACACGCCTATCCATAGCAATTACAGCCATTTAGAGCTTTTACTCGCAAAGATCTTAGGGGCACTGCCACTGTGCCCCGTCGCCCTGAGTTATAAGTTGACAAGTCCAATATCCCTGTAATTTCACCAGCAGACCCTTACCTTCCCAAACTGGAACGTAGTAATGCTCACATTACTGTTTGGCGTCAGAAATAGGTAAGGTGGCAAGTACTTGTCTCGACGAACTCTGTCACAAGGAGCTCTTTTCAAGGTGAAATGAGACCTAAAATAGACACTTTGACGTATTTCGATCACACGGAAAATCGGATTTTAGACGTCAAAAAAAATACGAATTCATCTTGTTTTTTTTAACCGATAACACCGGTCGTGAACTATGTAATATACTACAAGACACGGTGAATCCTCGCATACAGAAAGAAGTATTTAATTTAATTTTAATTAAGTAGTTACATTAAACTGTTATGAACAGGCGTGTCGCTTACCACCAGGCGCACGACTTATTCGTCCCGTCACCTGTTATCATAAAAAGAGCACAAGTTGTATGAATTGATTGAATTGCATTAAAATGCATTTGATTGATTAAAATGCATTTGATTAAATTTAACCAACTTCTGACGTCCCAATTTTTTTCTACTGATACAAGGAAATGATCTTTACAAAAAACAGAGTCGATCAGCATTAAAAAAAATTGTCAATATTATTAATTTTTACGGACAATTCAAGCTATGACAAGGTCAAATTTGTTTTCACATAAAAAGACCTAATGCTTTCTAAGATAGTTTATCTGCATCTCCTGTAGTTTCGGAGTTCTTCATACAGGTTCAAAAAATCACAGTCTATGTTATTCCTAAAAGGTTTATATTTAAATATACCTTTTACAAATAAGAAGAAGAACAGGAACTCATCCGAAACGAGTTGACCAGTGCGACGAGAGCGGTTTCATAAAGGTAGAACGGAAAAAGAAGTACACCAGCCGTAACCTTAGTGGCGCTATCCCGACTGGCCCTAATCATCTATTCATTTCAGCGGTACCGACGACGACGTTGTTATACGTAACACGGCTTCATTACTCCACAAGTATATATCACAATATCCGCAGACTCCATTCATTTGTGGTGAGAGCACCAACATCTATCGACCTTCATGAAGGAGTAGTTTTGGTCGAAGGGTGTCATGTATCGACGTTTCCAAGGTCTCTTACCGGACACCCAAGCTGCGTCCCACGTCGCATTCCATACGTGTAAATAAATAAATAATGTTTTATTATATTGTAGTATGTATGTCAATCAATAGGGTCTGATATATTATATGGGTGTAAATAATAATAATAAATTTTTAAAAATCGTGGAACGAAACGTGAATCGAGGAACACCGCTGACCCAAATATTGAATGACGTATTTGTAAAAGAAATGTATAGATAATGTGTCTGGTGACCGACCCTTTAGTTGAGCCCATGCTATATAGAATCGCCGTCGTCGTATTGAGTTTTAGTATATATTTTCCTCGTAATTTCTTGCCTGTCAGACGCATTACATTGATCGAAGATGACATGACATAAATAGTGTCTAACAGGGAGCGATACTTGTCCCACAGAGTATAGCTTAAAGCACAATGTTTACTATAATGTAGTTCAACGCACTCAAAGCGTTCACATTTGCTTTTGATGCACAAAAAGTCGTCTGGGCCATGTACACTGGTACATGAATATAAACCCCTTATAAAAAGCTTACTAAGGTATGGATCTAAGCGCATTGGCGTATAATATTAAAGTGGCTTTAAAAGTTATTTTCTGCCATTCACTGGAAGTAAAATTTAGTTATAGGTACACTGGAAGTAAATTTTGTTGTGTTTACATCGAAAGTGTAAAACTGAGCGTGCTATTTGACAGTACTTTTATCAGTGGAAAATATTGCAACTTAGGAATAAGTATTCGCGGCTTAAATCGGTACATGTTTGTAAACAAGTCTACATTTTATTGACAAATTTAGTCTGTGGTTTGATGCATCTCTCACGTAATAATTTAGTAACATATAAGGCGCCATTAAATTGGAATTAATATTCATTAAACACATATTACTCGTGATACGCGTTTCTGACATAGTATATACAAGTAATCACTTAACAGTGCGATGTATTATTATATACAGTTATACTTTTACGGAATGTTGGCTGTCAACTAAGCATATTTGAAGATATGAAAAATAAAATTACGTTCCATGCAAAATTCACAAAAAAAAACGTTATGAAATTATATATTTTTTATGATATCTGTTGGTAAACGACACGCCTGTCCATAGCCGCTGCAGTGCCATTCAGAGCTTTAGGTCGCAAAGATCTGAGGGATACTGCCACTACGCCCGTCACACAGATAAAGTAGACAAATCTCATGTGCCTGTAATGTCACCATGGCATGCATGTGTTCAACTGCTAAAAATACTATAAAATACAAAAAGGATTCTGTGAATCGCTACAATTCCTATTAAGTAATAGGAACAATTATAAAAAAAAAAACAGTTGTTCCATACTGAAGGTTTATACTCACTCAATTAAAAAACAATAACATCTGTTTTTTCGTGATTTCGGAGTTCTCTTGTGTAAGCTTTTTGTATTAATGGGATGAATCACCCCCTCTCCGTGTGTAACGCAATTAAGTTAACAGCCTATATATTATGTCTGACGTAGAAACATAGACTAAAACATTATATCTCTCGAACCCGCTTCTACGTGCTGGCAACTAGTAATATAAAGATTATAACACTAAAAATCACGTTAGAGGGTAACCACACTTATCACTACAGGTTATTTATACAGCTTATGCGTGCTTGGTTGGTTGTCTTGATCTATCATATTTGAAATAAATGTTGGAAATGAGAAATGTATACAAATCTTTATTCACAAAAAAAAACGCTTAAAGCGTTTACACACTATGTCCGACTCGTATTTTTCCGATTCCGAGAAATGATGGTCCGAAATGAAGGATCATTTCATCCCTAGGTGTACAAGCGATGTTCGTATTTTCTCGCATTCGAATCATACTTAGTGCACAAGCGACATCCGAAGTGGGTCCGAATTCTCTAGATTTGTATAGTTTTGGATCCGCGCGGAAACGCGTTTACTGTTTCTCCGGGAAATCTGTCTCATAAATAAGTCGTAGAGTAAGCTCTACGACTTATTTTGATTAAGATCAATGTGACGATTTCACGAGTTTCAAATTTGCTTACCCTTACATAAAAATTACTTGAGTTGGAGTTACCTCCATGTCCATTCAGTAAGAACGTAAAAGATGTGCGTTTCGTTTGTAAGGAGTTGCGTCGTCCGTCATCGAAAACGACTATTTTACTTTTATTGCATGGACTTTAAAAAATTTCAGACCGTTTCAAGCCGTTTACGTGTCAATAAGTGTGGTGGCACCCTTAATGGCGAATGAGTTAATGAATGTTATTTATTTGCTTAAAAAGTGGTTTATAAAATGTACAAAGACAGCCCTCATACTTTTGGAAAATTGACATGCAAATCTGTAGTTATCTACATTTTAGAAACCAAATAATTCCAATAGTATTAAGAAAGTTATCAGTTGATAACATTAAGATATTACAATGTCATGAAAGGTAAAAATAAAATTTATTAATTTTTTTGGGGTTAAATTTGGTTCCTTCGGTGATGTAATCTCAAACTCTTAGGGCGCGTCCCCATTATGTCGTAACGTTTTATTTATCGTTAGAAGACTGTCGCGTCTAGCCTGTTCCCATATCACGACAATCTGTCATGACTGTGTCGTGGACGTATATTTGATTGTCGAATGACTGCAGTGCGTGTTTCTGTTCCCACTATATCGTGACGACAATTTATCGGTTCACGGCTGCCGCCTTGTCGTTTGCACGACAACATCGTTTGCAGTTGCGATTATCTGTCGCTACATTTTAATCGTGACGATTTATTTCATTTGAATCGGATGACTGTCGTTTTAACTCTTCCCATTGTCACGACAGTCTGTCGTCGTAACGTCAAAAAAGTCGTGAATGAAGTTAATTGTGTTGTTCTATGTGTGAACAACTTCATTTAAGTATACAGGCCACGACACTTTAAAATACACGACTATCTGTTGTCACAACATAATGGGAACGCGCTCTTAGTCCTTGAGTGTATTATTATCGTAGGTACAAAAGATCGAATAGTAATGTTCCTTATACATTATTTATGGCATAGGTACACAAAAGAGAAATGTGCGACGTGTAAAGGTTTAATACAATAAAAGATAAAAAATGCTTTGCGAAAAGGGAAATATTAAAACTGTAAACGTGATAAGGGTTACAATAAAAATGATATTTCATTGAATTAGTACCTGTGTGTAGATATGGGGTTTGGGTTTAGCATTCAGACTCGTTTTGAGATGGGATCAGATATCGACAGTCAATTTTCATTATTTGTGATTTTACGGGTGCGGTTTCCTGGATATAAAAAATATATATTGTTTGATATAGCTTGACAGGGTTGATACATTACAATGTATGAAAGAAAAACTAATATTTCGCCATCTTTCTTTTTTTATTTTTTATGATACCGAGTGACGGAACGAACAGCTTTATGGTAAGCGACACGACTGACCATAACAGTTGCAGTGCCTCTCAGAGTTTTAAATCACAAAGATCTGAGGGGCACTGCCACCGCACCCGTCACCCTGAGACATAATGACAAGTACCCTGTGCCTGTAATTTCACTAACATCCTAACCCTTTGAAACTGAAACGCAGTAATGCTCACAATACTACTTGGCGGCAAAAATAGGTAACTCTTTCTCAAGGACCTCTACTACCTATGTATACATACAATATATAGATAAAATACAAACAATACGACGATTACGAAAAATGTTCAGCAAGACAGTGTAATATGAACCTTATTTTTTGTATGGCTTAATTTAACTATCAACAAGTAATTGCTTGAAGTAATTAATATATGTAGTACAAGAAGCCACTAATATGTGGTAAATAATTGTAAATTCTCTTAAGCGTGAAACACACTGACAGTGGGTGAGGGTCGGGTCGGGAGCACGGCAGGTGTAATTCCGTGTATTTAAAACGCGGGCGCGCGCGCGCGAGATTGACGCAGGTCGGGCGCTTGTCGGGTCGGGAGCACGGCAGGTGTAATTCTGTGTATTTAAAACGCGCGTGCGCGAGACGGACGCAGGTCGGATCCCGCGCCCATTGTGTTGTCGTTCATATAAATACACGGAATTACACCCGCCGTGCTCCTGACCTGACACGCGCCCGACCCACACCCCCTGTCAGTATTTCACGCTTTAATACTCTCAATGACACAATTGGTCCAGTAATACTCTCATATGTCAGTTTAATGAGCTTTGCGCGAAATAGACCGTAGCACTACGACGCGTTTGATTGACTTCGTCAGATACTATTAATTTGTGTATGATCCGCCAATGTTGTGTATAATCCTAATTGTTAACCCAATTTCGGGTAACCTAATTCTTCTTCGCTTAGTTATTATGTATATTGCGGTAGTTGGAAATGATTACTTTAAAATTTTGCACGTATTTTTTAAATATTTTTAAATTTTGAATTCCTTTTTCTTCCACTATTTGTACGTTGGTCCGTTCCGTCATCACTCCTTACAAAACTCCCGAAGCGAGAGGACGTGCATTCCTCTGGTAAAATCATACTGTTTGAATGTCAAAATTTTCTTATGTGCATTTTATAACGAAGAAACGTAAATGTGAGGAAAATTGAACAATAACCTATGACGCCACAGCAAATAGTTTCTAATACGCATTGACCTACCAAAGGTCAATGCTAATACGTCAAGAAATGATAAACCTCCACAAGAACACCAACAGGGCTCTCAGGCAAATCGAAGATGAGAAAACTAAAATGCATACATCTAGGGCACACTTTAAGTACGATAAATTAAGATTATGAGAAAGTATGTCTTCTGAGCAACCGATGCAAGCGAAGCTTTCGTGGCATCCACTCAAATTGCGCAACCTATGAACAGAATTACTCAGCCGTTCCCCAACCGATATGCCTGAAATTTGAAACTAGTATACAAAACAGAATGCCACAGCTTGTTACAAAGCTCAAATTTGCAATTTAGATCTGTGACCTAAAATAATTGGGTGCAAAGGTCAGAAATATAATGAGCCTCTAGTTACATTCTTTACATCAATAAATATGTTTAAAAATATTGAATTTGTAATATTAATCATACCAAGTGACGTGACGAACAAGTCGTGCACCTGGTGTTAAGCGCATAGCATTATCAATCTGAGCTTTTAAAAAGTAAAGATTTGAGGAACACTGTCACTACGCCAGTCACCCAGAGACGTGAGTTGACAAGTCCCATGTCCCTGTAACTTCACCAGCACCGTTACCCTTCAAAACTAGAACGTTATGCTGACATTACTACTTGGCTTCAGAAATGCTGCAGGTGAGGTGGCAATACCTTCCTGAACGAACGCTTTCACAAGGAGCTGTACTACTATCTTATATGCTATTAAAAATTAGTTTTCGTACCTTTTGAGTTAAAATTTTCGATAATAAACTCACGAACACAAATGTGTGAAACTTTGTAGGTGTAAGCATTTTATAAAAACAAAGCAATTGTTATAAATATTCTGAATACCTTTTTGAAACACTACTTAACACGTCATCAAAATGGCAACTACATGTCCAATGCATTTCAATAGTTCACGATTCGCTCATACGTAATATTTGGAGGATGTTCTGTGTTGTAAAAATGTTTTAACGACATAAAGCATTTCACAGCGAAGAGAGTAATAAAAAACATTAATGTAAAAATGTAAAACTTTCTTAGTGTTTAATGCTTTTTATTTTCAACTAGTTGTACCCGCGGATTCATACGCGCAAACATGTATCACTTATGTATTTTACTGATATTTTACATATCAAAGAAACTCTGACTATATTTTTATTTTGTTATTATACCTAATTAGTACATTTAAGGTTAATATAATGTTCACTTTATTTTTATAATTGAACTGTAGCTTAACCCGTTTTTGGACAGTACTTAAATATTACAGCTCTACATTGCTTTGTGCCGTAGTAGGTACTTGTTAGATATGATTCTATATAATAATTACGATTTACCATCAAAATTTTCACTGTTATGCGCAATCAACCAAAGCCATTTGAGGTTGTCGATCATCGACTCTTAAAGCACACTATATTTGTGTGTACATACACGAGTGTCCAATCGATTGGTCAGCGCACGCACTTCATTCCAACATGTTGTTGTGCTCGAGTCACACGCATAGTCAAGTGCACGCATTTGACACATTTTATAATTGACATACGTTTTCTTTATTTGTCAACAAATTATATAAAATAACTATTAAATGTTAATTCAAGCTTATTTTAATATATCGCCTAAATCACATCCAAATTCATTAAGCTAGTGTAAAGATTAGCGTGTACCAACGCACAGATACATACATAAAAATTCTAAAAACTGATGTTTTAGCAGCGTGTTTTTAGCTGGTTACCACTGACTTTTACTTTAAAATATTAAAAGTATACACTTTTTTTATATGTATCATTTGCTGTTATGAAAAAAAAGTTGCTGGTAAGTATATTCTGGCAAACTAAACTGACTAACAAATACACAACATACCACTTAATTCAAAGCATATTTAGGTTCACTATCGCCGTCTCTCGTAGGTATTATAAACTGAATATTTCCTAGAAGAGCTTTTAAGAACCTGCTCAAAAAATCTTAAAAGCCGCGCACGTACATGTTGGAGATGAAACACGTTTTAAATTTACTGTAATATTGAAAAACTAATTTGGGCGTGACTATAATTTTAATAATATTATTACTTCAATCTTATCTTCTCAATTCCGTCGTGCAGCGAATCTGCATTATCTAGAGTCTGCCCTATACCGAAGTAATTATTTTATTTGATAATTATCCGATATACATATGTATGTCGGATAATTAGTCGTGTTGATTTAGTTTGTTTAGTTTTGTCCTTTAATTTTAGACTAAAAATGACAAACAGTGAGTAAACTATATAAGCACGAGGAAAATTCTCTGGGAAAACTATTTGGGTTGTGACATTTTGAGATTGACATTTGACACATTTGTATACGTCTCTTATACAGACACATTGCACGCATTGCTAGCGGTAGTATTTTGTTATTCCAATTAATTTTAGAAATGTCAAGTTTATTATATACTATTATGATAATAAAATTATCACTTCTAACCCTGCTTAATAACAAAAGTCCAACTACCCACCCAGAGATGATAATTATCATCAATAATTATTATAATTATCAATTATAATTATCTCTTCGAACCCGTAGTCGAACATAGGACGTATAAATTTTACCAAAGTTTTCATTTATCAGTGATTTTAAAAGTGTAAAACCGGGATAGGATCGGTCAACAGGATATTACTCCCAAACGTGCCTCGATTCCATTATGGAGGTCTTTTAATTCACTTTTGTAAAAAGTACGATTAGGAAATAGAACGTATAACTTATTTTAAACTCTTAGCTTACTCTATGACGTCATTACGTTAGACATTTCTTACCACAAATATTTTGTAGGATTAATTGGCATGAATTAATACAAATTATTTACCAAATATGGAGTCTAGGTTTCACAATTGGTGCACATCGGAATGAAACATTTAGTTTTATCTGAATCGTGTACATACGTATATATTTGTTTTTAACATAATGTTTTGACCTGACGAAGGTTGCGAGAATCGTCGTTGTGGCATTGTTTGAGAGAGGCTTACGTTCAGTAGTGGAGGTCTTTGTGCTGAAATGGTGACGATGATGACGATGATGATGATATTGTGCAATGAGTTACACAAGTTTAAAAAACAAAATTATAAACAATGGCGGGCTACTAACTCTCACTCGCATCCCCATCTAATAAACTCTTGTGAGACTATTCGATCCGGACTTGAATGAAAAAAATTATAATGGGTAGGTTATATCTGTCAGGTTATTACCTGTCAAATGGTGTTGGCGCTGCTGCTCAGTCTGCTAAACAATGAGGCTGCTTGTTTGCGAACATGGTAGACGCACTGCAAAAATGGGGCATCCCCATCAACATTCTAAACCCATTATTGTATTGGACTCGTAGGGCACTAAGAGATAACTGAACTGCAGGCTGCTCGGGTAGAACATAAGCGTAGTCTGTTTTAGAAGGAGTTCACTATTCACTGTTGAGTCAAAGTACCTATAATTTTGTGCACAGGAACTTTTTAATTTAGTTCCACCCCACCGTTCCTCTTTCGCTCCACTAGAAGGTCCGGAACACTCCATCCTTATGTCGTTGATATACCACCCATTCGCAATAAGCGTTTTGCTTTCTCCTTTCTGATGCGTAGGTACGACAAAATAATGGAATACTTTTTTTTATACATAACAGGCAGATGACTATTCATTCCACCTGATGTAAAATGGAAAACGTAATCCAAACGGAAGAAACTTAGTCCAGTGTTGATACAATCACTGCCCTGGCCTCCTCCACCCTACATGCCTACAAGATGCCTCTTCACTCCTCGTATGAAGGACCCCATTTCGTAAAACGGAGGGAATACTCTGCATCTGTGTTACCCGAAAAGCACAACACGGGGCTATTCAAGGCTAGAGTGAATAGGCATTTTTTAGACAAACGCGTACCATCTTCCCTTAACATCACGACGAAGCGTGTGTATATTATTTTTAAAAAAACGCTGGGAGTTTCATAGTTTCTGTGTCTTAGGGATGCGATGACAAAACTTTTCTGAAATGACAATTTTTCCGTTAATTAAAACTGGGTACAACTTCTCCTCCCCTTTCCTCTTATGATGTTCGTTCCAAAATCAGTCACAAAATTGGATTACACCATTTTAGGCCGAATTTGCAATCTGAAAAGGGTATATAATTGAAAAAAAGGGTCGTTTTTGTCTTTATTGTTTTCGATTTAACAACTTTCAGAGTTAGACGGGTTTTTGTAGAGGACAAAATCATACATTTTGTCATTCTAATAATTCTAGCATAGGAAATAATCTTATTTGAATAACTAACAACTTTGATTAATTATGTCTAAGTATAAAAAACTGTCGGTGGTAACTTAGTGGGAGAACGGTTCCTTCACAACTTAGAGGTCCACGTTACGGGTCCCTGTCACGACATATGTCTTATGAATTTAATTTCGAAATTACATTTATGAAAACTTAGTAGCAATACCTCCCGTTAACTGGTGAAAGAGGACATTGTTATAAAACCTTCAATTGAAGGAGGTTCACAACTCTTGGAAAACGTGCGTTGTGCCCACCCCGCTTTGAATCAATATGGCGGACTATGGCCTAAATCCTCTAAGAATTTATTATAATGCCTCTGGGCACGCCCATTATAATTGGTTGACGATAATAATGATGACGATGTACAAAACAAGGGAATGTAACGTTTCATATTGAGTTCTGAGGTTTTCGCAATTATTACTTATAGGAAATGAAACTATTTTTCCGGATTTAAATGGCGTGTATTTGTTTTTTCAAACAAACCAACGTTTTGACTCTTCACGGTTGACCATGGGACCTGTACAGGGCCCGAAACGTTGGTATATTGGAACGTTTTGGTTAAATAAATCCAGATAGTCTAATTATCATAAAAGAGTAAAACCATGTTAACAACACTTCCATGCTTGTTGACCTTTTCAAAACTATATCAACATTATTGCAACACTTGAAAAACAGGTTCAAAAATTACACAAACAAAATAAAAAGGACACGAATAGCCTACCTCATTTTGCTGTATCAGAGGTTCGCATTTAGCCACATTTATTAGAAGGTGGTTGTGCTCACAAACAGCCTGTTATCTCATTTACACGGTCAATTTGTATGCAAGGGCTAGAGCTCCCTTGGCTACAGAACGGCCTCGACACAAACACCGAGCTAAATAGAAAAAGACACCGAATGCCTGATATTCTTGAGCCTGTGCTTATAAAAACAAGATTTGTCTCTTATTTACTATAAACACAAGCCTAAATAAAATGTACTACTTTTAGGTACATACATACCTGTATTGGTACTATAGAATGTGTACGATCGAAGCTATTTTCACAATATTTGATATAATTTCAAAGGATAATAATCACTCTTGGGATATAATTTTTGTGTGGTATAAAAACACAATACAATTTGATTGTGTATAATAAACCATCAGTAGTCAACATTAAATAATATAATGATAAACTAACATAATGAACGAACTGTATAAGTATTACCCGTATAATGTATTAATTAATATAATATATTATTTAGTTCGAAAAATAGTTGAAGCGCCTAAGTTATTGACAATTATACTAATAATTATTACAGTAAATTAATGCTAAAATGAAGCTACAAATGAAAAACAATGGTATTACAAGAAAATTCAATAAAATTATAAAAACTAACAATAACATGCCATAACAACCCTAATTGCAAGGAGGGTTTGTTAAAGTATGTTATGTACAAAATTCTTACTAAAATAAATTCTTATATTTTTAACCGATTTCAAAAAAAGAAGGATTTTCACTGTCTCTTCTGTTAAGCAATAACTCGCGATGTGTAAACCGATATTGATTATTCTTTTCTTGTTGGAAAGAGGGTACCTCAGTAGCGGTCCCATTGAAATTTGAAGAAAATATTCTACCTCCAATGATGAAAAATTAGGAGAATCCGGTTTCGCGCACTTTCTGGTACCCGATTTAAATAAAATTGGCAAATAGATGTAATTCCACGCGCTTAAGAGATCGATTTTATTAGCACTCTGTACTAAGATTATATATTTGTGAGCTTGAACCCTGTACCCTTGACTTAAGTAGTTAAATATCGTATTGAAATGATTAATTCCTGCATTTTTAATTTCACTTTACCCAAGAGTGACCTGAAGAAAATTGGATATAATTCGTCTGTCTACCGCTTGAATGGAGGATATTACGGGACTCCTTCAATAGCTCTTAGGTCTGACGTGAAATAATTACGGCGTTCTGCACACACTCCGTTTTTAATATACTACATACTTAAGTTGTATATTAAAATGGGACGAAAATTTTAATATCCACTCATACATACGACGTTGTAGAGGGATATTGAATTGGCAGGGTTTTATAAACGACGATTATGTGATACCCGTAAAAGATCCGTCTTTATTATTGAACAATATATTCCACAGCGATTGTACTCTTCAATTTCGAATATCCGAACAAACATTCGATGAATCATGAGAATTACAAGGGGCAAGGCGATTTTTTTTTATTATATACATTTTGTTGTGACCTTTGTACCTTTTTGATGACGCCCGTGGAACATAATTTTATTTGATTCTTATTTTGATCAATTTAATTCAATGTATGTGCACAATTTACGTTTCATTTAGTAGCAGTAGAGCTCCTTATGATAGAGTTCGTCCAAGGAAGTACTGCCGCCTTACCTATTTCTGCCGCTAAGCAGTAACGTGAGCATTGCTGTGTTCGTGAGCATTGTGTAAGGGTGCTGGTGAAATTACAAGTACATGGGACTTGTCAACTTATGTCTTAGGGTGTCGGGCGCAGTGGCAATGCCTCACAGATCTTTATGACATAAAGCTTATCATAAGGCGTACGGTGTGTAACAAATATTTGACACTAGATGTATAAAAAAGGAATTTCAATTTGTTATTAACAGTTTGGTTCAATGTTGAGCTTACTTATGATCGTAATACATATAACAATAATGTACCAATCTCATGTTCTGTGAATACCAGAGCAAAAAAATCCAAATCTTCCCAGAAAACCCAGACCAGAACCAATTTAGAAACTTTAATTTCCCAACACACAACAACTTTAACTGCCTCTGTGGCCGAACGATTACCATGTCGGACTGCCGCGCAGAGGTCCCAGGTTCGATTCCCGGGCCGGGAGAAATATTTGTATGGCCTACATTTATTTCTCTCGTGAGTTTGGGTGTAATATGTGGTTGTCTATGTGTGTGTCCATGGCACCCACGACTCAGGGTTTCCCTAGTGCTATTGTGAGTGCTATAGTGGCTATGTTGAGTGTGTACGTTATTATTATTAAATTGGTTTTACCGGGAATCGAACCTGGGTTCATTCAGTGCAAACCGTTGGGTCATCGAGGTCGTCATATAAGAAGAATTCAATATGTAATTCGTATTGTAATCATATACATATATTGAATTATGCTAGTTTGTGAACTAAATAAATAACAAAATCAGAGATATTATAATAACTATGGCATATAACCATAGTGAGCATAAATTTTAGTAGCAAAGAGTTAGTAGAAGTCTACCACCTTACCTATTTCTGCCGCCAAGCAGCAATATCAACATTACTGTGTTCCGGTTTTGAAGTGTTGGTGAAATTACAGGCACATGGGACTTGTCCACTTACGTCTCAGGGTGACGGGTGCAGTGGCAGTGTCTTTGCGATTTAAAATTCTGAGTGGCACTGCAACTGCTGTGGACAGGCGTGTAGCTGACTTGTTCGCCCCGTCATTTGATATTATATAAAAAAAATACATTTCAACTAAAGTGGAGTGAATAAGAGCTATGTTTCAGCAACAAATACTATTTAGTTCTTCATTAGCTCCTTCACAGGAGGTAATGTTTTCCGGGTGTAGATTAAATGTTGTTTAATATCTCAGTTGTTAAATTCGACATTTTTTTTTATTTATTGAACATAACATACGTTACTGCCGACGAGTCGAACTCCCCACCGTAAGTGTACCGGCCTCGTTTAAAACTAAACATACACTAATTAACCATCCAGTCTAAATCACTGGCGAGTACTTGTTTGGCCCTCAATAACAACAATATTCGTTTCTTAAGCTCTTATTTAGTTTGTGTTATGCTCTATGAAATGCAATAAATAATAAACATGGAAGTAAATTAATTGCTATTCCTAACTATGAACCTAGTCAAAGTTAATCGTGCAAACTGCGCTTGTATTGGATATTTTTTTTATGTAAATAATTCTCCCTCCCTCTGCACAAAATTTCTGAAAATATATAACACAAATGTGTTAAAATAAATAAGTTTAAACATGTAATTAAAATTTCAATGTGTTTAATTTTTATTTTGAATTTAGTTCTTTTATCAATTTAGGTATCGAACAGGAAAACATTTTAACATCATTTAACATTCTTCAAATATTATTTTAGAATTTATTTTTCTTTTTTTACGTTGACGCGCAGATATTCTTTGAGTTTTTGTTTATACAAATTTACTTTTTGATTAGCACAGTCACCATGATGTTTTTCTTTACCGAAAACCTCACGGTAAATTTTGTACTTAAATTCCGAATGGACTCGAGCCCGGATTTGAACCCACAGCCTCTGCTTGAAAGGCGGTAGGTCAAGGATTAGGCTACCATGGCTTCACCTCGTAGAAAGGTAACCTATCACAAAGTCGAAAATTTTTTGTCCGAAATAACGTTTGTTCGAATTTTCATTATACCGGAAACCGAATTATACGAAACAGTTGTTCTTTCAGGATATGTAGAATGTTTATCGCAAAGACACGATTAGGTTCGGTTAGGCTTAAAAGAAAAAATATTATCTCTCATAATTACTTTCGAAGTTATGAAATTTCGACCAAACGTTACCGTACCGTAACCCGAAGAAGGCTCATAACCCTCGGAAAACTTGTGGAAAATCCAATCCTCATTGGGCCGGGCGGCAGACTATTGGCCCAAACCCTCGCAGGTTGATGATGATGCATGGAAACTTGAAAATAACGAAATACTAGGTTACTCAGTTCGTCTCCACACCGCTTTTATAAATGGAACCGTATTACACTAGCAGTATTACACATTACGCTGTGGAGCAAGGTAACTTAAACAAACTGCATATTTTATACTATGGCACTTTAGTACTAAGTTGGTACAGTGGTAATTACCACTGCGAACACTTCGTAGCAGACTACCGCTTTGCCTTTGCCAACTTTTTATTTCACTTTTCAAGACATTTCACCGATTAAAAAGGCAATTTCTATCTTAATATAGGTATTTTATCCATATTTTTTTGGAAAAATAATCCTCTACTTTGTTGTTATTATTGATATTAAGATCGAAGAAACACAAAGAACAAATCCTTCAATCCTGTTGGACTCAAACCAGCAACCTAGCCATATCACGGCTATTGCTGTATTATTATAGATTACTGGCAGTACAAATATGAAGGTAGTTTGTAGTAGATTATTCAAGTGATAATATCTCGTCAACCAGCTCACTGTCAACCATGATATGGAACGATGAACTGATCCAAACAGATTGAATCTGTGATTGAGATATTGTGTTAAATAAATTTCCTTGATTTTCCATTCGTTATTGCCTACGTTTTTTTGGTGTACAACATCAAAAAATACATTCAAACGGCCATCGTAAAAAGTAATTTGAAGTTTCAACTACCGGCTATTAAAGCTGAATAATTTACGCATAAAGTGAGAACACTCCCGGGTATTTTACGGGGTGACCTCTTTAAAATTCCCTCTTGTTTACTTACACCAGAAAAATGCTAACGCGACGCCGTTGATACCTTCCCGCTAATACCTATTGCACGAACGTTTTATCTAAAAATAAAAAATAGAAGAAAATACTTATGATTCGTCCTGTACTTAATTAGAACCATAAAAACAGGAAATTTAATCAAGTTTTTGTTTTCAATTTAGAATTTAAAAGAAAGTTGATCAGTAGAAGCAACTCGAGAAGTTGGTGAGGTGACCCTCACCAACTGAGGAGTGACCTCCTTGGCTACCCGAGGATGGACGGCGACGGCGTAGATAGCCGAGAAGGCGTTAGCGGGACGATCTTGATGATTTCGAAAAGTAGTGGTGGGAAATCGCCAAAGACTAAGAACAGTGGAAGATTTCGGGGAGACCTTTGCCCAGCAGTGGGATACAATAGGTTAATACAAAAAATATCATAAAATCTCAACTTAGGTTTTCGAACACGCAATAGTCATAAACAACCTTTAAACAACTCACAATCTTTATTTATTTATTTATTTAAGCTATACTTAAACTATCATTACAGATTATTACCCAATGCGATAGTCTATACAATATGATTAAAACTTACAAGTATATACTTATTATTTCTCTAAATTATAACTACAGATAAACAAAGCAACCTTTGTGAATTCACTCAGAGGACACGTAAATATGTCCACCTCAATATCAATCAAGTGCATGATCCGTGTTGCGCACGTGAAGGAAACTTCTCTTAACATGTGGTGTGTTGCGCGTATGGCACCACCAGCAGCTGCCTGTATACCTGTTTGGCACACTAAAATTTGTGAGCGTCAGTAAATGTGCGTTTTCATTTTATCCCCTTAGTAATTTAAAAATATATGTTACTTAGGTTACATTTCTCCTGGCTTCGAGTTTATTGTAATCTATCGTGCGTCAATCTCATCAATTATATCGCGATATTTATTACGATCATGACTTTTGTAGTTGTTGCGATTTATTCACGCTTCCACACCTCGACCGTAAAACGATTAAAATTGGCAACATTACCTGGCGTCTCGGCAATTACACTTACACTTATATTGAATAGGTTCATTATACCACAACGACTCCTTTAACGACGCCATGTGTCTCCTTTCACGTCTCTCCGTATAACGTACTGGCAAGTGACGTGAAGGGTAGTGTTTCCAATTCAGAGATATCGTATTACCTAATTAGGGATTCCGCCTTTGGCGTATGTGTTCCTATCGTTCTATCAATGAAAACGGTTTTATCTAATTATCTTATTCCTTTGCTTGATTAAATCACACTGATTTGATTACTTCTTTTAGCCGTGAACACTTTATGAAAAATGTTTTAGTTCCGATTCTTTTTTACTCTCCTTTGCTTTAACAATCACTTTTCAATATGTTTTTAGAGCGCTTATCTCGAAAAAGCGCCCGTCCGCGGTTTTCGGTTCTTTGTATTCGACTTGTATATTATTCCTTATTCACTGTATAATATCATTGCGATGTCCTCTGTCGTTCAGCGGTCAGCACTTTGGGCTTTAGATGAAGAGGTCCCGGTTGGATCAGTAATTGAAACCAACTTTGGCTTGCTTTGTTGCTCTGGCACTCATAGTACAAGAAATGTGTTAGTTTGAGACCAGGTAACTAGTGCTGCTAGTGTGCTAGATTGGCATATTATTATAGCTTTTTTATGTATGTCTCGTAGCTTTGTAACCATTTTAATGTGGTATTTGTTTACTAGCAGTTGAACTCCTCGTGAAAGAATTCGTCCAGGAAAGTACTGCCTCCTTACCTATTTCTGCCGCTGAACAATAATGTGAGCATTACAACGTTCCGATTTTGAAGAATAAGGGTGCTGGTGAAATCCCAGACACGTAGGACTTGTCAACTTATGTCTCAGGGTGACGGGCACATTGGCAGTTCCCTTCTGATCGTGTAAAGCACTGAGTAGCACTGCAACTGTTATGACAGATACTGTTATACAGATGTCCATAACAGTAGCAGCCAGCGCACAACTTGTTCGTCCCATCACTTGGTATAATAAAAAAAAGAAACTTGTCCGACTTGGAATACAAAATTGTGTTGTGTTAGGATGTTACTAACATCTACTGTTTAGTATTAGAAGCGTATCGTTGTCTTGTCTATTTAAAATTCTGACACCCGGTGAAGTCAGCATCAATATCGAATTTCTAGAACCAGAAGCATTGTGTGCCGCGAATTTATCTAACCGACAGGCGCGTACATCACTGCGAATTGATGGATATTTCGCTGAGGGTACTTTATCACTGCTCTGCTACTATCTATCGTCTTTCTGTCTTTCCCAATTATTTCCATTATCCTCAATAGGTGTGGTTTATTTGTATACGCTAAGGATTATTAATACGAGTAACAATGTATTTTTATTATTCCCATTCAAAGAACAGACATGCAATGTAAGGAAAGTAATAACAGTTACACAATGTAAGATTCCTATTTTATTTGATCTGGATTAATAGATCTTCTGAAGACGGGCGTGAAAGGCCATCGAATGAGTATTAATGGATTCATAAGAGACACTTTTCCACCGCCGTGATTCGTATTTTTTCATTCTCTTCCCAATATTTCTGCTATTTCATCCCTCCGTTTGCTCAATCATTTTTACTTCAAAATCGGACAAAATTGATTATCGCAAATAATCTAATCTAACATATTTTCTGCGGGTATATACATGTAGGTATTCCTATAATATTCATGTTCTTATTTTTGACGACACAGGTTGTATAGAAGTTGACTGTAACAAAATAATAATAATAGTATGTGCCAGACAGCCGAGTTTCTATTGAACCCTGCCACACTGAAACGCGCGTTACAGTGGTGGCAGGGTTCATGTGAACTCGTACATTACAAAAATTCCCTCGCCCGGAACGCTTCCGCTACGGCCTCTATGTGGCCTGAGCATTACCTGGACTCAAACTAGGGAATTCCCTGTATTATGACTACCAAAGCAATGGAATTCACTCCGGGGCACTACCTGGAACACCCAGACCAGTACCAATTTAGAAAAGTTCATTCCCCAATTAGGTCCTACCGGGAATCGAATGCGAGACCTCCTCACAGTGCAAATCGTTGGACCACCGAAGTCGTCAATGATAGATTTAAAGACTTTCTTGGTTATTCGCTAAATAATTATCACTTGTTTCTTACCAAGGTACTTTATTCATAATTCATATTGTTAAAATGCAATATTTTACAAAACGTGTTTTAGCGTAAATTCTTTGGTAAATTAAAAGTAATGTATTTAAAGCAATAGCTTTTGTAACGTTAATGAATAATAGAGTGGTTTGCATTGTAAATATTAAACATGGTTGCCGACTTTACAATCTCAGTAAGTCATGACTATAGGACGTGTAAAGGGCCCGAAACGTGAGTTTTTTTCAAAAAACAAGTATACGGCAATTAGATAAAAAAGATTGTTTAATTTCCAAGGTACGATATTTCAGAACGAATCGAAATAGTTTCACTATGATCTGTCAAACATTGGGCATAGAAGCTTCTCGAAGGCATATTGCACTTTTACTGACCTGCGCTGTAAATAATAATCATCAGACTATACCACATGTAATATTTTTTAACTTTAAATATCACTTGCGCGCATAGAGGAAAGAATATATCTATGCGTCCGCGTCCATACATGTTTGTATAAAGTCGGCCAATTCCTAAATCTTAAACACGGTGATAGCTAATAGTGATTTGGAATATTAATAATAACACTTATTTGTGCAATGTGCTTAGATGTCAAAATAATGTGATAAATTGAAAAGAAAAATCATGGTGAAATTACAGGCACATTATGGGACTTGTCAACTTATGTCTCAAGGTGACGGGCGCAGTGGCAGTGCCCCTCAGATTTTTGCGATTTAAAGCTCTTGAGTGGCACTGCAACTGTTATGGACAGGCGTGTAGCTTACTTTCAGGCGAACGACTTGTTCGTCCCGTCACTTGGTATTTAAAAAAAATGTAACCTAGAATAAATCGTATACTTTATTTAGTAGGTAACGTTTTTCTGTTTCACGATGTCTTAAGGGATGAGTCCACATTTTAGGAATTTATCGCTGCCTTTATACAATAAAGCGTGAAACACACAGTTAGCGAGTGCGGGTCGGGCTCGTGTCCGCTTGGGAGCGCAGCGAGTCTAATTCCGGGTATTTACATGGACGACAACACACCGATCGCGGGCGCGTGTGCAGTCGAATGCGCTCTCTGTGTGTTTCACGCTTAAGAGCGATGCCACACGATGCGTTACGTCGGCGTTGCGATGCCTGAGCGATGACGCTGCGTTGTACTACATATAAATTAAAACTACATGCCACACGATGCGTTAATGCATATATATAATGCGTTGATGAGCACGCGCGACGGCACGCGTGCGTTTTTAGACAAGTTACCAAGAGACGAAACGTGTAGAGGTGCTGCGGTGCGCAAATAAGCGGCGCGACGGCGTTACGTTGCAACACCGCGTTACTCGTGTGGCACCACGCATGTGGTTCTCGGTGCGTTGAAATCATAGCGTTGCGACGACGCAACGCACCGACAGCGTCCCTGTAGCATCGCTCTAAAGCAGTATTGCAGAACACTACGATTTTCAATTTGACGTCGTGATTATCGTTAATATAGCACCCTTAGGGCTCTTACACATAAACATGATACGACGTTGCGTCATGCTACGACCATAGATATAGAAAAAAAGGGGAGATAGGGCATAGGGGAGATAGGGGGGTTCGTGGGGTTCGCCTCGTTATGGTCAAAATCACCATATCAAGGTGACACGCCACAAACATCGCCACAGTGACATGGCGATCGTTGTACATACAAGATCTCTCGTAAAACGTGAAAATGCCAAGTTGTAGCGATACACCTTGTAAAAATTGGAGTGAAAACAAAAATTTTAAAACCAGTGAGATAACATTCCACCGGCTATTTGCATTTTTAGTTACTATTTCTATTATTATTCAATGTTTTCTTTTTGTCTCCATAGAAATTTCTAGACTCAAATATAGTGATGTTCATTTACGAAGACTGATGTTTATCGGCAATAAATTTTTACTGAAATGTTTGAATTACTTACTATGATTTTTGTAATTAAAGTCCCTAAAATATCGAAGCGAAAAGCATTCACGTTAAATTGTTTTCTTTTATTTTATTATTATTGCTAAACATTTTATTTCGAGTAACTTTAATACAACTCATATTTCGGACAACTGTTTCAATTTCATGTCAATTTGGATGTTGCTGTTGCTTGAAGAAAAAATTATATCTTTTAGATATTTAAGACATTTAAATTCCATTATACTCGTAGATTAAACGTAGAGTATTTTTAATTTTTAAGTTTTTCCAATGAGTTCAAAATAAAAGAAGGTTGGATTGAAGCCGCAGGAAAATCGAAAGATTGGTTTTCTTATTACTATTTCTGACTTTGTTTCAATATCCATAGCAAATGCATTTAAAAAATAAATAAAATAAAATCGGCTTTATTTTACTTGTGCATGCAAAATAAATTAGAAACAATTATAGAAAATTACATAAATCCTTCATAACAAAACAACATAATTTAATTTATTAAATTCGTTGATGGTTCGAGTTTACTCTTGACAGTGACAGCTTCACCAACCCGTGGTAACGTATAATGGAAAATTGACACTGGCGACTGTCGCCATATTTTTTATATTATTCTTATAAAACTGACACTGGTCCAAACCTAGTGGCCGCCATTAAGAAAATAATAAGAATTTGTATTAATATATTAATTTAATAATACATCAGTACCAGTGTAGATATAGTATGAAAAATTGAATTTTTTTTTTTTTAATATTAAAAAAGCCACACGGTTGCCAGCTATCGATTAGGTAGGACCACATCACTCGTTGAGTAGCGTGAGTTTAGGTTAATAAGGTTAACAATTCACGGAGCGGTTTCCATCCGCGCCCGCCGGTGCTGCTAGACAGCGGTTTTATTTCAATACTCACGACCCTGCAAGTTTGTGCGGGCACGAAACCGTTGCGATTGCGGAACGGACCGCGAAGTTAGTGGGAGTTAATTGCAAGTCGCGCGGTTAATAGAGAAGTCACCCTGCGTGCGCTTGCACCACATTGCGCCTGAACCGACCGCCAAAGTGTGCGGGCTACGACTGCCGCCAAGTGCGCATGTCATCGCATTCTGCGCGGTTCTACTAGTACCCTGCCGCGGCAATCGCCAACAACCGTCACCACTACAGGCGTAAAACACGCCGTGAAATGTGCTACTAATTTTACATACTTAACTCTTACATTCTACAGATGCCGCAGTCCCGCGGCAGACGCGGGTGAAAACCGCTCCGTGAATTCTTAGTGTAACGAAAAATGAGTTTCAGCGCCATCTAACATGTAATAGTTAGCTATTATATACTAGTAGTATTTTTACTAAAACGCCACCTATTGATGAATGGCTCAACCAGGATAAAAAAATACTGAAATATTGTAATATAACTCCTATCCAAGTGGCTGTAAGCTTAATTTTGTTAAATTTTAAAATTGTTTTACGTCGTTTTCACGTTTTAAGCCCTACCCAATTAAAATATTTAAGTTATGGTAGTAGATAATAGAGCGTAAAGTTTGAATTGCACACAAGCCAAAAAGTGGCGACATCGGCACCCGATCTTACATAGCGTGGTTACATATCTCCCCTTTTTTTCTATATCTATAGCTACAACACAATACATGTAAGAGCCCTTAGGAATCGACGTCGTATAGATGACAGACGACATTGAGGTTGATTATTTAATAATAATAATAATAATAACGCACACACTCAACATAGTCCCGTACTAGGTAAACCCTGTGTCATAGACAACCACATAGACAACCACAAATTACACCCAAACTCACGAGAGAAATAAATGTAGGCCATACAAATATTTCTCCCGGCCCGGGAATCGAACCTGGGACCTCTGCATGGCATGATAACTGTTCGGCCACAGAAGCAGTTAATATTGAATAACAAATGAATGCGGCACTGAGGAGGGCAACGTGAGTTTCTACAATGCGACGTCGTACCGTGCGCCGTGGCACGTTGCGATGTTGCTCGTCGTCGATTTCCACGATACGACGTCGCATAGTGAAACGATGCCGCGTCTTAGCACGATGCGACGTCGTATAGTGTTTACGTGTAAGAGCCCTATATAAACGTGATACCGTACCCTTAGGGTTCTTACATATATTGCGTCGTAGCACGACGCGAAGTCGTATCGTGTTTATGTGTAAGAGCCCTTCTACTTACGTTTTTTTTTTGACGTAAGAAGATGAACACCCTATTCATGACTACTCTGCTCATCGGTGTAAACTTAGTTCAAAATATTAATATTCTGCAATACTACGTCATTGTATAAACTCAGCAATAAGTACCTACAGAATAGTTGGTAGTTTTCCGCGCTTTGATGGTGCCCTCTTTAAAATATCGCGAAATAAAACAATATCAGCCCATGTACTCGTGCGTAAAAAAAAATGTGAAGAAGGAAGAGAATAGATGCAGGGTACAGAAAGCATCGTCACTGTGTTCCAGAAAGCGTTACTACAACCGGAAACCCCGCGTGCGCTTGTCATAGTGATAGCTTAGTGACCTTAATTGATTCTTCGGTCATTCTCCTTTTTTGGCGAAAACCTACATATATGCAACAGTGACTCGTGCTGCCTGGTGTTGTGTTAACGCCTTTATACTTACAGGTACCGGTATGTGAAAGTAATTGTTTTGGTTGGTAATGTAGGTATATATGTATATCATTCGATTTTTCACCAACGACGATGCCGGCGAAAATTTTCTCGAATGCAAAAACTCCCTCTCGTCATTTCCTTTTGTGGTCGTGCGTCATAAATTTACATAATTTACACCTAAAGCGTTTATGGGAATATTATTTTTCTTGGAGTTTTGGCGAATTATCTCATAACCATTGACGGAGTTACTTTTCCAATAGGTAGCGATGTTTTATACTACAATAAAAAAAATAGAAGTAGTTTCTTTGTAATAATAATGAAAATGCACAAAAAAAGGCAAAAAATAACATAAGCAATCTTCATCCTTGTCTATCCAGTTTCTATCGCTAAGATAAGATTTATTACCGTGAAAGCAATTTCACTTTTCGTTCCGTGAACAAGAAAATATACTAAACACGTATACAAAGTAAAGAAAATCCATGACTCTCATGGTTCATTTCTATGTTTGGTTAACAAACATAGAAGTGAACCATTCAAACTAGACCGGAAAATAAATATGTTCAGAAAGAATTGGTAAGACACTTTTTGAAGACATCAAAACTTCACCGAAGATAGTTATGAACAAATTTCAGACGAACGTCACACAATAATTAACTTGAAACCTCGTAGGATTAGCTTTATAAGTTTTAGTCGCTCCGAGCCATAAATAGAGATCATTACAAAAATATTTCTAAATTTTATTTATATGTATTTTTTTATTTTCTATTTACTAAGCACTTTTGGATATGAAAATATTTTATTTTTCTCGCATCTAAATCACGTATATTTGTTTTTTCAATCAAAGTGACGCTTCGGGCTTTTTATAGCAGATCTTGGAATAACGGTATTTTCATGAACCACTAAATTTTCTACGGTACCGGTACTTAGATGCTACCGGTATAAATTGTACCCGTGATTTTAAGAACCAGTACCATTAACCTGACCACGGTACTGGTACCTGAGATACAACCAGTATATATGATACCTGTGTTTTTGGTGTCAATTACATAAGTTTTTATAACAGCTCTATACTTTATATTATTCCGGTACTCGTTAAACTATTTAATAGTATCATTTAACTATTATAATAATAATTAAATTAATCTTCTAGGCCATCGGACAGGCGAGAGTCTAAAATAGATATAATAATAAATGCATGCAAATTAAATAATCAACATGATTTACAGCCGCAGCCGAACGTAGTGAACTGGCACCGGGAACCGATATCGAGTACCGGTACCTGTAGGTTTTTTTATGATAGGTAGTGTGACGGGACGAACAAGTCGTTGACTGAATTAATGATGAATAGTTTTATTTCGAATATTTAGCAATCGCGAAAACCTAAGAACTGTAATATTGAGCACTTAGTTTTATTAAAGTTTTGATTTTCTGAGACTTTAGTACGACATATACGACATTGCAAAAAAAAATTGATCGAAATGAACAAGATGTCGTAGACGTAAAGTAACTTGTTACCATCTGAGCCTTTTAGTTACAATGATTGCAGCAACAGTTCTATGTAAACAATTTAATCATTTTGTGTATCAATAAAAAATCTTGATAGATTCGCTTCATGAAGTTATTTTTTTCAGCGGATTTCTTGGAAAGGCTGGTTCCGCCTATAATGTAAAATAAATGTAAATTACGGCTATTTTACAAAGTGAATTTCCATATGAACAATCGCATGCTAATTAAATGCTTCCACATATGAACATGACAAAATAACACGTACTAACGCGTCTTCGAGAACACAACAATATCAGCCACTAGATAAGAAGATAAGTCGTTAAGTATGTTTTTGTATTCATAACACCATTGTAGAAAATGTCTTTTCTACTATTATCATTGACTTCATTAACCTTTAATGGATAGTAACGGCGTTTAAGTACCGTAAAATCAAATACCCGAATATGATAGAACCCTCTCATCTCAATCTCGATCTCAACCTCGATCTTTACCGCCTCCTGGTTCACCATACAGAAGTATTAACATTTTATATTGATTCAATATAAGCCCTATGGCAAGAAAAGTAGTGGCATTTTTGTGTGCGGTACTATTTAAGTACTGTCAATGAACAGGTTAAACAATATTAATGATTTTGGTCGATAAATTTCATTACTATGATATTATAAGTTTCCCCGTTTTAAAAACAAGTCAAAACACTTCGTAAGAAGCTGCAACGCTAACCGTGAAAAACCAAGAAAAATAAGGAAAAACAGTATTAATTCTAAAATTTGTACGATTCAAAGGAACATGTCAACAACGTTTGCTTACGAAATTTCGTAACTACAATTTTGAACATTACTGAGGAGCTCTTGCCCAGAGGCAATGAATGTTACTCTGTGAAATGTTCAGTAAAAAACAGATATCATGATCTATATTATTAAACATAAATAATACGACGGTTTTAACTCTAAACTTGACTCCATAGAACGAAAGCGGATATGAAAAATATTAATATACGATTCTTTCAAACATTTAATTCAATAACAAAGAAGAAGTAAGGAAGAAAGTCGTTATATTTGAAGCTACTTCCTTTTAAAAACGAATGTAACTTTTTCTAGTCATTGAAATTCAACCGACTATTACATTATGTAACAAAAAGCACACAATTTACTCTCAATTATGAACATTGATTATCATTAACCATGAGAACGTTACGGTTAGTTGCGATTGTAAATGCCAATGATGTTATGAACTCAAAAGTAAACTGTTCAATATTTTCAAGTCTCATTAAAATCGAAGCTATTTTATGTATGCGCAGATGACGTATTAGGTGTGAGATCGATAAATATTACATGAAGAAACATGAAACCAAGCTCGCGCGAAGCGTGCGTCGCCGTGACAGGTCAAACGGTAGTAGTTTTTTCATTAAAATTGAGATTTGAGAAAAGTTTATATACAACCAACAATGTAAATGGTAAAAATTATTTTACAGAAGATTATGTATATTCAGTGAGTATTTCTTTCGGTGGTTTAGTATATCCTCTTAGGGCCCCGTGTACTTCCCAATGTATATAATATGTGAAGTGGTTAAGACCCAGAGAATAATAGATATAACTATAATCACGTGAACGGCCACATAATGTACATATTATAAAAACATCGCATTAAAATTTAGCGCTATACAACACATATTTTATATTCTTTATAGACCCTATGGTCTATCTAGAAAAATACGTATTTCATGCAAATCTGAGAGCATACTTGCTTGGGAGCATATGCATGCATACTTGTTCCCCGAATGCTATGACTTCGGCCTTTTATATATGGAGGTCAAATGCCCACTTGTATATCGATTATATTATTGTATTATTATTATGTTAGTATTTCAATTAATATTAATGTACATTGGCCGTTTAGTGGTTATCCTATTGTTGTTTGCTGAGTTTTAGGAGGATATTTTCATAGTATTGCATTGTTTTCTAAATATGATTATTAATATCGAGTTCTTAGGTTTTCGCAATTGTTACACATAGGAAATGAAACTATTTTTCCGGATTTAAATCGCGTATATTTGTTTTTTCAAACAAACCAACGTTTCGGGACCATGGTCACGGTTGACTGAAACGTTTACTTGTTTCAAAAAACAAATATACGCGATTTAAATCCGGAAAAATAGTTTCACTTCCCATAAGATTATTTATGTCCCTATATTCGCTTCGCTGCAATGTCATTAGTTTTTCGGTACCTTTGTTATTTCCCTTCGAAATATTATAAATGTAAATCTGTACCTTAATTGCTTTATTTCAGGTAAATTACTATAATCAACACAGCCCGACTTCGCCCACTGCTGGGTATAGACCTCCCGTAGTTTGTGCTATTAACCAAGATCTTGCGCACATTTATAGCAATGATTTATTTTGTTGTTTAACTTTCTTTTACCAATAATTTGGTTCATGCGTCATTCATATTACTCCACTTCAACATGGCCAATTTCGGCCAGTACTTGACTTTATTTGGTATCAACAAGAAGCTGTAATAAACAAGCGGCTAGCAGCCTTAAGTTTTAATATAGTCAATGTCTGCAACTGAACGTTGAAAAAACGCTTGATGATGTGAATAATAGTGTACTAGTTTTTCTTATTCGGAATGAAAATTTGATATTTTGTTAAGATATTCTTCTTCTGAAAAATAATTAATAAATTTTATGTTAATTTAAAAAAAATGGTCACTTTGTTCAGTAGGTAAAGATTCGACCGAGCCCATTGTACTGTTTCTAGTAAATATCTTTTGAGCTAAAACGGATCGTATACTTTTCTGCTGCAAAAACTTTATTGATTTCTCAAATAATAAAGCATTTCGAAAAGACTCAATGAACAAAGATTGAATTTCGCAACTATCAGAAATTTAAATTTCCCAATGATATCTTTGCCTCGCAGCAAACCAGAAGCCATTCAAATTTGAAATTGATCAATTGTGGTCTAATTTAACAAAAAGCAAACTTTACTCATTCTTAGATTTCTTTCGGATAGGTTTTAGATATTTTTATTCATTAGAATCAAAGACATAGTAAATGCAAAAATTACCTCACCTCCTAAAGAGCACCGAGTGTCTAGTAGGAACTCGACAAAACTAATTTCCGTTTTCATGCTAGACACCTAATGTTACGTTGTGTGTAGGTTACGAGCGAGCAAGATAATGCAAGAGATTGGAAGGCAATCGGATAAATTTAACACGTAATAGTTGGAGTTCACAACACCATGTATTTGCGACTAGGTTATTCTATGTTCAAGATTGACTGCCTATCATTATTTTCAGCTGCTTAGTTGTTAATATATTGCAGTTCCTATTTCCTCGAAAACTTTACTGATAACTAGCTTCGCTGGAAATTTGTTTCACCCAGTTTTTACGTGACTGTTGCTTCCAATTTCAAAGGCTAAATTACGTTCTTTTAACATGGTAGTTTGGTACATTGAACAAAAGATATAAGTTATATATTTCGTCATATTTTATTATTCTCACAGCTTAGGAATGGAGTTCTCTGCCTGCGACTGTTTTCGAGGACATACATCCTGAAAATCTTTAAAGTGCGATTGAATAGGCATTTTATAGGTGAGCTTGTTCTCTTCTTTCTTTGCTTCAGGGCCAAATAGTGGACAAGAGCAAGTCCATGCTTTAAAAAAAATGTTAATATTCTTTGGTGGTGGTATGCATAACTATAGTACGGTTTGACTGTTCAAATCTTCAAGAGTATGTAGACAAAACCATCTCGTCTGACGGACCGTATCCGTTTAAACATCAACCAAATTCAACCAGGCATAAGCGATGCGGACGTTCGTGACCCGGAAACATTAAAAACATATACTAAAACATATCTATCTTTAATCGAGAGACGATCTTTATTAATAATGATCAACTGGAAAGAATCTGATGAACGTTTTAAAAGGTCGGACAGTACTACATATTACCGTCCAGTACGACACGGAACTAACACTTATATGCATTTTTGCAAGTAAACTTATTGCCTCAGCCGTGTGCACGACGTAGTAATGTTTGTAAAAAGGGGAAAGGGGAGGTATGGTAAATGGAATTGCAGCCGGTGATCCAGAACACGCGATAGGTAAATAAGTACCCGCTATGCGGAAGCCAGCGGCCGATTTAAAAGGTATTGCCTATGTTATTACTTACTTTATTATTTGTTCTTAGGTCCTAATTGCGAAACTCTGAAAACGATTTCGGTGGTTTAGTAAGTCGTTTTATTTTAAACGTTATTACTGTGTTACGATAGCTTATACCTTAATAGGATGTTCTTCGTCTTCCAAATCATGATTGCAAGTCGTTTTAAGCATAACGAGCTTTAAATGGCAATAAAAGCTTTATAAATGGTTCACTGGAGGAAATTTGTATAGCGGCATCAAACAATGGAACCCTAAGGATCCTTTTACTTTTGCAATAAAATTTTACAAAAAGTAAGCTTTCCGTTTTGGGACAATTTCAAAATCAGTCATACCTTCAAATTACTTATAGGTGACTTATTATTACACCCAAGAATCTTTCTTCTTCTTCTTCTTCTTCTTCTTTCTAGCCATTCTCAACCATATCGGTGTAGGCCTACGGCTCTGCTTTCCTGTCTGAGGCACATATTTGTTTTGCAGTCTTTGAGTGTAATTCCCAACACTTTCCTCTGTAATGTAATGTAATGTAATATCATTTTGCAGTAATGCTCTCTGGGCTTCCTGTAATTGGTGAATTATGACTTTTCTTAGCATCTAGGTTTCGGCCCCATATGTTCAATCTGGCAGGATACACCGATCGAATATTCTTGCTTTTTGTTCCGCCGTGAGATTCATTTTAAAAGCAAACTCCAATTTTGAATATGCTGTACACCCAAGAATATTAACACAAAAAAAAACGAAGACCGAGAGCGCTAATTACCTATACGTCCTTGAACTCGTAAAAGGTATTGATTAAAAATACCTTAAAACACGTAAAGTATTGGCTACACTTGCCGGAACGGGAACTTCATAAAATAACCAAGAAATGCATACTTTATTTTACTTCAAGCCGAAACGAAATACTCGACATTCTCTACCGTGATCTTTGCATAAGTCTCCGTTGTACTCACAGAGTTACAAAAGTCAAAACTTTGTGAGAACTTCACAAGGAGTTTCAGAAAAAGAAGCCTATTACAGCATCGGATTTCCACAGAATTTCGAGATTGCCACCTTTGAATCCGAACATACATTATGTATTACGTTCCTGAACATAAAATCATAAAAATACATAATGGAGAAGTGAATCGTGCGTCATCACGAACGAAAGTCGAAAATTTACGATTGGAATAATGGCCAGTCTTTCGCTTCAATTTGTGTTGATTTCGATTTACAAAAGCAATGTTTTTAACAAGATTTAAGAAGAATGTAGCGTAGATTGTATGCATGCACCTATAATTTTCGTATATTAATTGGTATTTTGTCAATCATCTTTCGCTACCTTTGAAAAGCCACTGATCTTTGAAAAAAATAACCGGATGTTTTTAGTTGTTCAATTCAAATAATTGTGCATTGATAAAACGATGTTCAAAGGCTCTTCCGTGTCATTTGCATATATTCCCAGTGAATATTGAACCCAAACCCCTCTAAGTTATCTCTCCATCTTTATCTTGGCAAACCGCTTTCTGTCCAAGACCTTTTGTTTCCTATAATATAGATGTTTAAAGTTATAATTGACTTTTCCTCTTTTAAGTGGTTGATTCCACGGAAGCTATTAATATATTATCTAATAGCGATTTTATCAATCCCGTTTACCTTTGCTAACGTAGTTTACTCCGATTAAATATTCAAAGCGCTATTCTAAGAAATTGGTAGTTCGCGAAATCATGTAACTGACACCAATAAATGCATTCTTCTGTACCCTTCTTTGTATATCTTTAATTGTTTTGTAGTTCCCAGAACCAACAAACACATCGACTGATACGCAATACTTGAACACGACGAGTATGCTATTTATCTTTAACATAACAATAATTTATTTTCTCAAGTTATACGTTGTCATTTTTTCATTGTAATAATTTTAACAATCCCTTTTATTTCTCTTATTAATTCGTATTATTTTTAAGAAATAAACGTCTTAAACTATTTCCATAAATGTGAAATTGTCTAATTTGCGACGTATTACCACTTATTTACTGTACCTTTTTTTAAAGTTGATAACCTTTGTTCATCATAATCTTTCATCAAATTTTAATCGACAATCATTATAAATATCACAAAAACGGAGGCAGAAACAGACGGCAGATTAATCATATCCCGTCTTTCTTGGACGCAAGCTGCCATTGTTCTCACATTATCGGTGATCACTTGTCACCATTATCATATTTCAGCGGCCGTAAGAATACATACATATCAATAGGTGTCCTTACTGCAAAGTTTTAATTGATCGTCGGTCAATTTGCAAGTAGACTGTGTGGTATCTTGTAGGTGTTTTGAATATAATTTATATTTATTATCTAGATTGTTAAATACCCTATTGGAATACACATGAACCTTTCTAAAGGCATTAGAAATATAGGGCATTGTTCATAAAACTAAAGTGAATGAGGTAAGAGCCAATAACTTAAAAATAATGATCTCGTTGGATGTTTTGGACAAGTTAACAGCTGCTATAACTTAGTGCCTCGGTAGTCATAACTCTGCTAACGTATTGTACAATATCTGTATCGTCATCAACCCGTTTATAAGTCCCGCTGCTAGACGCGGGTGTCCTCTCAGGCGAGATTTTAGGTCATAGTCCGCCACTCTGACCCCATGTGGGTTGGGGACTTCACACGTTTTCCGGGGGCTGTGAACCTTCTTCGACGTTTGTCGTACATTTGACAGAAGTCGTAATAGGCACGCCGTTATCGTTAGTAACCCAAGTATGTATGACGCATGCTTTGTCAATGGCGTCACAAAAGCCAAGTAGTTCAATGTTTTGTTGTGTCTCTCGAAGTCACCTGTTAAGTGTGATGGCCTTGATTTCAGGGAGTTTATTGCTGAGTTTGAGCCACTCTTTTTGTACATCAGTCGGTAATGTGTCGTGGCATGTTAGTTTGCTCATCCAGACCTTTTTAGCGTAATAGTTATAGCAGTACACTTACAGGTGCCAACCATTCTAGAGGGTCATATAGTTTTCATATAGGTTTCATCACGATGTTTTCCTTCATCGGATAGCTCGTGGTAAATTTCAAATCAAATTTTGCACATAACCCACGATTTATCAATATCAATACAATGTGAATATAATACAATCAATACATCACCAACAATCTGTAGTGCACACAAGATCAAAATGTTGAACAGCACAGTGTGCAATGTATATATAGCATTCTTTTCTTATGGTGTACTGTTCAATGATGAAATAAAATTGTTACAAAAATTGACAATAGAAAAGAGCTTAAACTTAACAGATAATTCCCTATTTAATTTACCTAACAATTGCATTCCATTCAACTCTCACCAGTGATGCTTATGTTATTTAAATCAGTCCACTGCTCGAGGATCATTGAACTCGCAGTCTGAACCGCGTGACCAGTCGCAGGCGCAGACCATTGTTCCGCACGGATCTATGTGCAACATGGAGCTTTTTTATGAGTACCCATATGTACACGTATTGCTTTTTTTTAAATTTTGCACACGACAATGAGTTCTGCAAAATGCGCTCAGTTCCAGAAATTCAGTATAGCAATAGTGCGATAGATATAGAAATAGGTCGAAAGCTTCAATAAAAGTTCTGAATAATCTACTTACTTAGAATATAACAGACTGCGAGAAATATTCTGTTCCTGACATTAATTATTTTTAGTAGCATACATTCTATAGGAATAAGAGGTACATAAGACATAGGGAGTCCCACAGACCATATAAATAGTTCTTCCGTGGGGAGGCCTCATTTATAAATAAATAACGCACACACTCATAACCCAGCACCAAAACCTTGTGTCGCAAGTACCATGGACACACACATAGACAACCACAAATTACACCCACGAGCGAAATAAATGTAGGCTATACAAATATTTCTCCCGGGACCTCTGCAGATCAGCATGGTAACCGTTTGGTCACGGAGGCAGTTATTAGATTTTAGAATAGCCTTGATCCCAGAGATATATTCTTACTACTTTTCGTCCTTCCATTTTTTATGATATCAAGTGCGTGCGTCTGGTGGTAAGCCACACACACGCCTATAGCATTTGCTTTACCACCCAAGAGCTTTAAATCGCAATGATCTGAGTGGCACTGCCTTTGTATTACCCTGAGACATAACTTGACAAGTCTTAAATTCCTGTGCTTTCACCAGCACCCTTACTTACCCTTCAAAACCGGAACACAGTAATGCTCACATTACTGCTTGGCGGCGGAAATAGGTAAGGTGGCAGTACTTCCCTGGACGAGCTCTTTCACAAGTAGATCTCCTGTTACAATTAAAGTACGAAGTAAAGAATTTCTTGTGACTTCTATAGTTGACATTTTTTTTATACCACACAGTCACAAAAAAACTTTAGAGACACAAAAAAACTTTACAGACACAAATGACTAAGTGTTGAACAACACACGTCTGACACTCTAAACACGCTTGCAAACGATCTCCGTAACACAATACCCCTCGGCGCAAGTACGCCGTGACCTGCCCACTTAATACTCGATACATGCACTTGTGTGCGTGACTGTATACTGGATCGGTGTTTGGTTTCACTAGTCCCTTTGAGTGGTTTCAATCAACTAGCAAATTCAATAGAAGCCTTTATGAGACCTATTTATAGTTTGACACGGTATACACGATATATTATAGTAGATCACAAATTAATAAGATAACTGCCTCCGTGGCCCAACGGTTACCATACCGGACTGCCACGCAGAGGTCCCCGGGTTCGATTCCCGGGCCGGGAGAAATATTTGTATGGCCTACATTTATTTCTCTAGTGAGTTTGGGTGTAATTTGTGGTTGTCTATGTGTGTGTCCATGGCACCCGCGACACAGGGTTTCCCTAGTGTGGGGCTATGTTGAGTGTGTGAGTTATTATTATTAAATATATACAATGCAGGCACACAAGTTGTAGTACTCTAAAATGTTACTCTCATGAGAACCGACAAATCTTTTGAACAAGGTGATACAACGCGAAATTCAATAAAACAAAACAAGATATTTATTCGCTGAAAAAGATAGTTAAGAGTCGATACTACTTCAAGCTCGATTCAAAATTTTCCCGTACTAATAAGGTTACCCTTTAAAATCGAAACTCAGTAATGCTTATTTACTGTTTGGTGGCGGAAATAGATGAGATGGCAATACTACCCTGGACGAACTCTTTCACAAGAAGCTTATTGCTACTATTGTTTTGTCACAACTATGTTTTCCTTGGATTTTTCCCTGCATTATTAGTTGAAAAATCTGGTATCTACTTACACATGACTTGAATTTTATATCGTCAGTAAAATATCAGCAATATTAGACTAGGGTTGAGCAACTACGAAGGATGGCGAAAGCTGACCCAATATTTATAAAATCAACGAAGAGCCGTTCATGGACTTTGCTAGTATAATTTTAAGTTTTAGTTTATGCCTAGTTATCAACATATTTTTGTATATTTTTTGGAAGTCAGGAATAAAGCAATTGAAAAATAGTATTGCGCTGTGTTTTTGCATTTATTCTAAAACAATATATTTTAGAATAAATGCAAAAACACAGCGCAATTTATTCAGTTCGTTCATATATTAGGTAACGTTCTTATAGGTACGTTTCATTTTAAGCATGATCGAATGTTTACCTACCTAAAGTATTGGTTATTTTATAGTACACACATATAACATTAAAGCTAAAAAATACCTAATCAAATAATCAATTAAACAGTAATGACATAAAGTAAAAAACAAAACACAATGTGACAAAAATGTTTAGCCAATATTTCAATGAGAGATAGGAAAGTTAACAAAGAAAAGTTTTGACAAGTGGCCTCTTACCAATGTCAATGTCACATTGATTGAAAACAATGTGACCATTTATCGCATTTTCTGCCATTTGGGCAGAATTTTTTGGAAGATTTAATTTTTGATCATTTTCATTGCGGCAGAACATGTTAGCGTTGTATTAAATGTGGCAGAGTTTGACAGATTTAGGAATATTCAGCAAGTTCTTTATTAATTTTGGGAACAAACTGAAAACTTGTTGTTTTCTGCAACTACGAAAAACATCTGAAGCTAAATACAGGACAATGTCATAAACATAACCCTTTCAACTTTATAACCTCAACTTCTACAGGCTGTACTCAATTAGCTATGATACTTTGATAATGAATCACAAGTATTGATAGGTCTCTTTAATGCACGTCCTCTAAATACACGTCCCCATCCGTCTTTCATTTAAAATTTTCTGCAATTTCTTTCTTTTACAGCAGCCTGTAATTTATAAAAATAATTTACAAATATCATTCTACTGTAAAATTCAGTGTTGTCTGTTTTAAAATTAAATTCAAGGTATGCGTTTCTCGACTATTTAGTCTGTTATGAGCGTTTCAGAAAACATAAATAAATATTAGACATCATATACGTTACTCTGATCCAACGTATGTAACTAAAGTACTTGTGTTATGGAAATCAAGGACGGTACAACAAATAGGTACCCAGATCCGAGACAATATAAAAAAGTCAAAATTTTCTACATTGACCCGGCTAGGGATCGATCTCGGGACCTCAGAGATGTCGACACCACGAAAACCGTTGTGCAATCCCATCGAGTATATAACCAGTAATAGAGACGAAATGTCATTTAATTTGTTTGAAGACTATGCTGCCATATCATTACTGTGACAACTGCGGTCCGATTGGCTAGCCCGAATTCGAAACAATTGTCGGGTGTCGTCAACTGTTTCACTTCAATCGACCAGTTAACTTGAGCTTTGCTATAATGGACGAAAATTGCAAAATTACATATTTAATATTTAATTACCGATGAAATGTGGTTTTGTTTGTTTTGTAATTAGATGTTTTGCTGTTTTTCCCACACCACCGAATAAAACAGCACGGCATTGTTAGAGATATTATGTTTATTACAATAAATACAGAATATTTTTTGGAATATACAGTGACGTACACACAAGTCAGTAATTGGCCTGACTATATTTCAGTGCAAACGGGAGTTGACATTTACAAGAGATGTATCGCTAATGTGTTACCAGGAATATATGGCCCTTATTTCGTCTCTATTTCTCGTTATATACTCGATGTGCAATCCACTCGACCACAAGGTCTTCATACATACAAACAAAACGAGATCGTATTACATTTTCTCGATAGAATTAAATCCCCGAAATATTTTCCGATTGCTGGCCGTTTCTCATTATATGCAAATGAATGTATCTACAAAGTTCGATTCTAAATGTAGGTTATGATAATTTCTTGAACCACAACTGAGTTAGTTACATTTATGTAAAGTTTGAGTTCAATATTTTCTAAACTATGATTTCCAAACTTTCGTGAACTATTTCTATGTCGTTTATTTCTATTCGGAAGCTATTTGCTATCTGTCTCCTTTTTACTACGATTGATTTCTGAGGTTGTTTCTTACGGATTTTTATTTTTGTCATTTGAAAAGAAGTAAAAAGTGATAGCCACCGTGGCCGATTAAGACAGACTTGCTCTTTGCTACATTCTAAATCCAACATGTAAACATAAATAAATATCTCTGGAGTTAGATGACATTATAAGTTTTAATAAAACAAGAGTGAGAAACACTTTTCAATTTCAAACTGCCATATCTCGAAAGTGACTGGCTGTGCATTGGATCCTTTTTGTTTAACTACGTCCAATTTATCTACCTCTTCTAAACTCGCAATGAACTTGACTATATTCTAGTTTGCTTACACTACTAAGGGAGA
>NW_020653726.1:2940587-2958258 GCF_003589595.1 Hyposmocoma kahamanoa | reverse complement strand
GCAATGAACTTGACTATATTCTAGTTTGCTTACACTACTAAGGGAGATATGTCATTTAAATAAACCTGTTGAATATGTGATAAAGTTAAAAACATGACGATTTCAAATATGTTTTGCTTGTCATGAAATAAAGATGTGCGAAATGTATACACGTAGGTAAACGTCGAGGATTGTTCATCCATAACAGTTGCAGTGTCACTCAATGCTTTAAATCATGGTCACATAACTTCTTGGCGACAAAAGTAGGTAATGTGGTAGTACTTCCTTGGACGAACTCTTTCACAAGGAGCTCTACTGCTACTATATACTAGTTAAATAGTCTCAAACTAGAGTATTCCCTGTACTTTGAGCACCAGACCTGAGAAAACTCTATTTCCAAAATTAATCCTACCGGGACCTCATTCACTCACAGTGTAAAACGTTGGGCTACTAAGGTCGACAAAGCCGGGCTATACTCGTCGTATACTATATTACTCCCTTCTGCGTAATTCGGCGCTCATCTGCCTTGTTTTTACCCTCAACCGGGTTTTTGTCACTTCGTCCTCGTGACCCTTTGTCAGTGCGGTTTTTGCTATTTAATCTCGTGAATCATGAGATCCACTTTCATCGTTACGATAATATGAAAGTTTTTTAAATTTATTTCAAGTGTGCTGTGTTTATTTTATTTCTACATTTCGTATCTAAAAGTAATAAACATTTCAAATAAACATTTATATTCGCCTCACATAATAGGCGCTAGTCCTTTTTTAACCGATTTCAAAAAAAGGGGGAGGTTATACGTTCGGATGCATTTATGTTTTATGTATGTTTTCAGATTTCTCCATCAATTGTGGACCGTTTTTCAAAATTTTTATTTTTGTTTGAAAGAGTGCTACTCGTGGTGGTTCCATTGTCACCAAGTCTCTCGGCTTTTCACTTGACACCAATACATGAAATCAACAAATCACTGTCACCATGACAACCAGAAAAAAATGTACAAAGGAGTCCGTAATAGTCCCATTGTCACTAAGAAGTCAGAATCTGATGAGGGGATCCCATGGAAACGGAAAAAGCGGATAAGCCCATTTTTGAGGTCGGTTTTTTTTAATGAAAATGTTACAATTATGTGATACTAAGCAACGGGACGAACAAGTCGTGCGCCTGTTGGTAAGCGACACGCCTACTTATAGTAATTAAAGTGCCACTCAGCGCATTAAACCGCAAAGATCTGAGGACCACTACCATTGTGCCCGTCACCATAAGACATAAAGTTGACAAGTCCTATGTGCCAGTAATTTCACCAGCACTCTTACTTACACTTCAAAACCTAAACGCAGTAATACTCACATTACTGCTTAAAGGCAGAAATAGGTTAAATCCTTACAATAGATAGCTTGTGCAGTCGTTTTCTCTAAGGATTGTTACTCCGTCATTTCGTTACGTTTGTTCTAGTGGTGGTTTTATTAAAACATTTCTGGTATTTTTTTTTCTTCATTTTAATTTCATTTCTGACAATTTCCTTACAGGTCTTTGTTCTTGGTAAAGTCAAATCAAATTTAAAAAAGTATTTATTTATTTTATTAGCATACATTCTATGACAATAAGGGTACATGAGACATAGAGTGTCGTCAATTATAAATAAATAACTAACGCACACACTCATAGCCCCGCACTAAGAAAACCATGTGTCGCGGGTGCCATGAACACACGCACACACAGTCAACCACAAATTACACCGAAACTCATGAAATAAATAAATGTAGGCCATACAAATATTTCTCCCGGCCCGGGACCCGAGACGGGGACTTCTGCGTGACAGACCAGTATGGTAACCGTTCGGCCACGGAGGCTGAATTGCAATACAACTCGTCTTAACATAATCAATACGCAACACAAACTTTTCCCTCAAACATTCCTAACTAAATATAAGCGCAAACAGTACTCCCCTGTGTTGGTGTTGGCAACAACATAGAACATAAACAAAACTCCTTTGTCCCAGTTGGGGCACTTTTGGTCAGCGTAGCTACGATATTGGTGAAGCTGAGTCACGAACTCGAAAAACTATATTTAACAGAAACTTAGATGGCTCTTTGATGGATAAGTTTTGGTAGTCGCAACGTTTATATCTGTAGTAGTTTTAGTTGACAGAAAATTGCCTCCCAGTGCAAGACAATTCTTATTACTATTAGTTTATAGAGAGATAGATAGAGAGGTGGAAAGAGATATATTTATTTGTTACAATTCGTATTGCGTCAGCAATAGGCAATAAACAGCAATATTAATAGCAAAATATACAATGTTCGCATTTATTCTTAAAGTTATATTACATTATATAGGTACCTAATTAGAATTCTTAATAATCTCAGTACAGAGTATTAAAAAAACCGACTTCAAAAGTTAAGTTTGATTTCAAAATAAACTGGATTTATTCGTGCGCCTGATAGTAAGCTACACGCCTATCCATAACAGTAGCAGTGCCACTCAGAGCTTTAAATCGCAAAGATCTGAGGGGCACTGCCACAGCGCCCGTCACCTTGCGACATAAGTTGACAAGTTCCATATGCCTGTAATTTCACCAGCATCCCTACCCGTCAAAACCGGAACGCAGTAACGCTCTCATTACTGCTTGGCGGTAGAAATAGTTAATTACTTATTATTGAGCAAAGAAAAAAGAAAGAAAGACGTTTATTCACTTATTAAGACGTATACAACACAAAACAAAATAATGTTCATCAAAGTTAATTTGCATTTTAATTTAATATAGTACATCATCATCATCATATTATTATTATTCAGCCCACATCAACCCAGTGCTCGGTACAGGCTGTCTATGGCTTAACGAACGTATTTTTCCTATTATCTATGGTTTTCTGTCAGTCAGTGTGTGATCGCGGGTAGCTCTTGGAAATATAACGCACATATTTGTCATTGCCTTCTATATAAGTCGTGTAAGGCAATTATTTATTATTTATTTACTCCCATATAGTACTGATAATACTAACAAAAGACGAAAAGATATTGTCTGCCTCAAAATTATATCGTCAAAACATGTGTGGACCATTTTTGTACAATAAATTAACGCCAAATTGGCCACATATCATTTTTGTTACATAAAGGTTAAGAAGTGAGAAAATTCTCCAAGAATTCATTCAAAATGTGCTATGATGATACAGAAAATTTATTAATTATCCCAAAATAAATGTTGTCTAATTTAAGCGTATAGGTATAATATTAATAAACACTTATATAAATATTAGACAACATCACATACGTTGCTCTAATTCCAAAGTGTAGCTAAAGCACTTGCGTTATGGAAATCGGAAACAACGACGGTACCACAAACACCTAGACCCGACAGAATAGAAAAGTTACTTTTCTACACTAATCCAGCCGGGGATTGCACCCGGGACCTCAGAGATGGCGACACCATGAAAACCGGTTTGCAAACCACTCGACCACGGAGCCGTCCAAATGTATATGATTTGCGTTTCATTGTTTAATTATTCTTTTCTGTATAATTTAATACTATATACACCTGTATAATTTGTACTTTATACATGAAACTGAGAATTCTGCTAGTTATTATATATTATATCTCCTAATACTTTGATTCGGATAATCATTCTTTAGTTATACCTTTGTACAATTTTATTTTTTTATTATTTATTGCGGAATATTAAAGTTGCTCTCAGTAAAATTATGGTTATATCAAGTCTACACCTAACTACATTCCTCTATTATAAGGATACAACACAGGCTTCTTCTTTATTGCGCCAATTGTCACTGTCGTGTGCCATCCGCGTCCTGCGCGATTCCGCAAATCTAACAATATCGTCAAACCATCCGTCATCCAGCCTTTATGCTCCTCTTGACCACCGTTCTGTGCCTGCCTTGGTCCATCTTCGTTAGTAAAAGGTATTCACGGTTTGCTACGAAGCTTTTTCGAACTATAAACGCTAACTCAATAACTTCACAAACATTACATTACGGTGCGTCCCAAGGAGCACACTTTATACGCCTTATAACTATTATATCTATAAACAGTCTTAATATGGTATAGATTTAGATAATAGTTCTCTATAATAACAGTCAATAAGAACAAGAAATTGTTCTTATTGACTTATTTCACTCAAGTCCAAATTTCAAAACCTTCTCAATGCCGGTGTATGTCATCATCACGGAGTATATTTGCTAGGGGCTGATGTGGCTCGCCTCACAATATCTTGCCATTTCTCCTGTTAGTGGACTCCCTCGTGCATTCATCAAAGGACCGGTCACTACCGACTTTACAAGTATTTGTTCGGTCCATCGCATTCGGTCATAGGTGACCTTCCGCGCAGTCTAGTGCCCTCTACTCTACCCTGCACGACGAGACGCTCTATGGAGTCAAAGCTCAGTATTCAGACGTGCCCGAAGAACTTCAGGATGCGAGTTTGTGCAACAGCAGACGCACGCTGCTTGATGCCGAGTTCTTGGAGTATGGAAACCTTTGAACGAACCTCTGTCCACGACATCCCAAGCATTCTTCTCCAGCATCACATTTCTAGAGCGTCTATCTTCTTCCTCTCAATTTCACGGAGCATCCATATATCTGCAACATATAATTATGGGGAAAATAAGTGTTCGTACACACCAATTACGTGGTCTCAAACTAAAGAATGCTTTGGATTATAAGTACCAGAGCAAAGGATTGTTTTTAAGGTTATTTATTCTGGATTTAAATCGCAACGTGGTGAGGGGCACTGCCAGTGCGCCAGTCACAACACTGACAAGTTCAATATGGCTGTGATTTCACCTGCACCATGAAATACCGAAACGCAGTAGTGCTCACATTACTGCTTGGCGGCAGAAATAGGTAAGTTGGACGAACTCCGGCTCTATAAATTTACAATTTACTTAAAAGTGTTTACAGTTTATTTTCACGATAAACAATTTTCTGACTATTTCCCTATTGCGTAACGGTATACAACGAATTAAATAAGATCATCTGGGTCGCAATGCCTGTAGGTTGCTAATGTATAATTCATGTACGAAGCCCCTTGATGCCCGAGACTGGCCGAGAAAGGTCTCAAATTGACCGTAAATGGGCAGTTGTTCACTTAACATCTACAATATTGAAAACGTTTTGGGGATGACATCAATTATTGGAAAAATCTTTAGAAAGGGCAAAGTTCCAAAGACCATACTGGTTTCCGTAAATATCAGAATTAAGTTGGGCGTAATAGGTCCCCATCTGCAAAATGACAACTTTTCGGGAGAGGGGTTTAAAGATTCTATGAAATTATTTGAGAACTTGTTATGCTTAAATACGAAAAAAATTCAAATAAACACATTTTGTTTCGTGTACGTGAAATGTACAGGTAAGGTAAAATAAAAGCTTGAATACCAGAAAGTTAAACTAGGATTAAATTATATGAATAAAATTGGGTTCCCGCGGCAAAGTACCCAAGATGCTGGCAGCGTTCCCCCGCTGCCGGCTGTTGAGTTCCCAGACGGTATATTATGTTTTTGGATAAAATTTTGTACAGATGAAGGACCCCACGGGCTAAGGTTTCGACTCCAAAGGCTGTAAGGCTGTCTTGGGTACTTGTTACTTTATATTATTCACGCCAGGTCAGCTATGGGGCCAGTCCTCTTGCTGATGTGCTAGAGATGGGATGAGGCAAGTATATCGGCACACGTGGCGTCCCACAGCAGTGCCCGGCGCATACAAGAAAACTGTTTGTCACACATTGCTTGAGTAATAAACAGTTTGGTTTCCTTCTTTCTTTCCTCCATACTCCAAGGGATGAGAGTCATTCTGTGTCACTACATGAACCCCGTTCATGTAATTTGTATTATTTGTATGAATCTCATGTAGTTTGTATTATTTGTATGATTCTCATGTGATAAAAACACTTATGACGTATTATTACGTGTGGCTTTATTATGTCAAGAATGCGGATTTCATGTTTGTCCGCGTAAAAAAGTTTCAAAAAATATTCCGCACAATTATTTATACATGTATTTCCCTACTAAGTGCCACTTCCTATCTTCTACTGCGTCACACAATTTGACGTGAAGCATCTCCGCGCTGCAACTACATTTGCTCCCCGAAACATAACACTATCCCGGGATAACTACACATGCAACAATCAGCAGATGAATGCTTCAACTCCCTTTCACATTTGAAAGCGTTATACTTGTCGTTTCCAACATGATGTATTTATTTGTGTGATATGAATCAGACATAAATGTTCGTTGCACTAATGTTGGTCTTGTATGTATATAGAATAAGACGCATCGTCTTATTCTATATATAAATCTCGTTGTGCTTTGTTTGAAATGTAATAGTAATGCTTCAAAATAAAGCATTAGATGAAAACATAGCACAGTTTGTAAGTAATAAACCCCAGTGTTGTTGAAAATGAGAACAAATTCCCACTGGAATTACAGTTGCAATCTACGTTGAAAAGTCCCTGATACGGAAAGCTTGAGCTATCAAACTGAGCACAAAAGTATTGCGGCAAAGACAAATATTCGCTTTGAGGGGAATACCGAGGAAAATCTTGGAGTTGCAACATGGTATTTAAATAACGTGAAGTCTAAAGTATAATATAAAGTGGTTTTTACAATTTACAATTACATCCTAAACAAAAAAGCTCTAGTGTTATATTTTGACAACAATCTTTCGTTGTCAGTTGAATTAAAGAGATCTGTAATATTGATTTTATTCTTTCTTTCTTTTTTTGTTTTGTGAAATGACCTCACTAGTTTTTTAAATATTAAATACAAAGATCGAACACAAAGAAAAACTCCTTGCCTTCCCTTCCCTGCGACTGTGCCAAACCAGGGCCACCGCTCTATCAACTGAGCTACAGATCGATCTGTTTCGACTTCTCTGGGGTCGAAGGGATTTTTCTCTATGTTCGATCTTTGTGTACAATTATATATAACATTTTTTATAAAAGAAAAGCGATCTCAAAAATTCGTGGAATTACATCTATTTGACAAGATTTATTGAAATCGGTTACCGGAAAGTGCGCGAAACCGGACTGACCTCCTAGTTTGCCACCCTTGGAGGTGGAATATTTTCTTTAAATTGAAATAGGACCAATACCCTCTTTCCAACAAAAACGAATCATCAAAATCTATTCACTAATCAAAACAAGAACAACAAAAACAAGAGTTATTGCGTAACATACATTCAGTTCCAGTTCAATTGAGAACCTCCTTTTTTCGGAATCGGTTAAATAGATTTGTCAAATTTAATAATATCGTGTATGCCAAAAGTCTAACTTTTCAACTTTATGGTATGATAATCTATTATTTATTAACCTAAAGTTTAAAAAATTTTATTCACAAAGTTGGCATATGGCACTTCTCAACCTGAACGCGAACGCGAGTTGCTGGCTGAAGTTAAAGTAGTATTTTTCTTCGAGAGATTTGCACCTTCTAAATCCTAAAGTATCTATCAACAGCAACATTAATTGCCTTACAGCACCGAGCCCTTTTAGTAGCAGTACAGCTCCTTATGAAAGAGTTAGTCCAGGGAAGTACTTTCGCCTTACCTATTGCTGCCGCCAAGCAGTAATGTCAGCATTACTGTGTTCCGGTTTTGAAGGGTATAGATACTGGTGAAATTACAGGCACATGGGACTTCTCAACTTATGTCTCAGGATGACAGGCGCAGTGATAGTGCCCCCCCAGATCTTTGCAATTTAATGCACTGTAAACTTGTTCGTCCCGTCACTTGATGTTATAAAAAAATAACTTTTATTATATACGTATAATAAAAGCGAATGGCTGTTCCCCTTTGAGAAATCGGACCATGCCGGGAGAGAAGCGCGCAATTTTGCGACATCGCTAAATCTCACCCAGCTGGTAAATAAAGCAACGCTCGCGGCCGCAACATTCGAGCACGGAGGGTTCGCGCGACGAAGGGAGTTTTTAACTCTGCCGCCAACAAGTTCTGCAAACGGGTTTTCCGAAAGGCAAGATTCGACCATATCAGCAAGATTGGGGCCAGACTTGCGTCCTACCTTCCTGGTACAAAACAGTTGAATCCAATTTCTGCCGTCCCACCTTGCCTCCCATGCAAAAACCTGACGGAACACTGGCTCACTCCGCAACAGAAAAGGCTAATCTATTTGCTTCAATATTTGCGAGCAATTCACGTCTAGACGCAAGCTCGAAACAACCACCAACTTTACCTAGATGTGATACTTCAATGCCGGAGATCACAATCCTTGCAAAGAAGTTCGTAGAGCTCTGCGAAATCTAGACGTTAACAAAGCTAGTGGACCTGTGCTGACGCGTCTGTACCAGTGTTGGGCGCCAATCAATTAAATTTAAATCAAAATTCAATCAGATTAAAAAATTTATTTTAATTGCAATTGCTTTCAATTGAATTCATTTTAATTGCAATTGATTTACATTGAATTTATTTTAATTCCAATTAAATTAATTGCAATAAATTTTTTTAGTTGTTCTAAGAAACAATTGAAACTAACAATTAAAACCGAAAGTAGCGAATAAAAGTGTCATTATGAATATGGGTTAGGGGATGAGTTAGGGGGTGCGTTAGAGGGTCGGTTAGGGGATGGGTCAGGGGGTCGGTCAGTGGGTCGGTCAGGGGGTCGGTCAGGGGGTGGGTTAGGGGGTGACTTAGGGGGTCGGTTAGGAGGTCGGTCAGGGGATAACCCACTCCCTAACTCACCCCTAACCCTCCAACTCAAACCCTAACCCACCCTTAACCCATCCCCTAACCCACCCCCTAACTCAGCCCCTAACCCACCCCCATATGCCCAATAAATTTATCATAATTGTCAGTTTTAATTGTTAATTGTTAATCAAAAACATTGAAAAGATTGAAAATTGATTAATAGTTAATTGAAGCTATACGCGATTAACGATTGATCAATTGTTAGTTGCGAGAACCGGCGACTGAATAGGCATCTTCTGGGCAAGCTCGTTCCATCGTAGATCCTATCTTTGCTCCAGAGCTAGGTAATGGTCAAGAGCAAGTCCATCTAATTTTAAAAAAAAGTCTATTTTGTTCATTACACACATAAACTCAATGAAATTATAACACAGTAAAAAAATATATAGCACAGTGATGTAGAAAATGAAACTATTTTTCGAATCAAATTTCTCATATTTGTTCTTTCACACAAACCAACGTTTTGGGCCCTGTAAAACCTAAGAACAGTGATGTATCCTAATCGAAATATCATTGCGTTTTTTTGCATTTCCTGACTTATTACACAGCTGTGTCTCGTGGAAGTACTAACATACATAGGGTGGATAGTACCTCTCTTTAAAATCGTGTAACTGATAATTACTTCGCTGCGGTAGTGTATTTATAAGAAAAGTTTTTTAATTGTTGCTAAAAATATGACTAATTTTGCGTTTTAGTTTTAATCATTCCTGGATTTCAAAGGGAGGTATTACGCACTGTGTGCACATTACTTGAAGTTTAGATAAAAGTACCCCGCCTTTTCGAATCTCTGGTTTGGCTCAAAATATAATAAATAAAATACAGCTGCGTTCGGAATAAGACACTAAAACCACTAAGAGTCGTATTCTAGAACTCTACTCAATGCTCAAGTCAGGATCTGAGTATGATTTCAAGCACTGGAAATACGACTGTAATGGCAGGGACTTGAGTATGATTTCGAGTGCTTTAAACCATACTCAAATCCCGACTTGAGCATTGAGTAGCGTTCTAGAATACGACCCTAAAACATTCCATCGATAAAATTAATCGCTACATAACATTTTAACCGTGCGGTGACGGATTAGAATACAATTCACCGCCCCTCTCTTCCCGTGGGTGTCGTAAGAGGCGACTAAGGGATATTGAGCAACCAGCTGCTCCACTGGTGGTAGGGCTTGAAAACCCGCCTGGTTAGTGACCACCGTGCGCATGATGGAAAACCCGCCAAGTATTCGCTAGTCGGATGCGTTCCGGGATCAGTCAGCGTACAACCAGAGCCCGAGGGAACGCTGCCGCGACATTTGTGGTCTGTGGAGGCTTCCGCCGAACCAGTGCCAGGACAACTGCATTGACCCGCCGGCCAGGGAGACCCGTAGAAACGGTTGTTCCGCTGGCCGCCCGCGGTACAGTACAGGGGCCCAAGCGTGCTTAACCAGCTCGTGAGGCTGCCTCACCATGCCGCGCATAATCTCGGTGTGGTTCGTCGTGCCGGTTGGTGACCGGGAGGTGGGGTCCCGGCGGCCATTCCCGGGGGGGTTCGGGGGCCCTTCCGTCCGGCGGATCAGCGCAACTTGTCTGTAGGCAAGTCTCTGGGGAAGCAGGCCCCGCGATTTGACCGCTTGTGTCGCGGCACTGTTTTCTCGCTTCACGCCTCTTTTTCCCTCCAACATGTTAGCGCAAAGTACAAATTTCGGTCGTACAGCGGTGCACACCCCCACCACTAAAGCGCTCTTTAAGGTGGAGTTCACGAACATTCGAGGACTCCACAGTAACATCCACGCCGTCCATCAACATCTTGAGACGGCTCGACCAGAAATGCTGTTCCTTACGGAGACGCAAATACTCTGCCCGGCTGACAGCAGCTACTTGAATTACCCTGGCTATATGCTTGAAGAGTCCTTCAAAGCGAAAGCTGGGGTCTGCTTGTTTGTCCGGGCAGATGTTTGCTGTCGCCGTCTGCGTCATTTGGAGGACCCCTCCTTCTCCATCCTTGGGGTACATGTTGACCTGGGCAGTCATTGCCGTGTCTACATGTGCCTCTACAGATCCCACCACGGCGACATGGAGACAACTCGTCTCATGGACCACCTTACTCGGGCGGCAGATGACGCGCAGGCGCAGTTTCCTACAGCGGAATTGGTGTTTTTAGGGGACTTCAATGCTCACCACGAGTCGTGGTTAAGTTCCTCTAAAACTGACCATGCTGGAAGAACTGCCCACACATTCGCTCTCACACACGATTTAACCCAACTGGTGAATCAGCCCACCCGGATTCCAGATAGGGTTGGTGACGCGCCCTCTTTGTTGGACCTTCTGCTGACGTCTCGCCCGGCTGGATATCGGGTGGTGGTCCAAGCCCCTCTGGGCACTTCGGATCACTGCTTGATATCCACTAAAGTGGCAACGTTACTGCCACCACCACCTACTGTGGCTAAACGCCGCATTTGGCATTATGCGTCGGCAGATTGGGACGGTATGCGGGACTATTTTGCATCCGTTCCCTGGCGGCAGCGCTGTTTTAGTGAGGTGGATCCAACAGCTAGCGCGACTGCCGTTGCTGATGAGATCTTAATCGGGATGGAATACTACATCCCGCATTCGGATCTCGTCAGTAAAGGGAGGCGCAACCGCTGGTTCAACCGCGAGTGTGCTGTGGCTGTTGAGAACAAACAGACTGCATACCGCGCTTGGATCAGGGGTCTAGCTTCAGACGATCCCAATACGAACTCACTTAAAACAGCCTACAATAATGCCACCAGGTCTTGCAAAAGAGCGTACATCAGAGCGGATGCTCAGCGCGTCGCACGAGTTGGCCAAGAACTCTTGACGCATCCCACAGGTAGTCGTAGCTACTGGCGTCTGGCCAGAGCCGTTGCGTCGAACTTCTGCCAGCCCTCGCTGCCACCGCTGAGATATTCTGACGGCAATCTAGCCTACAAGCCGCAAGATAAAGCCGACCTCTTGGCAAATCTGTTTGCGGCTAACTCCTGTCTCGACGACTGTAACGCACAGCCACCAACTCTACCTCACTGTGGCTACACGATGTCTGATATTCGTATCAGACAATGCGATGTGCGTACGCAGCTGCAGTCTCTCGACGTCCGGAAAGCTAGTGGTCCTGATGGTATCCCAGCGATTGTACTTAGGAATTGCGCAGCTGAGTTGACTCCCGTGCTAACGCGACTGTATCGTCTGTCGCTCTCTTCAAGTCGTGTGCCGGACTCTTGGAGAGAGGCTAATGTGCAACCAGTTCCCAAAAAAGGCGACCGATCAGACCCGCATAATTACCGCCCCATAGCCATTACTTCCATAATATGCAAGGTTTTAGAGCGGATCCTTAATAAACAACTGACCCAATACCTAGAAGATCACTCCATAATTAATGATCGGCAGTATGGGTTTCGTCCGAAACGATCAACGGGTGACCTTCTAGCGTACTTATCGCATATTTGGGGTGAGGCTATAGACAAACGTGGCGAATCGTTGGCTGTTAGCCTCGATATAGCCAAAGCGTTCGATCGGGTCTGGCACAAAGCTCTTCTCTCCAAGCTCCCGGCGTACGGTTTGCCAGCCCAGTTATGCAGCTGGATTGCCGATTTCCTTCGTGAGCGGAGAATTCGCGTCGTTTCTGACGGCAGCATTTCGAGGTTCGTGAATGTGAACGCCGGCGTACCGCAGGGATCCGTCCTATCTCCCACGCTTTTCCTTCTGCATATCAATGATATGCTTCCACTTGGGAATATTCATTGTTATGCAGATGATAGCACTGTTCATGAGGGATATCATGGATTCCCCGCAGCTGGGCGCGCCGATACTGACAGAGAGCGAACTGATCTTGTCGTTGAGCTCAATAGGATATTGGACCTCATATCTGCATGGGGATCCAGTAATCTTGTTGAGTTCAACGCCAAGAAAACACAGGTTTGCGCGTTAACAACAAAATTGTCGCCGTTCCTTCCCATGCCTTCTCTGATGAGCACTGTGATCAAAACAGCCTCACGGAAACTCGGAGTCCTGAACAAGGTGCGACGTTTTTTCACGCCGGACCAGTTATGCCTGCTGTACAAAGCACAGGTCCGGTCTTGCGTTGAGTATTGTTCGCACTTGTGGGACGGCTCCGCCAAGTACCTACTCGATGCCTTGGATAAGTTACAGCGTCGTGCTACTGGAATTATAGGCGACGAAGAGATCTCATCACGCCTTGAACCTCTGCAACTGCGTAGAGATGTTGCATCGCTTAGCGCCTTTTACCGCATGTACCATGGTGAGTGCTCTGAGGAGCTGTTCAACCTCATCCCCCCTTCCCCGTTCCTGCTCAGAAGCACGCGTGCTGGCCTTCGTAGTCACCGTTTCACTACCTGCCGCATTCCATCGCGTACTAAAAGGTTCGATGGCTCCTTTCTCTGCCGCACGGTTGACAAATGGAACTCCCTTCCGGCACATGTCTTCCCTCCCTCTTATGATATGGGGTCCTTCAAACGAGGCGTGAAGAGGCATATTGTAGGCTGGCAGGGTGGAGGCGGCTAGTGCAGTGAGGATTCCATCGCTGCACTAGGTTTGGATACCACTTTCCACTTAACATCAGGTGGAGTGGAGTCATTTGCCTGTCAGGTATAAAAAAAAAAAAAAAAAAAAAACATTGGTTCGATATACGATTTGTCAACTTTCCGCGCCAGAAATGCCATTTTAAAATCTACTTTAAACACACATTATTATCTGAAAGAACGTTTTAGCTTTCTCAGGTCCCAGGATAAGCTCTGTCGCTCTCTCGTTAGGTCTATTCCGTTATCTTTTCCGTTCTTCAATTCTGGTTTCTATACCTCACTCCATCACTGTTGATGTCGTCAGACCTTGATAAGCACTTCCTATTACTGTTTGTGTAAATAAATCGTTAGGTATTTTCAAAATGACAGTTAAGGAACATTAATTACATATCCACTATTTCATCTATTGCTTAGTATATCATGAAATATGTATCAGTCTAATTATAATTTAATGATATTGTGTATTGTTTTTATGTTACATAATTTTTTGTTTGTTGTGCACGCGTGTTCTTGTGAAAGAGTTCGACCAGGGACTTCCCTTGCAGTATTTACTGCCACCTTACCTATTTCTGCTGCCAAGCAGTAATGTCAGCATTATTATCAGCGTTTCAGTTTTGAAGGGTAAGGGTGCTGGTGAAATTACAGGCACATAGGACTTGTCAATTTACGTCTCGCGGTGACGGGCGCAGTGGCAGTGCCCCTCAGATCTTTGCGATTTAAAACCCCCAATGGCACTGCAACTGTTATGGACAGGCGTGTAGCTTACCATCACGCACACGATTTGTTCGTCCCATCACTTAAAATTATAAAGAGAAAAAATCAAATAATTATAAATAAATTATTTTAATATAGTTGGCCACTTAGGTTATCATACAATTTTTAAGCCCAAGACTCTTAAACGTTGTAAGAAAAACAATTGCACTGATAAATAAACTAACTCACTAAAACTTTAAATAAAAAGTGCAATAATTCGTTTTTATAATGACTATTTACTACCTATCTATTGGCACAGTTAAAGCAGAATATTAAACTACCAAAACAGCTAATGAGTTCATTCATTTGTGGTCATGGTGTACAAAAAAGTAAAATAAAATAAAAATAATTAATATGAAAGAAAACAAACCATATTTTAGGCACTATTTAGAATGTATTTTTCTTTGTGTTTTTTTAACAGTCATAAGCTATATTTATCGAACAACCTGCATTTTTATACCTTCCGCGATCACTAACAAACGTATCGAGCTACTTAAATACAACAAAACATTCAATAAGTACTGTTGAAATTGTGATGTAAAATCCTTAACATGAGTTGAGTGAGACAAGCTTATTAAGTGTCCAACCCATAACCACATTTAGCTGTCGTTTGGTATATACGGACACAAAACACACCTGATCCCAGCGGACCGCATCCCTACAAATGGGTAGGGATAGTGTTATATGAACATAAATCTATTTACTTGTACATAAATTTGGTTTCTTGTAAAGTTGCTTGCTTATCGGTGTTGTAAATATATTGTATAAATCACGGAGAGTATGAGATTTAATTGCACTATTTAATAATTCCACGTGACGCTTCCACATTTATATGGCGAATAATTTGTGGAGTGGAATTCCCTGCCTGCAGACTTATTCCCTGAACGCTACAGCTTGGGGCTCTTCGAGTGGATAGGCATTATTTAAGTGTGCATGCTCCATTGTCGGTCCCATCGGCACCTTCCATCAGATAAGATGGAGGTCTAAAGCCAACTTAATTTATCATAAAAAAACACGCACGATTTTAGAGCCGAAAAATTTATTTCTGACGGGGAAAGCTTAAGAAATACACGTGTACGTAAAGCAGGCAATTATCGATAGAGTATAAATATTTTTTTAATTAAAAAATAGGTGCGCGTTTGACCTCCATCTCACTTGGTGGAAAGTGACGATGAGGTCGATATGAATATAAGTCTACACGCGTAAGAATTTGTTAAGAAAGCTCAGTGCCTAAGGTATTAGGAATTTTATTGCAAGTTTCAAAAGAATTAAATTTTCACAAAGCAGTGCAAATATTTGAAAGCCTCCAAGAGAGAAATCTAAAATATTAGCGGATCGCAGATTATGACCCAATTAGTTTTTAGATTTACCTTCTTAAGCTACTTATTGTCGAGTAGCAACGTTGGAAAATTGTGTCGGAGCTCTGTTTCAAGGATCGTTACAAAGTTTCAAGTAGATTCTGTTGCTTGTAATCAGCTTAAAAACTTGCATTTCTATATTTAAATGAGATGATCTCTCTCCAACATTGTTAGGAATTTTAATGATTTTTCTTACGCTTTTCTTTCGTCTTTCGAGTATTGACTTTCTTATTTCTAACTTTGTTAAAAAAAGGTCGCGTCTTCTTTCTGTGTTTTACAGTATTTTTGAGGACGGAAATTAAATTTCAGTCCCTCCCACTGTTCCGTGCTTAAGACTGAAATCTCAACTAAAACCACTTTGGATTTATATGACAAGGCTTTTGAAGATTGGGCTTGTTTTATAAACCTTGTATAACGTTTGTTTATTATTTCTCTGCAAAAACTTTGCTTTCATAGTCAGGACAACGAAAAATTGAAATTTGCGTACCATTAATAAAAGAATAAAATAGAATAGAAATCGTTTATTACTGACGTAGAAACGTTCAGATTTCTCATTAAAGACAAAAAGAGAACATTATATTTTATATCAATAGTACTTTATTGTAGAGGCCGGGAAGTAAGGGATTGTTGGACGACAATGAAGCCTTATATACGAGTCAAGCAATCCCCGTTCCCGCCGACGCTTATGTAGTAATTTTCTCAAAGGAAATAATAGAAGACTAAAAAGAAGAAGATGTATGACAACAATTTCTAATGACGCGGTTTATTGTGTATCCATATTATCGTATTTATTTATTTATTTCCATTATCGTTCTTTTCACTAGAACTTATTTTTGTGACAAACATGGAAAAAATACCAAAAAGACAGAAAAGAATACCAAAGCATTTATTTTAGTTTATTTTATCGCCTTTTTTTCAAAAAGATATAGATATGTTTAGAATAAGGTACTTTTAATTATTTATATAATTATTACAACCAACTGGCTTAATGACTACAACCTCGAAATCAACCTGTCGAAAACTAAAATTATAAGCTTTCACCCACATCAAAAGATCCCTCTAGATATTGCCATAAAATACCAGGATCCAGAAATAACACCAGTTGATGTTTGTCCATTATTAGGAGTTGATATAGATAAACATTTAAATTGGAAAAAACGTGTATAAAAACTGAAAGCTAAATTATCTAAATTTGTATGCGCTTTAAGGGAATTAAAAAATATAACAGACTTTAAAACTGCTTTATCTACCTATTATGCCTACGCATACGCTTGGTTAAACTATGCCATAATTCTATGGGGCAATAGCACGGATACGCCTAATATTTTCACTATACAAAAGATATTAGTTAGAATTCTCACAAATATAGCCCAAACATATAGTTGTAAACCCTATTTTATCAAACATAAAATCCTGACTCTCCCTTGTATATCTCCCTATACACTAGAAAATTGTGAATTTGTGCGAAACCATCAAGACTCATATCAAAATAGTAACGACATCCCAACTAAATATGCACTTCGAAATAGAAACAGATTAGTAATACCATATTCTAAATTAAATATGCATTTCTCTAGCCCATACACCATGTCAATAAAAATATATAACAAACTTCCGGAGAGTTTAAAGAATGAGCCAAACAACAAATATTTTTTTTTAAACTTAAAGTAATTGCTAATAAATAAAAGCTATTATAATGTAAAAAATTTTTTAGAAGATGAAATTCTTGGTACCTGAGTTTTGTTAACTAGTTGTAAACATACTTGTTTAAATTTAGATTTTAGTTACAATAGAAAAAGTACATATTATAAAAACATTAAATTATATAAAACTGTTGATAGATATTTAATTACTTACATATTAAGTAAAAGTGACAATTATGACTAGTCCTCTCTTCTACTATTTACTGTGTCCTATTCAGGGCCATAATTTAATGTACATTATGTATGGTATGCAAATAAATGAGAATAAAGAATAATTCTCGCAATTACGAACACTTTGGCACTTGGCTGTATGAATGTTTCTTTTGCCTTTTTTATAGTACGTAGATTTAAAAGTTTAGAGAAGTGGACATTAATCTTATACTATGGAAATTATTTTTTCCATCCTGTAAGATGATCTAAGATCTCATCTCCCTTAGCCGGGAAGTAATTGAATTGTCCATAAATGACAAACTTTCCGTGTTCGTTTTTTGAAAGTAATGCAAACATTTCCGAGCATGTTAGAGAAATATTATAATTCGATCAACATTGTACAAATTGATGGCAAAGAACCTACAAATGTGTAGATTTGTAACTACTACTGTGACAGCCACAAAATCAAGATTTTAGGGGTATAAC
>NW_020653726.1:2920647-2935587 GCF_003589595.1 Hyposmocoma kahamanoa | reverse complement strand
AACAAATATACGCGATTTAAATCCGGAAAAATAGTTTCATTTTCTAAGATATACTCAAGCACAGAAACCAAATATGTCTAATTTTTACCACACTATAACAAAGAAAAACTTTTTAGGGAAACTGTTGCTATGTTTTTCATTATGTACTACATATTATGATTGTAGAACTTTGTAAATTAATTTCTTTCGACATAAACTACAGCTGACCGATAAAATTGTATGTTTATTTTCTTATTGTTTTCATAACTACCAAACATTATTATAACTTATTAGGAAATGAAACTATTCTTATTTATTTAAATTTTTAAACTCCACTAGTTTTGTTATGATCGTGAATACAAAAATCGAACACACAGAATTTTTTTTTCGTCGATCCGCTGGGACATGAACCCATGTCCATGCTGCCAGAAGCATTGCTTTAATCATCTGAGACACTGGTCCAGTTACCGAGTCGTCGAAATTCTCCCACCGGGTCGACGAAATTTTTTTCAGTGTGTTCGACTTTTATCATCATAATTAAACTATTCTTTTAAAGAAAATAGTTTCATTTTAATTGCAAAGTCAAAGTCAAAGTCGAAGATTATTTATTCCATAGGTAAAATAAATTTACACTTGAAAACGTCACGTTTAAGCTACTGCTCGTTCACTACGTTGACCTCCCTGAGAAGAACGAGCGAGAAACTCTAGGTATTGCTCTTTTCAAATAAACTTAAATGCTGTGAAATACATTTTGAATCAAATTTGTGTGGATTCTGGAGCCATGTCGTCTTTCCATATATCTTTATCTAACACGTAGTTTTTACGGGCCTATAAAATATTAGAGTAAATGTACTGTGATGCCACAGTCGTGATCCCAGTCTCCTTAAACTTTTCTCCGAGAGAAACCCGAGAGCCTAGACGGTACACAGAACGAATTGCTCGTTTTCGCAATACAAATATGGTTTGAATATCTGCCGCTTTACCCCACATGAGAATCCCGTAAGACATTATACTATGGAAGCATTTTTTATTTTTAAGTCAATGTATGGAAGTAACTAAAGTAAACTAGTCTAGTAGTAGTCTAGCTGCGTATGCAGCGGAGCATAATCTGCTGGTCGGGGAAGATATATGTGGAAACCATTGAAGTTTACTATCTAAGGTCACTCCCAAGAAGACTGCTTTATTAACAAGGTCTAACTTTTCTCCGTTTATTTCTATGCTTGGACTAGTCGATTTTACGTTAGGTAATTCAAATTTAACACATTTTGTCTTCTTGGCATTAAGCAATAAATTGTTAGCATTAAACCAATAAACTACCTTAGAGAGGGTATCACTAATATTATTAAAAAATAAAAACTAATAACTCGATATTATAAATTACTATTTTACATTACATTCAATTCAAATGCGATAAATGTTGGGAAAACCCAAATATTGCGAGAAATTTCCTTTAAAGTCGCCTCAAATTGGCGCAGCACCTTTTTGTTATTTTGATTTCAAAGAAATTTATAATTTATTTAAATGAAATACGCTATAAAATTATTCCTGCATCTCCTTTTACATTATTTATTTAAACAATTTAACCTTATCTTTAAGAAAATAAATAATAATAAGTATTGCTTGTTTTAAAATACAGTAGCGTCGCTGCTGTACCAATTTGACATTTTATAATACACAAAAGGTCCACTTAATGTCCTTTGTTGCCATGCAACTTTGCAAGACACTTATATACTAATTGAACTTCATTTCTTGTTAAAATATATAATCATCACAGTTAGAAGCATGACAAAACACGCGCATTTTGATACAAAAATACTACGGAAATAAAATAATTGAAAATGGATCAATTTGTTTTCTCTTATTATTAGGTTCTTAGCTCCTTATGGAAGAGTTTGTCCAGGGAAGTACTGCCACCTTATCTTTTTCTGCCGCCAAACAGTAATGTGAGTGTGAGCATTACTGTGTTCCGGTTTTGAAAGGTTACGTGCTGGTGACATTATAGGCACATGGAACTTTTCAACTTGTCTCTAGGTGATGGGCGCAACGGCGTGCCCCTCAGATATTTGAGATTTAAAGCTCTGAGTGGCACTGCAACTGTTATGGACAGGCGTGTCGCTTACCATCACGCGCACGACTTGTTTGTCCCGTCAATTAGTATCATAAAAGAAAATAAAAAGTGAACTTAACTGCTTCCGTTGGCGAACGGTTACCGTGCTGGTCTACCACGCCGGGGTCCCGGGTTTGATTCTCAGTCCGGGTGAAATATTTGTATGGCCTACATTAATTTCTGTCGTGACTTTGGATTCAATTTGTTGTTGTCTATGGCATCTGTGGCATCCATGATATAGGGTTTCTCTAATGCGGGGATTTGAGTGTATGCGTTAAAAACAACATGTTGGAATGCGTATTACTAACATGTTGAAATTAGACAATAAATGAGGTTATCAGCGCAATAGTGATGTAACCCACATTCATTTTTTTATTACAATATCACTTTAAATGATACAAAAGTACTTAATTATAAGGCAAACGCAACGCAACACACTCATAGCCCTCCCTAGGGAAACTCTTTGTCGCGGGTGCCTTGGACACACACATTGACAGACATCCACAAATTACACCCAAACTCAGGAGAGAAATAAATGTATACACATATTTCTCCCGGCCTGGAAATCGAACCTTGGATCTCTGCGCGGCAGTCCGATATGGGAACCGTTCGGCCAAAGAGGCAGTTCTATTTGAATGCTAATTACACGTATATGTTTTTAATATGAAAATAGGTTCCAAATTTGAATTAATTAGGATGTACGTACTTTAGTACCATTTAAAGTAATATTATAGAAAAAATGAATATGGGTTACACGACTAATTACGCTGACAGCCTCAAATATAGTCTACCTATAGTACAGTTTATTGATCGTATAACTGATTAATTATTGCCATGTTGGCAGTTCTAAACATAGCTAAGCTGTTCAGAGACACAAATTAGTGAACACAAGGATCAATCAAGCACGAAATTAATTATCCGTAGTCGGAAACCGCGAATAAGCGGGAAATATATTAGCTACGAACTTTCACAAGACACACGTTACAGCTGTTATTATTGATATAAAAATTGACCACACGCAAAGAAATGTCCTTCGATACGGCTGTACTCGATCCAGCCACTTTTCGCCAAACCGGGACTATCGTTAAAAGCGCAAAATCGTTGGTTCGAATACAGTCGGATTGAAGGAATTTGTACGAGTACATTTGTACGATAACAACAAACTAATAGGGGTTAAAGTATGAAATTGCCGATTTGTAATGAAAATCTAAATTGTTTATTTTTTAAATTTTTAACAAATTTATTTAATCAAAATAGTTGCCATTATTATCTATACATTGCTGCCATCTAATGGGAAGGTTATTAATGCCTTTGCGATAGAACTCCGACGATCTAGACTGCACAAACTGTGTGAAAGCATTTTGTACTGCCTCCTGAGAAGAAAACTTCTTGTCACGTAGATAATTGTCCAAATCACGAAAAAAATGGTAGTCCGTTGGAGCAAGGTCTGGTGAATACGGAGGATGACGAATGGTTTCTAACTGCAGTTCCTGAAGGGTCAAAATGGTTTCTCGTGCTGTGTGAGGTCTCGCGTTGTCGTGGAGCAATAATGGTGAAGATCGATTCATGAGTCGGGGCTGTTTTACTGCTAGTTTTGTCAACATGGTTCGGAGTTCGGCACAATAGACATCTGCCGTTATTGCTTGACCAGATCGGAGAAAACTATAGTGAATAACACCATGCTGAGACCACCAAACAGTTACCATTACCTTTTTATTGGTAAGTTTTGCTTTAGGACACTGTTGTGGCATTTGACCTGGGGTCAGCCATTGCATTTTTCTTTTCCGGTTATCATAAAGAATCCACTTTTCATCACATGTTACAATTCGATCCAATATTCCTTCATTTCTGTACCGGTTCAACAAGGCAACACAAGTTTCAACACGCGTTTCTTTCTGCAGATCAGTCAAATCATGAGGCACCCATTTTTCGTATTTTTTTATTTTATTGATTTGACGCAAGTGAGTCAATATTGTGGGTAAGGTAACGTTAAACCATGCCGCTAATTTCTGGGTAGTTTGACTAGGATCGGCTTCCACTATCTCTCTTAATTCATCGTTATTCACCTGTGTGGGCGGTCTTCCTCGTGGCTCGTTCTTTAAGGCGAAATTTCCATCACGAAAGCGTTTAAACCAAAATCGCACGGTGCGTTCATTAGTAGACCCCTCTCCAAACGCAGCATTGATATTGCGGGCTGTTTCTGCCGCGTTAGTTCCGCGTCGGAACTCGTATTCAAAAATCACTCGAATTTTCGCAGTATCCATCTTTCTTGTCTAAATTGAATAACAAAAACAATTGAAAGTCGATATTCAAATGTTTCAAATTTAAAAAAAAAAAATCACAGAAACCATTTGAAAAAAGTTTCATTCGAAAACCTCAAACCATGAAGATTCTATGAAAATTCAAAGAACCTATTGCAATAAAACGGCAATTTCATACTTTAACCCCTAATATTAGAGTATATACAAAAAAATATATGAACATCATGTTAGTGAAAACATCATGTTACTCAAAAATACCAATCTTACTGATAGGAAATGAAACTATTTTTTCGGATCTCATCATCATTATCAACACAGACCAGATAGCCAATATAGCAATTTTGTTCGAAACACATTTCACTCATTTTCGGCGGGATGAAGGCTGATTGGTCAGTTGTCTTAGGCTTGTGTAGCCCGGGAATTCAATAACTGTAATAAAACAATTATCGATATCGATAAAATCTAATCATACGTTGCACAAGTTATGTCACTCATAAAAGTCTATAATAGTTTAATTCATAACAAATTTACGTCATTGATATACATAAATATTATGTTTTGTCGTATGTATTGCACTAATATAAGTAATAAAATTATTCTCAAATTCTGGTGGTATATTTCTTTCCATTAGAGATTTTTATAAATTTATATTCATACTACATAATGTTATTTTAAAAAAACCATTTCATTTAATTTGTCTCAGCAGATTCGGTCTCAGCTTGAGAGGCGGTAGGTCAAAATGGTAAGAACATTAGGCTACCACACAAACAAATCGACGTGTCGGCCTCTTTACGTCCCGTGCTCACGACTGACTGGGTTTTAAGATCCGAAAAAATATTTTCATTTCCTATGTGTAACGATCATGAAAACCTTCAAAAAAAGTTCAAAATACAATTTTGTGACAAAAAAAAGATGTGATTGTGAATTAAGTTTATCAGGTTATGTTGATATCGCAATACCTGCACCATATTAAAAGCAACAACCAACCTAAGAAATTAATCCAGCAACAAAATTCCACACAATAAAACTGAAACAATGTGTTTTCCAAAAGCAAAAGCACTCAGCTGATTAAACCACACAATTGTTCCAGTCGTCTAAAAAAAGCACTATCAACAATTTATTACATTTATGACTACCTCTGATATACAATGTCATGGAAAGCCTTTTTATGGGACCTTAAAGTGGATCATAAAGTAAACCCTATTTTATCCAGCACAACATAAAGTATTAAATACAATGTAAGTAGTCGTTCGTAATACATGTACCTGCGACTAATCCTAAGTATAACATTTTACGTTTCGTATAATATTAAAGTGACAAATTCATTCGCCCTTATCAACCGTGTAAAATAGTAAAGTCAAACTAGTAAGAGGTATGGTATATTTCAAGGTTTGTGTAAATTACGACCCCAACTTTGTAATTAGCTGGGGAAAATGTTCCGGAATAACGAAGAGATGTAAAAAATATATGCAATCGTAAAAACTCGTGTCAGGACTAACGAAAATAGGCACGAAATAAAACTGATGCGCACAAGGCACATGTTTGTGTGGACTGAGTTCTGAGCCCCTCAAGGTTTTGACAAACAAGCTTTCACATATCGATAGCTTTTTAGAATAGTGCCTAGCCTATCTCAGAAAACATCTAAATTGACCAGGAAGACGACTTCGAAGAAACAGGCTTATCTGGCACGTAAATCCGACGTATTATATACCGGCCCAATGTCGTCACGTGATTGTTTTAGCAAATGGGAAGCTTGGTGTCTTATCCACAATAAAATTTTGCGCGTTCTGAATACCGCTTCTTAAAGTAAAAGAAACATCAGTTTCGATTTGGGTCACTATTCTTGAAAAGCAGCAATATAATGATTCCAATAAAGATACCGTGTCCTATAATTGCGTTAGTTAAGGCCTTCACCTTTTTCGATCTTGGTTTTAGTTTTTTCGCTTCTTTCACGGATTTTATAACTTCCTTTAGTTCGCAAGATCAGTAAAAAGTCTGTCTTTAGATCTGCCATTCAACTGATGAAGAGTAAAGTGCCTAAGTCTTTCTTGTGGATCTTTTTTAGCTAGCAATTTTCTTGGCCGCTTCTGATCGTAAACATAAAATGTTTATGAAAACACGCTGTCCGTTGCGTCACTAAGACACCTTTTGCCCAATCATTTTCACATTTCGCTTTCTATGGGCATATATGAAGACTACATGGATGCTTTTTGGCGTAGCGTACATTTTTCTTTTTTTATTCGCGAAATTTGCAAGAACGCAGATATTTGTTAATTTTAATAATTTTATTTTGATAAATACACTGTCAAAATAATTTTCTTCTTCTTATCGCATCAATTGCATACACGTGGTGAAACCATTTGCCAAACGGCATAACGTACTCCCCCATTGTTTCCCAGGATACGCCAGACGTCCAAAAAAGCAGTGGTACGTCGTATGGGTATGCTCATATCATGCACCCAAAATAGTCAGTCAAAATAATTAGAAAGATACTTTGCACAAACTACTTTGTTCCTGTGTCTTCGCACCCGAACATTTCAAACCTTGTTATTTATAATAAATGACGTAGCTAAAAGTCTACCTCAGCTCAAATTCAAATCTTTCCCGTACTAATACGGTTCATTTTGCTTGGGTCGAGCGGCAGGGACGGATTTATTTCAGAATTTATTTAAAAAAACGAAATTAAAGCCATTTGAAAAATATATAGCGTATAGTATGTATGTGTTCTATTTAGTTCAGTTGATATAAAAAATAATAATTGGTATTATGTAAAGTACCTATTGAATACCTACAGCGGTTTTCTTGAAAAATTTCGCAGTAACATTGTGTTTTTTTTCTTGTGTGCAAATTTAAGAATCGTGTTTTCATACCGTAGTCAGTGTATATCTATATATATTTTTAATACATATTTTTTCCAAAGTGAAAATCCAACACTTTCACTGTTATGCCAAATCAATCAAAGTCATTTGAGGTAGTATAGACTCGTAAGTATTTAGAATAGTCCGCATCAGAAAGCTATAAGCCACCATCTACGCTACGCAATAAAAGGAAGGATGCGTCGAAAAATCTCAAACCACGCGAAGTACTCTCATCGGGATTAGGCTGACGGGGATTACTTTATTTGTACTACCTTCTCAAGCCTTACCAAATGCCAGTTGTAGAGCCTACTACACACTTTTATGTGTTTTTTAGAAGTCTTGACTCAGGAGCGGTGAATGTTATCACTTCTTGGTGACATCAATGTCAACGTCAGGATTTTTTTACTACTCTTCAGAGCGACAGTTTACGTAACGTTACTTTGAACAAAATCTCAATGACAACTTTAAAAACGATACCCAAAGTTTATACATTTTTGTTTTATTTTGATTTACATAATCAAACCAGCTTGATCTCTAGTAATGAGTCCACATGTTGCCTACATTAAGAAATACAAACATTAAAACGACTAATGTGCCAATCCACAAAACGAAGTTACAACCGAGTTAATAACCTTTAACAACGAAATCCTATCCTCGCAAAGAAAATCGATATTTATAATAAACGAATGGTCCATTAACTCGATTTTCAGGGAGATTCAATTACTTCGCGGCTCGAGATTCATTTATAAAAACACGATATTACAAACGATGAGTTTTTGAAGGCTGTTTAAACATTTCTTTAGATACTCTTTTCTGTAAATTTGAACAAAATAGGCAACGTAGTGTAAATGAATAAAACTATTTGGTGGGCCACGATAGTTTGTCGTCTTCTATTTTGAAGCCAGCTCGTTCCATCGCCACTTTTAGCGACAGTGGCGGACCGAAAATAAATCTTTTTACGGAACTAATCTAATAAAAGTCGAAGCAATGTGTAAATTTAATTCCACCTTTGATAAGGACAACTTGCAATAATACTTTATAAAATAGGAGAATTCTCTTTATCTGCGCAATGGTACAAGGAAAAAAAAAGGTTACAACACATGATTAAAAACAGTTTAGTAGAATAATACAGAACTACAAAAATAATAAATCCAGAAAACTAAGTTAGAAGTTATTAAAAAAGCAACAAAACGATATCATAGCGCGAACGGAGCGCAGTTCACGAAATATTTTCCTTTGGCACATTTTTCACCTTACAAAGCGTTTCTTCTTAAAAAAACCTAAAAGTAATTCACAAAGGCTTTTTAGACACGCTAGCGGCTGAAAATAATTTTCCCATTTTCTCGTGGCGCGATGGTAAAATAATAAAGCCTTTGTTTTGGGCAGGACCGTTGATCGCGGTTGTTTCTGTCACTTTTGAAAAATGGTCCGCAACGCCCATTGTGTCACTCGCCGCTTAACTAGCGCAGAGTGGATTAGGTTTATACACGGCCTTTCTATGAAATATATATTGCTAATTACTACGGTTATGTTCGACATTTTTATTAGCTTCTACAAGAATTATGGAAGAAAATACGTAATCGACATTGTATTATGTTGGTTTTATACAATAACGATTTTTTGTTTTTATTATTTTATTCTTTCTATACACATATTGACGCCAACAAGAAAACAAAACCAACTTTAATTAAACATTTAAAGGAATAATTAAGTAAAATTAAATTTAACGAAAGATGGAGTATTATAATAGAATACTATACTATGACACTTTGAATTTGTTGTTTCTGGGACCTTTGGTTGAGGCTAGTACCAACGTACGTTGACTCCAAAGAAAACAATGACCACAAATTTAAAGAGTCTCGTACTACATTGGCGCCCACAATATATAACACTACGCTATGTGCGCTATATACTGAGCATATAGCGCACCTCCTTAGCCAAAGACTAAAAAGACTTAATGGCCGTCTTACTAGAAAACATGTAACTATGTGACATTTAACTCGCTCGTGTATGTTTTCTTTGGAGTCAATGTGCACGTTGGTGCAAGCCTCCATCAAAGGTCTCAGAAACCACGAATTTAAAGAGTCTCGTACTATAACACATATTTTACCTGACTAGGCATGCCAAATTTTGCTTAAAATTAATCTAATTATAACGCTGTCCTTAGACATGCACAAGGAATAATCAGTCAATTAATACCAACTACCAATGTCAATCTATCAAATATTATGCACAATATATCAAGCACCAATGTCATGTCCACATTTATCAAAAAAATCAGTCAGTCACTTTCAATGAGCTTATATACTTAAAAAAGGGACACTTTGTAATATTTTTTTAATTTGAGCCTATTTCTTTATTAAGTCTATGTCTGAAATTATTTGGTAACATTTTAATTAGTTCTTTGGTAGATCATTACTTAGGTAGAGCTTAACCTAAAATAAGTTATATAAATCATGTTAAAATATAAATACAAGCCACATTCCTATTCCTCCTATTCCTATTGTCTTCATTCGACCAAAATTACGCTTTGCGGTAATAATGTATGTAGTTATCTATACACAAGTATAATGCGAGTAATAAGGCCTTAGCAAGAAATGTATGCGATTACGCTATATCATGTTCAGATAATACCAACAAAACATCTCGTAATCTCTCTTTGTTATCTAGCAAAGTTGTCTTATACAAATCAATATAAATATAAACGTAACTCAAAAATGATGGAATGGGTGGAATTGAGAAAACACAATTTGAAAATTAAAGTAAAATACCGAATGAATCTAATGCAACTAATGGAATTCGTTTTATTTGTAATAATAATTAGTTCTCCACTTATAAATTACAATATTTTATTGATTTCATTTAGTAATTTTTTCAGCATTCAAATCGTGTTTTCTCAATTCCATTTTTTTTTTTGAGTGTAACCTATCGCAAACAAGAATTTCTTCCTTCCGTATTTCATTATTCCGAACAAAGTTCGACTTTCTTTCATTAGTGTGATGACAGTTATGGTATAAATTTGGCAAGAATTAATATAAAAAAATGTTTTATGGATATCGTTCTTTTTACAAAAACAAAATGTTCAATTCGGTACAATAGTCAAACGGAATGTTGGGGAAATAAGAATCGGGAACCGGATAACTCGCCAGTGTGTCAAAATAGTGAAATTCTATAATAAATCATGTTTTTTTAATAACAAGTCGTGCGCCTGATGGTAAACTACACGCCTATCTATAACAGTTGCAGTGCCACTCAGAGCTGTAAATCACAAAGATCTGAGGGGCACTGCCACTGTCCCCGTCACCCTGAAACAAGTTGACAATTCCCATGTGCCTATAATTTCACCAGCACCTTACCCTTCAAAACTGGAACACAGTTGAAAGGGTTATAACCCTAACAAGCCGTGACCAGATTCACGGCAGTAAAACAGAAAACTTCCGGTCCACAAATTTATTTAAAGTCCGGTTAAGCAGAAATGGTAACAAATAAGTAAGGCTGTAACAATAAAAAGGTAAATATAGAAAACAGGTACATTATTATAAAACACTTCCTAACTTAATGATGGATATAAATAGTTATTAAGTAGACACTTACCCCTAAAAGGGCCGAGTTATACTGAATTACAGGTACGTATTCATAGGTACACGATAAGGCTGTAGGCTGTTATACTCTTATTACAATTGACACATGATTTAGATTATATTATAATAATTATAACTTAGTATAAGAATAATAATTAGACGCTATTGAATTTAGACAGCTCCATCCGCTGTCGCGGTCGAGCAGGGAGTGACGATGGAACGAAACAAAATCAGAATGTGAGGCAAAAGAATGGAACAATTCAAAATTTAAATTTAAATACGAGTGGCCAAGAACCGTATAAAGGCAATAAAAAGGTGGGATGACGATGCAAGGAGGTCACACCGTCACACAGTAATGCTGATATTACTGCTTGGCGGTAGAAATAGATAAGGTAGCAGTACTTCCCTGGATGAACTCTTTCACAAGAAGCTCTCCTGCTACTAAAGTCATGTTTCGAGCATGTGATAGGTAACCATTTTTGAGTTATGTCAGTATGTGCGGAAAATAGGTATGTGCATCTCACTTCACAAGTACAATGACTAGCAAAAGAATTAGCCATGAAATGTCATTTCTCCAAATTTTCTCTAAATTAGAGTCTACAAGAATTACATAATAGCACGGTAATTATGTATATCGGCTAAGTGTAAATACAAAATACTAAAGCTTGTAAGTTTTGACTGTTAATGTTCTATTAATTTGCACGAAGCATGTACGGACAACGGCACATCAGACTACACGTTTTTGTTTGAAAATCGCCTCCAGTGCAACGGAACAAGATACGTAAATGTGTAGCTTGATGTGCTGGCGTGTGTACATAAAAGTATTTTAATTTGTGCGTATATCCTAAACGATACAAGCTGCATAATTTTAAAGACGCGGAATGAAGAGTAGCTTGTAGGCGCGCATGTGTATTCCTCGTGCACTTCACTTACCGTCAGAAAAGACTGACTAAATAAAAGAAAAATACTATACTCTATTGTATTTGCCTTCATTAGAATTACGCACACCCAAATACGCATTATCGTATTATTTAAAAGTGTTATTATAATATTATTATAATCTTTACTGCAGAACACAAATATGCATACATTCGTGACACCATTGCTGAAATATGAATCAAATGATTGACGAAAATACCTGCAAATACTTGAAATATATTTAAAGAACAAATATTTTTAAGCACATTATTTTAAAAGAAATGTAAAAATAATTGATGAAGATTTCCAATGTTAAAATGGTTGAAAATCCAATGTTAACGAAAAAGGTGTGTGGATTACTTTCGTTTCCTATATGGCATTCTTCGATCATTCTTATGGCGGCACTTTTCATGGCTACTTGTATTCGCTATTGGATGTTTAAAATTATTTGACTTTGAGACAAACACGCAAACACTGGCAAATATGACCGTCTTCACATAGAGTCAAATAAGGAGTTAACATATTGAATATAGCGTGAAAGAAAGAAACCGACCACCGCGCGGTAATCGAGTTTGGTGTTTGCTAAATTTGTAGTTAGGCAAACAAGGCTAATACTTTGTCACACATGCTATCTACTTACGGTGACTGTTTGCCAAATATATGAAACATGCAATTACGAATAGCCAACTGAAGTGCCATCATTATATGTGGCAGTTTATCCAAAATTATCTGAAAAATCTTTAGACTAATGGGACTAACTAATTTACTTGAAATTTTAAACAGTGCAAATACGAGAAAATAAGAAAGAATGTTAGATAGTGCGTGTGCGTGATATTCCAAAAAGCTCAATCTTGAACGTTCCCGAATCGTTTCCAAATTACAAAAAATGGATATTTTAACTTGATAAACAGAATCAGCTAATTAACGAAGCGAATTATGTATGAAAGTATAATTAAATAATTTCATCTTCTTTCATCTTACTTTCTATTGTACTTTTTTCTTCTATTCCGGCAAAAAAATCCTTTTAGCCTTTCAAATTAACTGTGTTCAAGCCTCAAAAATATAAAAGCTATTTCTAATATTCAAAAATATAAACGATTATTTTTATTACCTAAGTTTTACGCAAGGCTTGCAATTTATTGTGAGTTCTGAATAAAGCTAATCCAGAAGTAGTGTCTCAAGTACGTTTCACACCTGACAGACCGCGTCGGCGCGAACCGCAGGTTACAATTCAATAAAGGAAATTGAAATCTCTCTTTAATAGTTTAAGTACTGACATGTGACACTTCACAGTGCGTATATGCACTCATCTGCGATCGCTTGCAGTCTGCTGCCGCGGAGTGTGTGTGTTGTCTAACACGTGCTTTAAAGAAGCAAGTGACACGGTTTTAATAGCAGTAGAGCTCCTTGTGAAAGAGGAAGTGCTGCCACCAATCTTACCTATTTCTGCCGCAATGTGAGCATTACTGCGTTCCGATTTTGAAGGTTACGAGTGCTGGTGAAATTACAGACACATGGGACTTGAAAGGGTTGTAACCCTAACTAGCCTTGAACAGGTTCACGGCAATGAAACGGGAATCTTCCGGTCCACAAAATTTATTAAAGAAGTAAAGTTTAAAGAAAGGGCTGTAACAATAAAAACGTAAATGTAAAAAAACAGGTACAACAGTATAAAACACTCCCTACACTTTATTACTAAGGCACTTACCCCTAAATGGGCCGAATAACTGAATTACAGATATAGGTACGCCAAGGCTGTAGACTTATAAATTATTACACATGATTTAGCTTATTAAATGATTACAAACGTAGTAAAGAACCAGAATTAGCGATTATTCGCGATGGAGTTTGGAACAGCTCCGACTGTTGTGGCGGTCGAGCTGGGAGTGACCGTCTTACGACAACAAAATGAGAAAGTGAAGGAAGATGGAACAATTCAAATTTATATACATGTAAAATAAAAAATGACAGGATACAAGCGGAGAGAGGCGATACAAAGAGGTGAGATGACGGTGTAAGGAGGTCACACCGTCACAGACTTGTCAACTTATCCCTCAGATCTTTGTGATTTCAAACTCTGAGTGGCAATGCAACCGTTATGGACAGGCGTGTCGCTTACCACCAGGTAAAAAAGCCTCCCTAAGAGAAGCAACTTCTTCCAAGGCATAAAAATGATATTATGATGATCTCTCTATGACGCATCCACTATTTCCGAAATACTCGTAATAGTAATATCAACAATTTCTGAAGGCAAGCACAGAAAATGACGGCGAATTGGAAATATTATTGGCAGAAATATAACCTGGGGGCCTACCGTAACCTTTCCAAAAACAATCTTATTTCAATGTAAGCATGAAGTAAGGTTGTTATAATATTACTCATATTCGTACCGTGACAAACTTGTCTACCAAGAAATGTATTATTGCTAAAATGCTGAAAGAACAAATGATTTCCCAATATTGTCTATTCCTTACTAAAAATTGGAAAGAAATAACGCTATATGAACTGTATAATTCCATCTCTTTCTTTTCTGATGTTCCGAATCGTATTATTGTAGTATAATGTTAAAGTACTTAATATTATTTACATTCTGAGATTTGTAACTGCCAAAAAAAGAAAAGTATGTAATAATGAAATCTATTAATATTACGTTGTTTTCAATTGTTATTCCGCATTTTCATGAAGAAAAATAAATAAAACAAGCTGAGTCTTGATAGTCACGTTGTGAATTCGGAACTTTAGTGTAGTGTCAGCTGTTAGTTTCACCAAGGAGCATATAGGTGGCGCTGTCATAATTTTACGAAATAAACATCGCGTAGTCAACCGTGACCATGGGACCTGTTAAGGGCCCGAAACTTCGGTTTGAAAAAACAAATATACGCGATATAAATCCGGAAAAATAGTTTCATTTCCTATGTGTAACAATCGCGAAAACCTAAGCACTCGATTAAACATCGCGTATTTTTGTTTTACGAGAAATTATTTCCTATGTGCCATTAAATAAAAAATAAACAAAATATCGAAGAGATATATGTAAATAAATAAGTTCAACGTAACTTTTAGTCATTACAAATCAATATTAAGACAATAAAACTGAAAATAATATTGTTTCCATTGCATCCGTGTGCATTTTAAGATTGTTAAATTTGACATAAGAGCAATATTACTTTAATGTCAAAGTCGCGTCATGGTATGAACTGAGTGAATGAATAGTCACAAAGCTGCCAATAAAACAT
>NW_020653726.1:2896106-2920247 GCF_003589595.1 Hyposmocoma kahamanoa | reverse complement strand
TGGCAACTTTTCAAGAGAATAGTGTAAAGTTTCAAAAATAAAAGTTTAAAGAAACCGAAAATTAACCGTTAACTTTTTTAAGCTTACTTAAATTTCACATATACTTAATTTGTTTCATGTAGTTCCTATTATTTTTATAACTTTCGTGTGACAAAAGCACATTTGACGTATGATCATACACACATCAAAAAAAGTTTGCGATCACTTCGAAAAACTGAAATCTTTTTTGTTACTGTAGATTATATTATGATTTTTTCTTCTTTTTAGATTCTTTATTTAAAAATAAATTAGAACATAAAACAATGACCCCGTTCAATTGTTTTTTCATATAAAAAGGCTTTCAGTCCTAGCTTACGCTCATTCAGAAATCTGATTTAGTCAATTATAAGCGATTCAAGATATTTTTCGCGGAAAATTGTGATTGAAAAAATGCCAAGAGGATTATCAGAGGTTTTACGAGCTAGAATAGTAACTTTGAGGGAAGAAGGATACACCACGAGAGTAATAGCACGCAGACTTGCTATATCCCAATCCTGTGTCGTGGCTACGTTGCAGAGGTATCACGGAATGGGGAATTTAGCTGACCGACCCCGCAGCGGTCGCCCAACTGTTTTGACAGCTGCCCAAAAGCGCTATATTAGATTGCTGGCAGCCCGTGATCCAACAATCAACGCCACTAAAATAAAAGCAGAAGTCAGGGCCGCCTCTGGGCTTGAAGTTAGCACGCAGACCGTTCGCAATTGCTTGCACCAGGCTGGATTACGAGCACGGAGGTCTTGGCGAGCTCCGCTCAATTCCCGGCAACGTCAACAACGAAGATTGCAGTGGGCTAGACTTCGGCAAAATGAAGAAGGTGAGGACGAAAACATTTGGCAAAACTGTCTCTTCGTTGACGAATCCCGAATCAGCACTCATCCAGATAACCGACGTGTCCGTGTCTGGAGAAGACCAGACGACCGTGAAAGACAAAGAACTGCCACTGGAATAGTTCAGCAAGGCGGAAAATCGGAGTCCTTTTGGGGTGGCATTATGGTTGGAGCTAGAACGCCTTTGATCCCGTATCGGGGCTTCATGATAGCAGACATGTACAAAGCAGTTGCTATTGATGATATCGTCAGACCATTCCGAGTAAACCATGGGCACCAATTTGTACTGGTCGATGATAATGCGCCCGCACATCGAGCTAAACGAGTCAATGCTGCTCTTCAAGAATACGATATCACACGATTAGACTGGCCTGCCGGCTCGCCCGACTTAAACCCAATAGAGCACGCGTGGGATGCTCTTAAACGAGCAGTATGGAACCGTGAGCCACGTCCCCAGACAGTTCCAGAGCTCAGGGAAGCCGCTATTGAAGAATGGGATAGGTTACCCCAGGAAATGCTGGATAACTTGATCCTCAGCATGCCCAGGAGGATCTTCGCATGTATTCGAGCCAGGGGAGGAGTTATTTTATATTGAATTCACACCTTTTAATAATAAATTGTTGTTTAAGTTTAATTAAACAGTCTTTTTCTTTCTATGAAATTTCTATCACTATTACATTATGATTAATGGCTCAATTTTTTAAAATAAATAATAAAAAATAGTTTTATATTTTAATTTCAAACAGGGTATTCCTATTTAAAGAAAGCATACAACATAGATTTTTTCTTGATAAAGTTAAATTTAAAGAATTATAGGAGCTTATGCTATTGATCGCAAACTTTTTTTGATGTGTATGTGACCTTATTATCATCACCAAAGGGTACGATTTTAACCTCACATTCTAGAAACAGCTGTTTTTTGAGAAAAACTGATCTGCCCTCTGTCGGCATTGTGCCTAACGTACCCGCTACAGTTCTATGACATTATATAAACATTGGCAATCGTACGACTTGCTACGCAAACGTGCGATTGCACGTAATTACCTACGTGAATTTTTTTCGGAGGTTAAGTAGATACTTTTTTCTTGTCACAGGAAGCGCTAGAAGTTCTACGAACGGCACCGGCGCGTGTCGAGTTACGGGTCTGCCGCCCGCCCCTTGAAGCATTGGAGTCGGTCACGCCGCCTGAGCCGCCTACGCCGCCTGCGCGCACGCCGCACCCGCCACATCTACCGCCTCATCAACCGCTGCTTGATCCGTTGAATTGCCATCCTATGCATGCCAGGTGAGACAATTATCGACATTTCTTTGCTAAAACTGAAACATTTTCATTAAATAGATTATAATAGCTGTACAGGTTTAAAAGGACAAAACCTTACTATTTCCACGATTCTTAAAATGTATTCTTGTAACCTTTGTTTACATTTTTAATCTCTAATACTATCACCGGGTACAGGTTTCCTATTTGAGTAGGTATCGCATGTTTGCATTTGCAAATAAAAACTAAGCTGTCGTCTAATACAAAAAATACACAAGTATAATAAATGTTGATGACCTCGGTGGCCCAAAGCGAATTAACACAGATAACACTGTGAGCGCTAGATGGATTGACCGCCTTTGCGCATTGCATCCGATTCGTATTCGTTCCAAATCTGGGGGTCTACTCACGATCTCCGTCCGACATACGTCCGAAACAATTAGCCAAATAGGCAATACCTGACCAAATGAAAAGACGCGTGATGCGAATGTAGCTTCATACTTGATACTTGTCTTTTAATTTTGTCGAATATTAGAGCATAGAGATCGAGAGTAGACCCCCTGAGACTATACAAATCTAGAAAACTCGAACCAATCGGACTAAGTCCGATTCCAATCCGAGAAAATACAAATATCGCTTGTACACCTAGAGATAAAATAATCCTTGTAACATTTCGGACCGTCATTTCTGGGGTTCGGGAAGCAGTGTACAAACGCACTTAGGATATGAACTTTTCTAAAGTGGTTCTAGTCTGTGTTCTGGACAGTAAAAGGAATTCCTTTCTTCGAGACCAGGTAGCTGGTGTTATTATTAATAAATTATGTGACCTATGCTAAGCAGTTTATTTATGTTTTATAATTATTTATATGATTTGGAAATAATTTTTATTTATTGGTTTTGTATACAAAAGTATATATTACTATTTTGCCATCTCCCTATATGATGCCCTCAGTAAGGTAAGTAAGCGTCACGCCTGTCCATAACAGTTGCAGTGTCACTCAGGCCTTTAAATCGCAAAGATCAAAGGACGCTCCCACTGCGCCCGGCACCCTTAGACATAAGTGGAAAAGTCTCATGTGCCTGTAATTTCACCAGCACCCTTACTCTTCAGATCCGGAACGCAGTATATATATATATATGTGTGTGTATATGTATAATATATGTGTGTGTGTGTGTGTGTGTGTGTATATATGAGATGTTTATATAAGGATATAGTTAGTCATGTATTATATGTTGCATAATGTATGTACATTTATGTTGTATTTAAATTAAGTATCATAATTATTTACATTGACCTCATCTGTTTTTAATTTGTCATGTTATGCACCCCTGTGAATTACTCTGTACCCAGTTTTCCGCTTGACTGGTAGAGTATCCCTAACGGCATTAAGTCCGCCACTTGTACAATTTTGTGTGCAATAAAGTTTAAATAATTAAAAAAATATACCGTCAAATATTTTTTCTTTCATTGAGACGGCAGAAATGAGAAATTTTCAAATCATGGTTCGTGACACGACGTCGGTAGTCCAACGGCTTGCACTATGAAGAGGTTCTTGGTTCGATTCGTAGTAGGACCAATTTGGGAATTTAACATTTCTAAATTGATTCACGAATCTGTCGAATCCAGATTTGTCCTACACCGAACAAGAAGTTCGGCTTAGTGTCCCGGAATGAATTCCATAACCATGATACACATAGAGTACGCGGAGAATTCTCTTCTTTGAGACCAGGTAACTGCTGGTTCCATTAGTTTCCGAAATTCCACGACAAAAGTTCATGACTCGTTGCTACGTACAGACACAAAAAGAGACACCTAAGATCAGCATAGGTACATACATGTCTAGAAGGAGCTATACTTTACCCCAATCCATTACCCAAGTAATCCTTATCAGCTGATAGTAGCCATTATACATACCACTCACCATTTCGCACTAATACTCTGATATATTGTTGAAATATATCTCTTTATACATAATCATAGTAAGTTATTCACCAAAATATCCAATGTACACTCCGTTAATGTAAAGAACGAGGACAGTCTTGTCTTCCCTGTAATAAGAAGCACAGCACTTATGTAACGGCAATCAGAATTTATAACAAATGCCCATTAATATTAATTTTAACGCTTAAATGGTAATCAATTCAAAGCTCTAAAAAAATGGCTAATTGACAATGTTTTTTTTTATAATCTAAATGAAATATTTGACAATTGTGCTTCATGTTTAATTTTATTTTATGGAAATGGACATTTAATTTGTTTTAATGAGTTCATTGAATTTTAATGTCTGTTATTTTAAAACGTTGTACGCTCTACTTGGATAAGAACTGTAAACAAATTACATGTAAGACTTTTAATCTACCAGTTCATACAATAAATGTTTCTAATTTCTGATTTAATAGCAAGAATGCTGTTGAAGGTTGGAGCGTACAGTAAATAATTCCACATTCCCAGACACCCAAATTAACCATGACAAGGACGATAAACGCTCTCCACGCATCCCTAACACAAGTAATGCGTCACTTATGGAACATTTACATACATTTTGTTCCTAAATTGCATACGTTCACAATTTTATGTCCATAAATACTGTCATTTTTACATAAATTTACATAGGTTCGCTGCAAGCAATTACAGAGAGTGCTAATTGAGTCTAACATAAATAATAACCACTTGACAAGTGAATTCAGCGATAAAGTGAGTTTTACTTTATGAAATCACCCATTTGTTAAGAGAAATGAAAGATAGAGATATATTTATTTGTATAAACTACAGTAATTGGCATACAAATATTAATACCAAAGTACACAATGTTCGCATATTTTGTGTCATATCAGGTATATACTGCTCAAAATAATTAAAGGAACAAAACTTTAAAGTAGAACTAAACTTTTTGCTTAAGGTTTTAATTATAATTGGCCACTAAATAATATAGAGGCATTGTCGAAGAAATTGAAAACCAAAAAAGCATCTACATTTTTGCTATTAATTCTCAATAAAGTGGCCAAGAGTCTAAAAACTAAGTGACGCCATTGAATTTTCTTTACTTTCCAATCACAGAAAACACATTTTAAGCGAGTTTTCAGGTCTTTTGAGTATTAATAGAGATTGAAGTGAGTCTTTTGAGTATTGTTATCCATTGAAGCGAGTTTAGGTCATAATTCCAGATCTGACTGAATTGTATGTCTCCCGAGCTATCGCTTTGCTGGAAGAGGGTCGAACTATGCGTTAAGTAGGAAATGGTCTAGGAGTAGCCCCTTCTGTTATCAACAGACTTTGGAAGCGATACCGTGAGACGAGAGAATACTCACTGAGGCGTGGCCAAGGTCGAAAGAGAAAAACGACACGTTTGCAAGATCGCTATATCGTCAACTATGCTTTACGTAACCGCACCGCAACTGCAAGAGATCTCCAAAATGCACTTGACAGGCGCATCCAGAAGCGTCCTATTACAGCTCAAACACTGCAGCAGCACACTGAAGCGTTGATTGAAGAATGGGAGCGAATTCCACAAGAAGGTATTCGGAAGATCATACGAAGCATGGCGCGTCGTTGTCAAGCTGTGATTAGGGCTCATGGGGGCTATACCCGTTACTAAAAGTCACTAAAGTCGTTGTCAAGCTGTGATTAGAGCTCATGGGGGCTACACACGTTAGTAAAAGTTACTAAAGACGAATATTTAATCGTTATAAGAATATTTCTTTGACGGACCTTTTTTATCACCAATTAGTTTTTCGCCAACAATGTACATTTTAATTTTTTTTTTAATTAAAAAATACAAAATGAGCTTTTCTATTAATTGTAAAAATTAAAAAATTAACAAGCAAAAAATGAACATTAAAATTTATTTTGAACCTAATAGAAAGGATCAAAATCTTGTTCCCCTAATTGTTTTGAGCAGTATATATTTGCGAATACGAATGAAAGAATCCGGCCTGATCGAAAGTATTTTTTTCGAAGTGTTCGATCTTTATATTAATAATTATAAAAGACTTATGATTGAATAAAAAGAGGAACACAAGTCTAAGTAATAACATATACCTATAGGACAAAAATAATAAAAACAAAATTGTACACCGGGGTTATCATAACATTTATAATTCACTTTATTTTATGAACACTGTCACTAATATTTTTTTTAAGTGTACGTTTATTATTGATTTTTTTATGATACCAAATTGGGACCAACAAGTCGTGGGCCTGGTGATAAGCGGTACGCCTGTCCATAACAGTTGAAATGCCACTCAGAGCTTTAAAACACAAAGATCTGAAGGGTACTGCCACTGCGCTTGTCACCCTGAGACATCACACTGAGCTATGCAATTCGATCTCGGATTTCTTGAGTGAACGTTCCATTCGAGTGGTCTTAGAAGGCTACTCTACCGAATATATGACGATAGATGCCAGAGTTCCTCAGGGTTCCGTACTGTCTGCAACTCTCTTTCTGCTGCATATCAATGATCCGTTAATTCCAGATACCTTTGCGTATGCTGATAACAGCACAGTGGTAGATAGGTACTTGACCAATGCAAGGATCAGTGGGGAGGAAATCCAGTCTTGTCGAGAGTCCATGGTTAGCCGTTTAGATTTGACGCTCAAGGCAGTCATCTTGTCAAATTTAACGCTACCAAAACGCAGGCGTGTCTATTCTCCACTAAACGGAGTCCCTCTGAGTTGACTCCGACTTTTCGTGATGTATCCATACCGATAGCCGACCGTCTCCAGCTACTTGGACCTGTCGTCCAATCTGCAGATACATTGAATCCATGGCTGAAAATGCAGCCAGGAAGCTAGGCATCCTTTCCAGTGTGAGGTGTTACTTCACACCGGGACAGTTGCTTCAGCTGTATCAAGCACAAGTCCGGTCGTGTATGGAGTACTATTGCCACCTTTGGGATGGCTCTGCTACATACCAAGTGGCCACCTTGGATTCAATTGACAAGCGTGCCAAGAGGCTTATAAGTGACTCGGAATTAGTAGAGGCGAAGCTGCAGAGCCTTGAACACCGCCGTAAAATTGCCTGCTTATCGGTATTTTACAGGACATATCACGGAGAGTGTGCGATAGAATTACACGATTTAATTCCGCCTTCCCCTTTCCCTCATCGAGGGACTAGGCGTAGGCTTGGCTTCCACCCCTATGTTGTGGATATTCCAAAGATTCGAGCGAAGCATTACGCTTCCACATTTATATGGCGAACGGCTATGGGGTGGAATTCCCTGCCTGCGTACTTGTTCCCTAAACGTTATAACTTGGACCTTTTCAAGGCGAGAGTGAATAGGCATTATCTAGGTGTGCATGCTCCATCGTCGACCTCATCGTCACTTTCCATCAGGTGAGATGGAGGTCAAATGCACACTTATATTTGAATAAAAAAAACATAAGTTCACAAGTCCCATGTGCCTGTTATTTCACCAGCACCCTTAGCTTACCTTCAAAACTGGAACGCAGTAATTCTCACATTACTGCTTGGCGGCAGAAATAGGTAAGGTAGCAGTACTTCCCTGGACGAACTCTTTCATAAGCTCTACTGCTACTAAATTTATGAATGTTTGAAATGCAAATTGCTCGTGAATAACATTAGTGATGCAACGGACCTCTGCTTCTTCTTCTGATTCGTGTCCAGTCAGATTGTAGGAATTTTTCTTTGCGTTATTCGAACTTTGTATCAATATAATAACAAAATAGTGAATTTAAAAAAATGAATATCATGGTAGCAAAAACATTGCTCAACTCAGCACTTGTCTGACAATTTCACACTTTGGTTTTGTATATACACGTCGTTAATTGTATCACCAACGGTAACCTATCACAAACTCGAAAATATTTTTGTCCGAAATAACGTTCGTTCGAATTTTCATAACACCGAAAACCGAATTACAACGAAACAGTTGTTCTTTCAGGATATGTTGAATGTTGTGAAAAACATTTTCCTCTCAAAATTACTTTCGAGGTTATGAAATTTCGACCAAACTTTATTTCTGGAAAATGTCATTTCGGACTACTGATAGATAACCATAATCGACTCATTATGCGACCCACTGCTAGACACGGATTACCTCCAAAGAGAAAAAGAGGATTTAGTCAAAGTTTACGACGCTGCCGCTGGCCCTATGTGGGTCAAAGACAAACTCAAAGTCAAACAATCTTCATTTCATAGGTAAGCAAATTACACTTGAAATGGTCATAGTAGTTAAACTCTACGCTCATTCGTAAGGTGGATTCCCCTGAGAAGAGTGAGCAAGAAACTCTAGGGGTTGCTCTTTGCAAATATACATTTGAACACATTTATCATTTACAATATTTATTTCGAACATCATAGATCGGGACTGCCTGCAAGAGCGTGAACCCCTCGATTTGTATGGTTTTCTTAACCGGAGGTATTGCTACTAAATATTCCCATATGTACGAGATTCGAACTATCTCTCATTGGGCTTACCTTTCTGTGATTATATAACTTAAAAATATTGTTTCGTAACAGGCTCTCACAAACAACCAGCAGTGCGACCACATCATCATCAGAGGGTAAAGGCCGCAGAGAGCACAGTCCTGAAGCAGACAGACGAGATCTTCATCTTCCCGATCTCGATCAACCTTTACCAGTCTATAATATTCAGTATGGGGTAAGTCAGAATAGAACAGAATAGAATAGAAATCATTTATTCTGTATAAGAGCACAGTACACACACATTATATTACAAAAAATACGTAACAGTTAGCGACTACAAAGTTAGATACATAATAAAAAAGATAGCACAACATGCCTCATTGCAAACTATTTAACAATTTATGAGGGAAAGATAAAGAAAAAAAAAATCAAAAATAAAACTGAAGAAAACTTAAATAAATAATTAATTAGTGTAACGAATAATAAGTAACAAAAATGAGCAGCGTGTGCGCTGTGCCGTTACAGAATCCGTCCTCCACTCAGCCTGTTGTCGTCTCACTGAAGGTACTACGACGCTGTTTTTCAGTACATGCGGCAACAGGAATACTTATGGAACGGAACATAGCAGATGTATAACTAGATTACCTTGTCATAAGCACTATTTCAACATAAATAAATTTCATTTCTAAATGTACATATCTTAAGAGACAAACCTTATTTAATATTTTTTTAAGTAACAAGATTAATAAATCTCATGATATATCGACATTTATATGGCGAACGGCTATGGAGTGGAATTCCCTGCCTATAGACTTATTCTCTGAACGCTATGACTTGGATCTTTGCAAAGCCAGAGTGAATAGACATTATTTAAGTGTGCAATGTTCCATCGTCGACCTCATCGTCACTTTCCATTAACTATGATGAAGGTCAAATGCGCGATAGTTCATATAAAAATAATACATAAACTTTAGTACGAGAAATATAAGCTCTAAGTCTCCTGGCCCTGTGACAAACTGTGACATACAACAGCCTTCTGCACACTAGACGCCATTTTGTCGCCACTGAAAGAGCAATACGCGTAGAAGATCTATAAAATTTGGGTTAAGCGATTTATCCACTAACGTAACTTATTAATAATAAAATATTTATAATTGATTATTTATAAATATTTTATACCAAAATTGACTACCAGAAAGATTCAACATTAAACTTAAAAACCAACGGTGCCTTTTTTGCTCCCGAGTAGAGAAATAAGAAGCAGTATTTTCAAAAGGATGAAATAATACTCCAGAGACTCTTCTCATGAATACAAGTTGCTTTTTTGAATATTCGGTTTACTTTATTTTTCATTCCGCCCTATTTCTTGCTTTTCAAGAAGGCGTAAGTACTTATTTGCATTTGCGTCCTACAACGCCTGTAGAAGACCTAGATTCTACTATTAAATTATTATCGTGCTTCGTTACAGTAATATATTCTAATTATCATTATCCACGTTATTCCCGTCGCCACGTAATTTCGCATGTCCTAATTTTGGGGAAAAGGAGACAAGTAAAAATTTCATGAATTTTAAGGTTTGATGAAACCAAATCAATAAGTTCCGAACTCACCCTCATATTTCTGTTTAATATTTAGTACGGGTACTGCAAACAAATAAAGGCTGTTCCTCCATAAATATTGGCTAAAACCTAAACTTCCTGCAGAGTTATAAGTATAACTTTTTAATGCAGACTCAATTTACATTGCAAATTAATAAAAAAAAATTGTTTACGCTACCCAGGACGACGGATCAGTGGTAAGTAAATTATCCCTTTGGAGGATATCAAAATACTTTTTTTTTATAATTCATAACAGTTAATAAGAGTAAAACCAACTTTAGACAGAAACAATGTTACCCTGACCTATACAGCCATTCATTTTTTTTAAATAAATTTCTAAATCCAACAAAAAAGTTTTTATCTCACTGCCGGAAAACAAAAAGTTTCCAAATTCCCTTGTTACCATCTGGCCGAAATTACAATTAAAAATATTTTCGCAAGCGTTTTGTTGTTTTCAAAAAAGTATTTCTACAATTGTTTTTGACAAGCATTACTGGTTTTTGAAGTAGATGGTTTTAAAAAGAAAAAATAGATATAGAAACTATTTATTGGTAATTAAGATTGTAAAAGCTCTCCGCTCAACCCAAAGTAATGGTTTTTATTTAGTTAATTTATTATTATTATACATCTTTACATTAAATAATGCATTTTTCAGGAATTCGACATAGTAATGACGAAGGTGAATGGCTCCCTGGGTTTCACGCTGCGTAAAGAGGATCACAGCGCGTTAGGGCATTACGTGCGCGCGTTGGTAAGGGAGCCGGCACTCAGCGATGGACGGATACAGCCCGGGGACAGAATTGTAGCGGTGAGTTGTTGTTTATTATGCTACCCTGGTACGTCCTTGGGGTATCCGGTAAGATATTTAAACGACAATGAAATTTTAATTAAGTACAAATTTTAATTAATTATATAAAATAACTTCCTGTGCTACTTTGGAGACTCTTTGAACTTATAGAATATTGTACCGAAAACATAGCAAGTGAATATTACATAATCATTCCATTATGGTAAAAAATAAATATTCCCAGAATGTTCCGGATAAAAATGCTTGTTAGGAATTTCATTCTTTTTTATGCAAAATTAAGTATTTTACAAGGCTTTCGAAGAAAATATGGTACCAATTCCTAATTCCCATTTTCCACGTAAACACTTGTTATTAATGATCTTATACATACAGGGTGTAATCGTTTATTTATTTATTTATTTTGCATTTTACATGGTTGGGTGGTACAGATTTATAACCTTAGGACTATTTTAGTCGGAACATTCATGTGATACCCCGTAAGGGTGTAGCAAATTACACTTAAAATTAAGATTAGAATTAAAATTAATATACATTTTAGACTTGAACGTAATTGATTAACATGGGTTTAATATTACTATTTATATATTTATTTATTCGTAGATAAACATATATTATTAACATTTAAGGTAAGTACGTACTTTCATATCAATTTAAAGCTTTTTTGATATCTCTTATATTTATGGAATAATCGCCTGGGCTCACTTAACGATTACACCTTGTATAAGATCATTGCTGTTTATACTTTGTTACGGAAATATTCTATGAAAATATCAAAAACTCTAAATTCAAAATATCTTTATTCCATAATATGTTAGCAAATTAAACATGAAATCGTTAAATTTAAACCTTTACTCATTGGTAAGGCAGATTCCCCTGAGATTTATCCTCTAATAAACAAGCCTGTACCCATAAGCAGAGAATCTATTTTGCATCAGCAACATTTCACAATTCTTTTTAAAATCGATCTATTTCATAACAGAGAGATATTTCTCTCAAAATGCTATCGTACCAGCGTTCTCTCGTAACATGGAATTTTGCCAAACACCTGTTCAAACAACAGTTTGATATACGAAATATTATTCATCACTTACAGTGACCAAAAAACCCATTCATGTTTCTAAAACTATAGCCGTAGAATATATATGCAAGAGATTAATGGTTTTTTAGGATTAGGTTAGAGCAGTAGCGCTCCTTGTGAAAACTTTACCTAGTTCTGCCGCCAAGCAGTAATGTGATAATTACTACGTTCCGGTTCGGAAGGGTTAAGGGTGCTGGTGACATTACAGGCACATGGGACTTGTCAACTTATGTCTCATGGTGACGGGTGCAGTGACAGTGTCCTCTCTTTACAATTTAAAGCTCTGAGTGGCACTGCAACTGTTATGGACAGGCGTGTCGCTTAGCACCAGGCGCACGACTTGTTCGTTTCGTCACTTGGTATTGTAAAAGGTGGTTCGGACATGTAGAAAGCGAATGAATCAAAGATGATTGACGAAACAGATTTATAAGTAAGGATGCATATTAATTACGGTTCGATTTTAAGAAGATCGATTCAAGTGTATACTATCTAGTCATTCTTTGGATCGATTAATTGCAATGCGATTTTTATGCAAATCGATTCGACATTAATGAGAATCGTATCATCTAGATCGTATTCATAATTTAAACAAAACTGTCTTTCGAACCTCGACTGAATCATAAGATTAAGCCTATTTTATATTGGTCTACAAGAAAAATAGTTTGGCGACATCTAAGTACAATAAGTCTACGATATTTGTCGATTATCTAGTAGCAGTAGATATTTAGTAGCAGTAGAGCTTCTTGCGAAAAGAGCCGAAAGTACACCTTATCCATTTCTGCCGCCAAGCACCAATGTCAGCATTACTGGAACACAGTAATACCGACATTATTTTGTAGGGTAAGGGTGCTGGTGATATTACAGGCACATGGGACTTGTCAACTTATGCCTCAGGGTGAAGGGCGCAGTGGCAATGCGCCTCAGATCTTTGCGATTTAAAGAGCTGAGTGGCACTGCAACTGTTATGAACAGCTGTGTAGCTTACCATCAGGTGCACGACTTGTTCGTCCCGTCGTTTGATAATTATTATAAAAAAAACGCTACTTCTGTGGTATCTGAACTTCTTTTCTCATTGGTATCAACTAAATGAAAGTGGTAAACTCGTAACCCAATGAAGACAAAAAAGCTGTCAATGTTGTATTTTTTATGAAAATTAATTTTAAAATGATTTTTATGAGATTGATTCAAGAGCATGATCCGATCTATGGATTGATTCAAAGGTATATGATCCATTGCAATCCAAAAAATCGTTTCAAAGCAAAAAGTTGTGCATCCCTATTTATAAGGCCAGTGTGAGCGGACCAAAGTGGGCACGTTTTAAAGAAAGTGCAGATCAAGAGTATACAAAAAATATCAAAAATCGAAATTATCATTACTTCATAGGTAAGCATTATTACAGAGGAAATCTTCACATTGGTTAAACTCTACCGCTCATTCGTAAGGCAGATTCCCCTGAGAAGAATGAGCAAGAAACTCTAGGGGTTGCTCTTTGTAAATAACATTTGCATACATTCAACATTTACAATATGTTTTTTTTTTGCTTTCAAACATCAGAGATCGAGACTACCTCCATGAGCTAAACGGGTTACTACCACGGATTTTTGTCATCTAAGTACGCAGAAGTTGTATAATAACCTTTAGTATAAAGTTTTTGTTTCACTATAGTTTTAAACATTGTGAATGACACATTTTGTATATCAACAGGAATATTATTGTTATAGAAGCGTATATATTGCCCTTTTAATGAATTTGTGACTTTGTGATGACGACTATCATGAACAGCTACTTTATTTTTATTCTTCGTGTTAATGTTATGTCTGTCACTATTTTTTGTCAAGAAATTACTATTTCTCTTAACATAAATAACATTTTCATAAATGTACTGTGACGCTAGTGTGTAGTATATATAGTATATCATTAATTCTTTGGGATGTTTTCCATCGGTCTGGGCAATCGATCTAATGATATTTATTCCCATTTGAACGTAGATTCACATTATACAATTAGCACAGAGAAATCCTAAATACATCCCTGTTCTATTCGCCTCCAATTTGTGTTTGGCTTGGATAACATAGATTCTTCTCAATAAATACATTTGATTTTAACGAAGGCATTTTTAATAAGGTCGGATGATGGAAACAGCATTCGCTTTTGACTGGTATGACAAAAGGGAAAAGGTCAATTGGGTTAATTTATCAAATTAGCTATTTTTACCCCAATCTTCTGGGAAATATTGAAAGGGAAAAATGTATTTGTTTATCTATTGATTAAAACCTTGATAAAGTCTGACGTTAAACATAGTTATTAACGAGTGGACATTGATGTCAAACCCTATCAGAGTTTAAAGCTCTACGAGCAAAGTTAGTAACCGAATAAAAGTTAGAAATCGCAAACTCACACGGACCCCTTTTGTGTGTTAATTAAGACTAATTGACGACGCTGCTGCTAAACTAGTTTCGACATGTTGTTTGACATTGTTCAGACTAGGCATTGCAGTACCGGTAGATACTGTGTACTTTAGAGATTGGCAATTCCCGGTACCTATAAAAATTTGTTCGAAGTTCTGGTAAATTTGGGTACTCAAAAAAAATCCATTGACAGTTTCAGAAAATATTTTAGTTCAAAATAAATTCAAAGTAGTAGCACAGAAAAAATATCACATTATTCTTCTATTAATTTCGGAGCAAAATACACAATATAAAACAAACAGTTATTGAAGCATCAATATAAATCTCAAATAAACTCGATTAAAATATGTTATTAAATGAATATAATTCAAGTCTTTTAGCGCTATTATGTAATTGAATTATTGCGATCTCTCATCTAATCTTCATCCTTGTTAAATTTTGGCATTATTATGTTTTGTAATAAAGCCCATAGTACTATATGAGGCCCATAGTTACTATGGTTACTATGTACAACTGGTTACTGTGGCCCATAGTTACTATGGGCCGGAAATTACTATCGTTACTATGGGCCTCATAAAAAAGCTCAAAGTCACTCAACGAGGCATGGAGCGAGCAATGCTCGGCATTTCTCTACGTGATCGAATCGGAAATTAGGAGATCCGTAGAAGAACGAAAGTCACCGACATAGCTCGAAGGCTAAGCAAGTTGAAGTGGCAGCGGGCAGGGCCCATAGCTCGGAAAACTGACGGCCGTTGGGGCAGAAAGGTTCTTGAATGGAGACCACGAACCGGAAGGCGTTCATTGGGACGGCCCCCTACTAAATGGACGGATGACCTGTTAAGGGCAGCGGGTAACCGATGGATGCACGTCGCGTGTGATCGGCTGGTCTGGAAATCTTTGGGGGAGGCCTATGTTCAGCAATGGACGTCTTCCGGCTGACATGATGATGATGATGTTTTGTAAAATCATGAATAATAAGATTGTATTTACCTACCTTTTCACAGTGTCTTCTTTATACTAAATGAATTATAAATTCAACTACACTTGAATATAACGCCACACCGAGCGCGAGTTAGTAACTTTATGAGTCGACTTTAGCCGGCAGTTTCACCATCGGTACCGGTACCAAATAATAAAGTGAATTCCCGGAAGAAATCAGTACCGGAAATTGCCGGGAACAAACCCTAGTTTGGACTATGTTTGAGTAAGTACCTACCTGCTTACGGTTTCTAGCCACCTTCGGTGACGATTATGGGAGCGACCACGCTCGAGTTAACCTGAAAAAGCTTTGTTTCCATGCAGTAAGAGTTCTAATTGCAAGAACATAAGGCCTTTTCTGACAGACACAAACCATTCCACGTAGTATCTCCCTGTAAGGTACTAGATAACTACAGTACTGCCGGCTGATTGTGTACAGTCAACAACTGTACAGTTGCCATTTTGTACTTTGGACCGTTCTTATCGTAAGCGGTATAGAGATGGATTTAAGTCTTAAGTGTCAAGCGTGACGTGCTCTTGACCCTTTACATAAAATAGCGTATGGCTTAATACCTAATACATAATGGCGTAATACCTAATGGCATCGATATTCTGTCTTTCCGGCTCAATGTTGACATTTAAGGACTTCTCAAAATGCAGCGTGTAGGTGACCTTGGATTAAAGATAAAACAAAACTCACGAGAAGTTGTAAGAGGCAAGAACTGCGAACTGCCAATGTGGTCCAGTGTAGTATATCGTGGAGCTTTAATTTCGAACACTGGTGGATGCATAAATTAAGTGAAACGACGTATGGTATGTATGGTATGTAGAACAGCAACGGATAAGCTGAAGAATATAATAATATGGAGGAATAAGAACATTACCAAGGCCACTAAATCCAGCTGGTCTGAACACTAGTTTCGCCCATATTTCTGTTTGCTGCAGAGATAGGGACGCACCGTGAAATTCAAAAAAAGATAGATGCTCTGAAAATATGGTGCCGGAGAAGAATACTTGTGTATCGCGGACGAAGTTTGGTTCAAACGTCTCCATACTCCAAGAAATCGGCATCAAGCAGCGTCTGTCTGATGTGGTATACACTCTCATTTTGAAATTCTTCATTCTCTCTTCTTCATCATCGTTCCATCAAGACGAATATTAGCTCCAAAGAGCGTCTTCATCGTGGTGGATCGATCAAATACAATCTACATTGCGTGAGTGCACGAGAGAGTCCACCAACAGAGAGAGATGGCAGATATCGTGAGGCGCGCCATATCAGCCCAAACAAAATATAAACAAACATAATATCTACTTCGTGACGACCACGACCGCTCAGTCAAGAGTGCTACGAAACAGTAGAAGAACTTGACATTTAACGTAATATTTCCATTAGCTATTTGTCAACCTTTTACCGTTTAAACTAGTGCATCGACTTCATAGGTTATCGCCATTGTTACACATTGGAGATGATTTTTTTCGGATGTAAATCGCATATATTTTTCAAATAAACTAATGTTTCGGACCCTTTACAGGGCCCATGGTCACGCTAGACTGAGGTGGTAACGTTAACTAGTTAATGACTAGTTATGTCTAATTATTATTAGATTTAAATCCGAAAAAGTAGGTTCATATCCTACCTGTTAAAATTTTGACAAATAATTTTTGCAAACAGTATATAATTTAAACGACAATGCTGGTCCGGAAAGACAACATGACAATGCCAAAAACTGTCTCTCACTTTACGACGTAAGTTGGCTATCTGCTTCAAGATAAATGACGTCACTGTCTTTGTCTATAAATATTAGACAATATCACATGCAACGTCGCATACGTTGCTCTGATCCCAAAGTAAGTAACTAAAGCACTTGTGTTATGGAATTTATACCATTAAGTCCATACCATTAACGTCGCCGTTAAGATTAGACTGTCTTTATAAGACATATTATGAGATATATTACGCGAGTATATTCTATCTATACCTATAATAAAATATTGGACTAAGTGGACGGTACTACGATCGAGTCTCAGGCAAGTTCCGGTTTAGAATGAGTCATCCTTTACACGACATATTTAATGTTTGTATGTAATAATCGAAAAAATGTCATTATAAACCAACTACGCAAAGTTGAGTGCACATAAAACAAACATTATAACCACCTCAATCGATCAGCGGTTAAAAGAAGGCATTCAGTTCTCGATTAAACTTTAAGTAACAAAAGTTTTAATGTTCCAGTATTTAAATCCTTCACTCTAGTTGTTAAAATACAGAGTTATTATGTTTTTTGAATCATGTAATTGGTCTAATTATTTTTCTGTGAAAAGGCATTGCTGTTGTTTATGTAGCGTCTGACGCCGGTGCTATTATAGGACATACTTATAATTAATTATTAAATTATTGCACAGGTGAACGACACACCGATGTCCAATATGTCGCACGCGGAAGCTGTGGCTTTTCTGCGCGCATGCGGCTCCGAAGTGCGCCTGCGACTGTACCGGGACCACGCTGCCACACCGCTCTCGCCGATGTCACCTAAAGAAGAACCTACTGATTCTGATGCTCCACTTAATAGACCTAAACCACCGCTAAGGTGAGTTTTTATAACTGAATTTGAAGAAACTGCAACTTTTTATTATCAAGTACATGCACTCAAAAAATGTTGCTCTAAAGGTACTTATTTCAGTGTGAACATGTACTCTACAACTAGTTAATTTAGGGAGTAGTAAGTTAATTTAAGTATCGAGCTTATTAGCTCATCGTTAAGTGGTTAAACCACTAAGTTTTTGCCTTGCAAGGAGAGTCGCTTTTTGTAAAACCTTTTTGAAATTGAATGAATTAAAAAAAAAGCAGCAATACCTAGACAACTATGGTCTGAACTCAAAGATATAGAGAGAGAGCGCAATAACTGATCCAGTAGATTAAACACAATATATCTCTCATTGCCCTGCTCTATTACTACCCTTAACAAACTTCTCAACGATTTTAAAGTCCGAACTCAGGTGACCATGAGACTTAACGATGACCCGAAACGTTGGCCTTTTTAAAAAAAAAACAGATTAAGGTGATGTAGATCCCAAAAAATAGTTTCATTACACATTAGAACAATCACAAAAACCTAAGAACTTTGTATCCCTCCTTTTTCCTTTAATAACATTTCTTTTGCAAAACAGAAGAATTAAAACAAAGTTTTATGACACGTCGATTGTTAATAATCTCCGCAGACCTGAAGCAGTGTCGATGCTATGCGATTTAGCTGCGAGACGGCTAACACCGGACGCAGTCGATAGTTCCCGGTCCCCCTGCCTCTCGCCACGCAAGTTCCGAAAACTTACTAAGGATAACAACCACTACGAACTACCTAATGGTAAGTAATTATTAGACAATAAACTTGTGGAATTGTGGTGTATATACAGGCTGCAAATTGCCCATCCATCGCTAATAGTTAGTTATTATTAAAGGAAATGTTTTGGTATATTTTAAAGCGATCACTATTTGTTAATCGCAAATACCTAAATGCGTTGGTTACCATTTTCCACCAGCAGCGATAACACGACGAATATTCTCACGCTTCTATGTCGCTTCTCGCGCAAATCGCTCCCTGTCGTGCTAGGGCTGCAGATGTAACATCTATCTGTTTGCCGGTTCTAATACCATTAAAGTACTGCGGTACCTACTGAGGCGCATATACATATATTGCACTGTTAATACAATAGTGTATTAACTCAAAAAGTGTTTTTTTTTCCAGAATTTTGAAAAACGAATTACTTCCCGTGAAAGATTTAATAATCTTTCATGATTCATGTACAGGTTCAAGTTTATTACAGACGTCTAAACAATTTCCTACTCGCCAAAAAAAAGTGGTAAAAAATAATTTCATTTTATAAATATTATTAATACAAAATTCCTTTGATCCGGTCGGATTGGAACAGACGTGTTCTAGCAAACCATGCCACACGCTATGCCAACTAAGCCACGGAACGAACCAACGGACCGCACAAATTTTTCTATGTGCTTGTTTGTCGGATCTTTTGTATTTGGCGCTACGGTCAAAAAGTCGTTGAAAACCAAAGGTTACGTTCAGAAATATTATAATCTTGAATTTCACATATTTTGAGTTATAACACGTAAACGTAATAGCAATGCGATATGTATGTATTTATAGATCAGTACAGAATACTAAAAAAACCGTAACGTAAACGTAATAGCAATGCGATATGTATGTATTTATAGATCAGTACAGAATACTAAAAAAACCGAATGTACCTAACCGACCTACTTGTATTTGTCAAATTTGATTGTAACCGGTTACCAGAAAGTGCGCGAAACCGAATTCAGCCCCTAGTTTGCCATCCTTAGAGGTGGAATATTTAAATGGGACCACTACCGAGGTACCCTCTTTCCAACCAAAAAATAATCATCAAAATCGGTTCACACGCGTAAAATACATACAAAAATTGTGTTCATTTTATTTATTATTATTTCAGTGAATTTTATATCATGTATTTTGAATATTTTGACACCTCGATTTTGAAAATTATAATGTACACTTCATAATTATGCAATACACCATAAATTCACCATACAGTCAGCTGTTACTAATACAGTACAAGGTTGCTTACTAACAAAGTATGGACCTATGGTGTATGAAAATAAAAGATTTTTATTTTATTTTATTTTTTGTTTTTTTTTAACAAAACATTGTCGAATTGAGAACCTCCTCCTTTTTTGAGGTCGGTTAAAAAACTATGTTAATTCTCAGGCTCGTTCCTGTAGTCATAGACTTCGAAGACCCGCAACTTTTGATAATACCATTTCCCTCCGCACTAACTTCTGTATCTGGCATTTTTGTCGTAACTAATTATGACGTACGATCTTAGTCAACTTTCAGAAGCAGACATCCTTCACTAATCGCCAATCATAATGTCTACGTTTTTTTTATATACGAATATAACTCTTTACAAGTTTGACAGTTCAACATATGAAGTGCTAAAATACATTACCCTGGAAAATTCCTCCGACATTTAATGGACAAGCGTGGCAAGAGGCTTATATAGGTGACTCGGAATTAGTAGAGGCAAAGCTGCAGAGGCTTGAACACCGCCGTAAGTCGCCTGCTTATCGATATTTTACGGGATATATCACCGAAAGTGTTCTATGGAATTGTGGATATTTCCAAGATCCGCACGAAGCGTGTCGCTTCCACATGTATATGGCGAGCGACTAGAAAGTGGAATTCCCTACCTGCCAACTTATTCCCCGAACGCTATAACTTCGACCTTTTCTAGGCTTAGAGTGAACAGGCATTATTTAGGTGTGCAGGCTACATCGTCGACCTCATTATCATTTTCCACCAAGTGAGATGGAGGTCAAACAAGTACTTATTTCTATTAAAAAAATCACCCAATTCTTCTTAAGTTAGAAGAGGTGTGACTATGATAGATATATATGAAATCCGTGTTGTTTCAAGAGTTATCTTCGACTATATATAACCTACAAACTTAAACACAAAATTACGGACTTTTTTTATGATAGATACCAAGTGACAGGACGAACAAGTCGGGCGCCTGGTGTTAAGCGACATGTCTCTCCAAAGCAGCCGAGGTGCCACTCAGAGCTACAAATCGCAAACATCTGAGGGACATTGCCACTGCGCCTGTCACCCTGAGATATTAGTTAACAAATCCCATGTGCCTGTAATTTCATCAAATTGAACTACCGCACTTATTTAAATGAATCAAATATTATTTATCGTATAGGGTCGAAATTTAAATTCAACCCTGTACGGTGCTGTTTGTTCCTGAACACACATGTTATAGGTACGCTAAATTCACTGAATAAGTCCGTCATATGAAACCCTTGATCAGTTACTTCACGTTTGTAAAACAAAAATAAGTTTATTTCAGACTTAGGTCCATATAAAAGACAAAAATAACACTAAATACGTGTTAGTACGATGTAATAATGCAAATAAAAAATAAAAATGTAAGAACCGAACATTCATGCCCTTCGAGCACTTCGTTATTGGACAACGTGCAAAGAGTCCACCGAGCTAACATCGGGGAGTCTCGGCTTTTACATTGTGCATATTGTACAAGCTAATAGCTGAAACCAGTTTGTTGCTTACACTGTAACATGTTAATTTATTACACGTACTAAAGACTGCCAACTTCACAACCATTGTCAATTCGACCTAAATATATCCATTACTGAATCCAGTTCATTTTAGTTTCACATTGGTCCAAGAACACTTTCCAACTCTGAGTTGGCATTGAATGGTCTAGTTTGTGATGCTAAAACTTTCGTAACAAAAATTGACGTTGAACGAGCGACTGGAACGATTCATTTATATGGATCCAGTGGCACAGTGACGCTGACGATACAGGTGGCAGCGTGGAGGTAGACACTGGTATGATTATAATATTCCAATCCAGCTTCGCTGACCCCCGTACCAGTGCCACTGGATACGTGCGGTGTAAACGCGTCTCGGTAGCCAGTCACCGCCGCGTTATTTCCAGTAGGTCAACATGTATTTGTAGAAATTAAATCAAATTCTTTGAATATGTCTTCAAGGAAATGGTCCGATGAAGAACATTTAAAGATTGTGCAATTGTACATACATTGTGCAAACTATCGCAACAAGGAAATGCGATCTGTAGCTCTACAGAATATTTATGACATAATGATCAATACATAGTACTTAAAAATCCCTCCTCAAATGTTATTCATCCCCTAGTTGTAATTTCACGCTTTAGAGGTGGAATATTTTCTTCAAATTTCAATGATACCACTTCTAAACTACCCTCTTTCCAACAAAAAAGAATCATCAAAATCGATTCACAAATGCCCCGGAGTTATCGCGTAACATACATACAAAAAAAGAAAAAACATACAGCTGAATGGAGAACCTCCTTCTATTTTGAAGCCGGTTGCAAATGAACACTGAAAATGTAGTTGTTGCCGACGTGAAGAACAAAATAAAAATATTAAGAAGTACCTATTCCTATTGCTTGGAATGCGACAAAATAAAAATGTTTATATTCCGAAAATAAAATGGTTCCCCGAATTATATGCTTTCATAAAGGATGTAGCACTAAAAAGAAAAATCAGTAAGTAAACAGTAAGAAGGAAAATAACATGTAATTTATCGTGCTACAATCATTCGTAATTTGATTGTTTCATTGTTCTTTTACTTAATTATCAATCGAAAAATATTAATAGTTTCGTTTAGTTCCACGATCGACAATAAATTTAAAACGTTGGTGGCGCGACCGACGTTAATACTATGATGATTTCAATTAAAATACCAATTCATTGCCTCTCAAGAACCTACCACAGATAATAAAAAACAGTTTCAACGTCTTTACAGAAACCAAGACCTAAAAACAGTAAACGTCTGCGTTCAAGAATAATATCGAAAATAAGAAATTTTAGTGAAATGACCAAAGTGACTTTGATATTTTCCGCATGTCAGTGTCCCAGCTTAAGAAACTTTCCGAAGAACAAGCAGTATTTGCTCGAGACAAGATACAAAGTGTACAAGATTTAGCTTACTGATTTGCGAGCAAAAAACACAAACTGCAGAAAATCATCTTCCAATAGTCAACATCAGATGCAGAGTATGAAAATAAACTTATAACTATTTATTCTGAGAAATATAATTGACAAGACGTTTTATCTTATTCTTGAACAGTAATATGCGTGTAAACTATACAAATGAATATAATTTTGCTTCATATTTCAATATTTTATTACCTACTTCGTAACTATACACTTATATTTAATTTATACACGAAATTACATAGGACGTATACTTTTGGTAGAAATGTATTAAGTGTGTTTAGTTTAGACCACGACAAAAAAGGACAATTACCGATTTTATGCATGTGACGTGAATAAAACCGGACTGCATTTATGTAGCAGTCGTTTCATACATTCATAGCGATGTAAGCCTTAACACAGTTCATAATGATACACATTAAATTCATAATCCGCTAAACCACGTGTTTGAAGCTTAATGCACACGGCAAACACTAAGCAACGTGAGTGTTCCGCGCAGATATGCCGACATCCTACGTTACGGTAAAACCGCACAGCTCGGATCACTCCGAGAGCGCTCAGGAAACGAAGCGGCCACAGCGAGCACACTCAATAACCCTCGCCAGCTCAACCGCACCCACAAGTAGTAGAAAACAAAAACTAAGCCTGACAGGTGAGACGCTGTCGGCCCCTACACGCCGTTATACCACTGCCATTCCGCTTTCACTGCCGATCCGAAACAGCGCACTGACCGACTGCCGGATGCGAAGTCAATATATTTAGGACCAAACGAGACCATTGTAGCTGATAGACCCCTTACAGTACTGCATCTGTCGGTCATCGACACAGGCCAGACACTGCCGAAGCTACTTACCTTATCTGCATTTCGTGTTGTTTATTAGTCTTTGTCTACCTGTTGTCTGTTTATTTGCGTCCACGGCTCCACAAAAGAGTGTCGGTTCGTAGGTGAAACTTTTACTACAAAAGTTGTTCGAGTAGAGCTTAGCAGTTTGCCTTCATTTTCTGCATCGTAGTGTTATTTTCACGAGAACATCGAAACCTAAGTGCAAACCATTACAAACTTTCATTTTCGCACTTCTTTTCTACTTTTCTTTATCACTTTCGATTTGCTATTCTACATATATATTTTACGTGTACAATTATTAGGAAATGAAACTAATTTTCCGGATTTAAATCGCGTATATTTGTTTTTTCAAACAAACCGAC
>NW_020653726.1:2862480-2895706 GCF_003589595.1 Hyposmocoma kahamanoa | reverse complement strand
AATTAATAACTATTGTAACTATAGTGAAAAAATAGGGTGGTTTGCATCAATATTAGACATAACTGGTTGAAGATTGTACCACCTCAGTCAACCGTGACCATGGGACCTGTAAAGGGCCCGAAACGTCGGTTTGTTTGAAAAAACCAATATACGCGATTTAAATCCGGAAAAATAGTTTCATTTCCTATGTGTAACAATCACGAAAACCTAAGAACTCGATGTGTACAAATGTTAAATATTATCAAATAAGTTATGAGTACCAAAATTCAATCCAATTTCAGTTCCTCCGCATGGCTACGAGCTAAATAACTTAGACAACGATGCTCTGGATGCCCCAAACGTGTACCAGGAAGACATACATCGGCAGAGGTATCCGCAGCCAACATTCCCTGTGGATTCCGACGAGCCAGTTTCGATGCCCGCCGAACTGTCTAGCGATGAAGCTAGATTCAAGCACGCGAACCCTGCCTACCAAAGTGCCGTGTTACACACTTCTACTAACAGCGACGCCACTTCTGATGGACTTAAAGACGACAGTAAGTTCTTCCTATTTTAAATAATTAAGACTTAATATTGGATTGTGCACTGATAAAAATTAAACAAAAGAAATTACATATTTATGGAATTATGTTAATTTCTCTTTGAGTACAGTTGACCGGGTTTAATAGAAGCTATATTTAGGCTGTCAGCGCAAAAGTAACATAACCCACATTTAATTTTTGTTCTACAATATTACTTTAAATGATAATAAAGTACGTAATTATTATGTCTTTGGATGCTATTTTCATGTATAAAAAAATTGAATTGGTCGTTTAATATGGTTACTATACATATAAAAATGCATTTGCATAAGTTTAAATCCCACATTCTTTAAGCATTTTATAGGGTTACATCACTTTTGCGCTGAATAATAATGAATGAAACAACACGAATGCATAAATAATGATTTCAATTCTATATTATTTTCGACTTGGCAAGTATCATATCAAACATATCCTTGTAAATCGAACAAACATTTATTTTAATTACAGAAAATGGTTTAAAGAAATGGAAAGGAGTAGCATTATCGCCAGATAACGAGAGGAAGGCGAAGATACACCCGCCGCCGCCGCCGCCGCCGCCGCCTCCCCCCAAGTCCATGGAAAATGATCCCGTCCAGAAAGAAAACGTCAAACCCGATCTACCGATAGAAGAAACAAGCAACGAACCGACGGTAATTATAATTAGAAACCATTTATTCTGTTTTAACACTGAGTAACAAATACAATGTGGCCAAATTACTAAGATGTATTCAATGAATATACATATCGATGGATTTCTAGAACAGTGGCCTATCTTAGAATTAAAGCATCTAATTCTACAGGAAGATGATATAAAAAAACTGAGACGTGTCTGTCGCGCAATATTGATTATCGTAAACTGTCCCAACTTTGGCATGTAATTATATTAACCAATAAAAAACTCGGTATCCCATTCTCAATAAAATTTTGCGTGTTTCGAACAAATCTCAGTAATAGGTCAAAAAAGGAACTACTTTGTATTGAGCCACTGTTCTTGAAAAGCAGCGATAATAAGTGGCCAGGAATCAGTAAAGAAGGTGATAAAACGATGGGATGACGATGAAGGTCAGCGTCGTCACAGTCTTATTACGTAGTATTACGCCGGTAAATTTTTTCGGACCGTTTCAGAGTATTGTTTTAGTAATAATAATAACGCGCACGCACTCGTAAACCAGTACTAGGGACACCCTGTATCGCGGGTGCCATGGACACTAGCGTGTTTCATTTTGTTAGGCAAAGAGTTGTAATAACTCTCAGTAGTATTCTCTTGGATGGTTACCGTGTCGCCATATCGGAGGTACCGGGTAAGATCCATGACCGGATCAATGAGAAAAACTAACTTTTCTATATTGTCTCGGTTCTGGGTGTTTGTGGCAACGTTATAGTTTCCAATTTCCATAACATAAGTGCTTTAGTTACCTACTTTGGGATCAGAGCGACGTATGTGATGTTGTTTGATGTTGTCCAATCCTATTCCTTTGAGGAGTCCGAGATCCTAAATACTACAAGGTACCTTTTTCTTGTAGCCAAATTCCTACTATGGTTCCCAATTTCTTAACCACAATTAACTACAAAAAATTAAAGAAATACATGAAAAACTCATTAGTGGAAAGCACTTCAATATTCGAAATTTCACTAGTATGAAATAAAAGTGATCAAAGTATCCAACCCTTAATATTATCTAATTGTCTTGAAATTCTGCATATATATTTTATACAACACTGCGACCCGGGGCGTAAGCAAAGCCATATGAAAATCACATCTTTGGAAAAATGAAACACCCTAATGGACACATACAACATAGACAACCACAAATTACACCCGAACTCATTAGAGAAATAAATGTAGGCCATACAAATATTTCTCCCGGCACGAGAATCGGACCCGGGACCTCTTGTGTATCAGTCCAGGATGGTAACCCTTCGGCCACTGACGCAGTATATTCCATTTGTTGTTTTCGTATTTTGATTGGTACAACTACTAGTTTTCGGTAGCTTAGTAAATAATGCAGTAATATTCATATTTTTCAATAAGCTAGTTAAATAAGAATGAATCACGTATTCACGTCGTTCACACGTAACACTATGACTGGACATGGCAAACGGCTATTTGTCAATAATAAATTATACTGCTAAGGGATTTTTCAATAACTGTTATTGTAAGCTGTTTTGTAACTTTGCATACAACATGACAATGATAGTGAATGAAAATTGTGTAGTGTTGCCAGATGGTTATATTTCTTACATTTTTCGTAACTTTCGATCATCTCTATCTGGTTATAGTTTGATGTTCCTTGAGATTTTGTTCCTTGGATTTCTAGGGTATTTTTTAGGTTTTATCTTATGTCATAATATCTTTTATGTATTTTAGTATGTCTTTCACAGTTACAATTTCTGATTAAAAAAACGAACTTGTAAAATTGTAACTTGCACACAAAAATTTCACGTTTCAGGCAACTAAACATAATTTTCAATTCAAGTGCCCTGACAATAGCACGGCAGCACTAAATGTGTATCTTGTTATTTGTGGCTCAATCGCGGATAAAGGCGTTAACTTTACTTGTTGACTTTAACCATTAACCAATAAACGAAAACAAAATAGCTGTTTCGGCACAGTTGTTGGTACTTAAATTGATTTATATTATCTGCCTGTCGATATCAAATATTATTATTATTTTCAAATATGTAACTTAAAACAATAAGATAAATAAGATAACAATAAAAATATATAAAATGTGAAAGAAAACTTTATTAAGAGAACTGTAACCATTCCGATTTATCGGACAAATAATATATAAAGTCAAAAAGTGGTAGGAAATTTGTATCAAGTAGACGTAACAAGAGATTTGCTGCCACGAAAGTCTAAAATCTAAATAGTGTGAAATACTTCTAATCAACAATGGTTTAATAATAATAATAAATGTACCATTCGACCATACCGATTATCTGTCCTCAAACTAAGTTTGTTCTATAAGCATTAGAGTAAAGAAATTAACTCTGGGGCAGTACCCAGAACACCCAGACCGAATGCCAACGTCGAATACGGAAGACTGAGTCAATCAATTTCACCGAGCTAATGTTAACGTAATGTTTTACGACTTGTAAGTTTACTAGATTATTTATAATTCATTTTCAGATTGTGACAGTGGAATTGAACCGGGGATGGAACAGCAGACTGGGTTTTAGTGTTCAGAGCCACCCGGACTCCGGTCAGAGCTACATCTCAGCTGTGTACAATGACAGCGTCGCTGCAAGAGACGGAAGACTGCGGCGCGGTGATGTCATTTTGCAGGTAAATATTGACGAATTAATAACTAACATGAACTATTTGTTTTTTACATAGTATCAAGTGACGGGACGAACAAGTCGTGCGCCTGATTGTAAGCGACACGCCTAACCTTAACAGTTGCAGTGCCACTTAGAGCTTTAAATCGCAGACATGAGGGGCATTGCCACTGCGCCTGTCACTATGAGACATAAGTTGACAAGTCCCATGTGCCTGTAATTTCACCAGCACCTTTACCTTTCAAAACGGGAACGCAGTAATGCTCACATTACTGCTTGTCGGCAGAATTAGGTAAGGTGGCAGTACTTCCCTGGACGAACTCTTTCACAAGGAACTGTGCTGCTACTAAAAGAAGCAAAATTGTTCCACAAGAAGCAAAATTTTTGGATTTCGGTCAATGAATCAACTCGGAATTACCCAATTTAGAAAATGTAATTCTCACAAATCTCTTCAATCTCCGAGCCTCTTCCCCTCTTTCTTATCTTGATAGTATTCATATTCATACATCTGTTTACACTGATTATACTAACTTTAATCAGTGGCGTAATGTGAGGGGTGCAGAGGGGGCATGGCCCCGCACGACACAGCAATGGAGCCAGCGGAGCCCCAATTAATCAAAATTATTTTATTATTAAATAAATTCCACTAATTGCGAAATTAGAAAATAAATTCCACTAATTGAGAAAACAATATCCTGAACGACAGAAAGGTGGCGACAGCAGGCGAACATAAAAACACAAGCGAGCCTGCCCGAACGAAGTACTTTTGTAATCGTTATAATCGAGGGGACAGCTTTAGGATTGATATCGATACTACGCGAGTGTTATTGATAAACGTATTTCTGACTTTGTAATTTGTGCATCGAGTATATAACCAGAAATGGAGTCGAAATGTCATTTAATTTGTTTAAAAACTATTCTGCCAAATCATTACGGTAACAACTGCGCTCGGATTGCCCAGCCCGAATTCGAAACAATTGATGGGTGTCGTGAATTGTTTCACTTCAAATGTCTAGTTTTTCTTGAGCTTTCCTATAATTAAATTTGCTAAAATTTAAAAATTACATATTTAATATTCAATTACCGATGAAATGTGATTCCGTTTGTTTAGTAATTAGATGTTTTGCTGTTTTTACACCACCGAATGGAATAGCCCCCATTGTAGAAATATTATCTTTATTACAATAAATACAGAATATTTTTGGAATAATATATAGACGTATACACAGGTCAGTTATTGGCGCTGTACTAATTCAGCTTTCTAATTTGTGATTTCAGCGCAAACGAGACTTAATATTTGAAAGTGATCTAAGGCCCATTTGCCTGATGAATTGCCAGGGAACAATGGCCCTTATTTCATCTCTATTTCTGGTTATATACTAAATAAATTTTTTTTTTTAAATATTTAAAAAAAAATTGTATTATTAGGTTAACGACGAGAACGTGACGTCGATGAAGACACCAGAAGTGATTGATCTCCTACGAATCCTGCGAGGCTCTATTTGCATCACAGTGCTCCGACCCCCAACCCTCAGTGAAAAAAAACAAGATCAGAAACCGTATATGTCAAAAAATTAAGTAAGATAATATAACAGAAAACGGGGTCTACATAATATGGCCGCCATAAAAATTCTGCCGGAGTACATAATGCACCTAAGTTGCACGTCATACACCCTAGGTTTGAATGTGTGTAGAAAGAGACTCAGACCCATTAAATATTTTTTGTGAATTAAGATAAAGATCTGTGTATATAACTGAGAAATCGAATTGTCTCTAATTAAAGGCATATAGCTATAATGGAATACACTATATGTATACATAACGGGAAACACTGTCGTGCGTGTCAAATGCTTATTCTTTGTCGAAAATGTTTCGAGGTGGTTTTGGAATATTTTTTAAGATTAATAAATTTCTTAGTAAAATAAAAATTCTGAAACAATAAAAAGAACAACGTTTCAAAGGAACAAAGAAACAAGTCTGAATGAAAGCAAAATATATGATAGTGAAATCTGCTAGCTACATTATAGTTTTCGCAATAATAGAAAATGGAGTAGCGGGTAGCGATTTCAGAGGAAATCTGTGAAAGATGTAGCAAGTAAAATAATGTAAATCTTTATGAGTTAAATAGTGAAATATAATGAAACGAAATCCTAAACAGAAACTACATTATAAAGACTCCTTAAAATCTTATTATCGTGAGCTGTTATATAACACCTATATAACATTTGTTTAAGGTATTTAAAATATGTAGATTCAGTTTGATGGTTCATAAAATGGCGTCAAAGTTGTCGGGAGTTGTAATAGTTTACCGTTCGTTAAATGTACCTTTTAACAATTTAGTAGACATGTATGGCTAAAACTGGGTTAATTCATCATTATTATAGTCCATTAATAAATAGCTGACCAACCTTAGCGCAACGAAAAAGCAGAAATTAAAAGGGCACTTACATTAGTTTGTAAAATACGTTGGTAAGTACAATCTATGTAAAAAGTTGTAGCACACATTTTTAATATAGTGGCTGTAGAGATGTTTATGACTTTTTGTCTGACATTAAATATGAGATATGTCTATTTCAAATTTTATAACAAACACACTTATATGAGTGTGTGCGTTATGTTTCAAATTATAAATAACAGATAATTTTATGTACTTATCTACTTCTTCATTAAAAGATACCCATGTTATTTTATGGTGTGTACGTGAATAAATTTTTTAACAGATTTTCTGGGTGCGGTGCTAATAAAAACGACTATAATTAATATCACATCTGTAGCACAATAATTTGTATGAACACAGCAATCGATCAATGAAAAAAATTTAAAAAAGAGCATTCCGGGTTTAAACTTGTGTAAATAGTGTAATTAAAAGACATTATGTCGTCTAATTCACTGTACGATAGTAAATAGGAGCAAAAATGATGGTAAGCAGGAAATTCTTGTGTAGGACACAGTTGAAAGATCTCATTTGTGTGTATTTTAATGACTTGACTCATATTGTTGCGAATAACACTATTAAAGTAGATTATAAATTTAAAATTAAATTTTAAGATAGCACATTGCACAGAACATTTTAAATATTGAAATATAACCGATCCATACCTGTATGGCATAAAGAAAAATCATCTTTCTCAATGTAACTAAAAGGCCTATCGTATCTATTTTATTCCTAAATACATTCTTAAGATAAAATTAATAAAAAATACTGTTATTTTATGATGTCTATGACAAGCTATTCTTCCTAATAAGGTACTGATTATAAATTCTAGTCAAACCTAAATTTAAATACATACATTTATCACACATACTCTTTGATTGATAGATAAATATTTAATTGTGAATCATGATATGTATTGATAATATAAATATATTAATATACTTCTTATAATTAACTTAAATATACACAGTTGACGGTTAGTTTCATTATATAGCTATGTATCTGTTGTGAAATTTAAAGATTTTATCGACAAATCAACTCAAATCTATTTTACTATTGAATATAATAGTTTTAAGAAAATTTTCGAAGTGCTGTTTTACTCTATTAAGTTCAAAAAGTTTGCGAAAATTTACAAAATGTTCAGATAACTATGTTCTATTGATTAAAACAGCATTTGATTATATACTTAAGCGATATGTAGAAAATATAATAATATGATCCTACACATTAAATTACCCTGAACGAAGCGAATAACTGATATTCTAAAAATATTGTGATGGATTTGTGTTAGATTAATTATGTAACATAAATTCTAGATGAAGTAGACAAAATCTACATAATAGTAAATGCATGGTACTGTATCGTAAGTGCAAATAGGTTGGGCTCATGGTTTTGAATTTTCTTTAATCCTATTCTGAGCAAAATTCAACAATATTTTAAAGTAATGAACAATATAAATAAATTTTGCATGTGAAACTGTAAACATTCGTTTTCCGTGACTGTACCAACATTTTGGTTTGAGCATGTTGTACTTAAGTTTTCATTATGAGATGAAACGTTAGAAATTTCATATCAAGATCTGAATTATAGTTTGTCAGTATGTAAATGAATATAAGCCTTCCCAACTCACAGGACGATATTATTGTTAAGTGAATTATTTTAATGGTGCTCAAAATATATGTTTGTATAGAGAGTGCTCGCTTGCTAGTCTTGCCTTAAATCTGGGCCGTCAGGCGTTATTTATGCAGAAGAGACGTGAGGCATGTCAATTTGTTTAGACATATAACAAAAAAGGGGTAAAAACCTCGTAAGTACCAAGGAATATCACAGAAATATATTTCCTAATTATATTACGATGGTGAATGTCTAAACTAACTTAATCCCTTTAGAAATCAATGAACCCTCACGTGACGCGTGTACTTCCACGTCTTTTCAGTATAAAACCGCCTTGAAGTTACTGTGAATACGTCAGTCATAAACAGATTGTACGATATTATAGGTAGATAACTATAATATTAATAAAAACAATTATCATTTCATTTTTTGTTTAATTTCTACTTGTCCTTACAATCTAAAGCTTAACATGTAAAGCTTTAAAATATTTTGCAATACTTACAGCTCTACATTTATCTAAAATTACATGCATAAGTTCACGCCCTAGTCCAAACAGGAGGGGTAAGCATAGACCACGAAACGCCACTTTTTTTATTCGGAGGAATCTGCTTACAAGTACCCCGGTCCCGCGGGGGCAGAGCCGGGATTATGTGGGACGGGGGTGAACCCTAAAGGGGACATTATTATTGTTTTTTTTATTTCAATCTATACCTTTATTATAATATAATATACATATATGGGTATATAATACATGAGTAGGTATACAGAAATATATGAAAATAATAATATACATTCAGGAAGTGTCGAGAATGGAAAACAAGAAGAGAACGATCCTGAATACTATAGAGAATAGACGCGGGAAAATGATTGGACATTGGCACGACACGACGACTTCTTTAAGATCATTTTAAAAGGAAAAATCGAAGGGAATAGGGGACAGGGTACATTATAATGAAAACATCAAAACTTAGCTCTATATATTCTATTGATCATAGGGTATCTAGAAAAAATACTTTATATAAAACCCTGGTTGCGTTTGTCATACTCAACCAAGGGTAGCTTTCTTGGGCCTGAAGCGTGTAATTATATTCAGCACATTTTAATGCACATTGGATGTTTATCGGTTTCCTCTTTGTTGCTGGTTCTTACGAGATTAAGTCTGAAAAATCTAAGCAAAAAGTATGAACTCAGGAACGAATAGCCAGTTAGCTAAAGTGGGCAAATGTTTGTTTTAGAGAGCATATGGTATTTGCGACAGTAATCATTTGGCTGGGGAACTTCAGCAACCATGGGCAAATGTTTGTTTTAAATTGTAATTTAAGTTTCAGCAAATAAAGCAAGTCCTCCTCATATAATATAATCATAATCATAATAAAGATAATCATACCAGACAGATACCACACTGGAGACACAAGTAAATAGTTAGTTGACTCCACACGTATATTAAACTGCCTCCGTGGCCGAACGGTTACCATGCCGGACTGCCACGCAGAGGTCCCAGGTTCGATTCCCGGGCCGGGAGAAATGTTTGTATGGCTTACATTTATTTCTCTCGTGAGTTTGGGTGTAATTTGTGGTTGTCTATGTGTGTGTCCATGGTACCCGCGACACAGGGTTTCCCTAGTGCGGGGCTATGTTGAGTGTGTGCGTTATTTATTTATTTATGTATATTACTATAAATTAAGGCCTCAAAAATGAAATGCCGGCCATGCAAACAGGGTAATGATTACGCGGGTAAAAAGACCAACTTAAATAATAACTTTTTTTATAATACCAATCAACGGGACGAACAAGTTATGCGCCGGTTGGTAAGCGACATGCCTGTCCATAAGAACCTTTACAACGTACAAGCGATATTCGTATTTTTTCGGATTGGAATCGGACTTAGTGCACAAACGACATCCGAAGAGGGTCCGAGTTTTCTAGATTTGTACAGTCTCGGATTCGGAACAAATATGACTCGGATGCAGTGAGCAAAACGCGGTTACATTTGCAGTGCCATTGCCACTCAGAACTTTGAATCGCAAAGATTTTAGAGACACTGTGCCTGTAATTTCACCAGCACCCTTACAAACCGGAACGTAGTAATACTCACATTTACTGATAAAACTACTAAGTTCACCAAACTAAACCTGTAGTAGCTATCCGCACCATTTAACGCTATCTAGCACTATCGGCCTGCTTAACAAAGCATCTCGTTACGTTATGACTACCCGCATACAGGAGTCTATCGATCCGTAACACCATACTATTACGACATTACGTTATCAGCTTCTGTATTTTTTGTTAAGCGATGCATTTGATGCAGAAACCAATCATGAGTTTAATAAATGCATCATAAAATTTTCTATAAATAGATACAAACTTACATATATGTATGTAAGGGTAGACATGTACTTTTTAAGTTCACTTTTCCTATAGGTACTCGAAATCTCTACATTTGTCAAAATGAACCCCGATTTCTTTACTCCCAAACTTTTTGGTGACCACCACAAAAAATAATTGAAAACATGTATTTTTTATATCAACTGAACACAAAAAATCACAACACAGAAATCATAACACAAAAAGAGGTCAAGTACAAATAATAAATGGGAGTATTTGAAGAGACAGATGCGAGTGGAGGAGGCGAAAGAGGTTTGGCAAGAACGTGGCGAGTGGAGGTTAATGGTGTTTCACTACCCCAGTATGATCTAGGCATGAAGCTATGTATGGATGTACACAATTTGCACCCTCAGTGTTAAAGTTAAGTAATTTTTAGAAATAGTAATTTTTAGGAAACTATTAAAATAGATTTAAAAATGTTTTGTACTAGTTTCGTAAAAATGTTCAGGAATTGCTTTATTTTATTATTAATCCGTTAAAAAAGCCATCGTAGCCTAACGCATAGGTTCTCAAACTTTTTGGCTCATCTCATCATTTTTTTATCTTGTCTAAGTGGGCAAGATAAAAACATTTGAACTCAACCACCACAAAAAATAACAGAAAGAACCACTTTGGGAAACTATGGCCTAATGGTTTGTCCTACCCCTCTCAAGCAGAGGTTTGCGGGTTTGAATACAGCCTTGCACCTCTGAATATTTCGGAATTTATGTGCTTTTCGGTGAAGGACTACATCGTGAGGAAACCTGCACACATCTGCATAGCAATTTAACCATGTATGTGAAGTTTCCAATCCGTTACACTTTCGTTTCCAATCCCGAACTACAGTGAGAGGAGACCTATGCCAAGCAGTGGGACTTTATATAGGCTAACTATTATTATTATTAATGGTGCGAATTATTGTGATCATACTCCCGAATAAGAATAATAATAATAATAACGCACACACTCATAGCCCCGCACTAGGGAAACCCTATATCGCGTTTATGTAGACAACCACAAATTACACCCAAACTCCCGAGAGATAAATGTAGGCCATATAAACATTTCTCCCGACTCAGGAATCGAACACGGAACCTACGCGTGGCAGAACACTATGGTAACCGTTCGACCACGGAGGCAGTTATAAATTATACGAATAAGTATTCTTGATAGTTTATAGACAAATGAAGGATTTAAAAAAAAATTTTAGCATTTGCTAACTAAATAATGCAAGCGTGACACGGTGGGCAGTGATAACGCTACATTTTAATGTAACGTCTCGTGGCATATGGTTAGCGGTCACGGTCAACGCACCACCGTGCTCTGTTACGCCCCTCTGCGCCCAATTTAAAAATAAACAGTGTAGCGGCAACATTTTTGGTGCATTTCATCAAAAATTTAAAGAAGAACTAATAGGTTCATAACTAACTTTACCGTCCTATTTAGCAGGAATTTACGTAAGTTACAATTTTGCCGGAAAATAGTTATTGCTGTTGTCATTATCAGTACAAAAACATCATCATCATCATAAAGATAAAGGCCTCCCGATGTTTGTGCCATCCAACACAACCCTGCGCTAGTCTCATTCGTCTACGGTCCGCAACTTTAACGACGTCGTCCATCTATCTCACTATAGGACGTCCTATGTTTTTTTGTAACCATTCCTTGGCTACCATGCCGTATGTGTTACTCCATCTATCTGCATAATAAACAAAAACATAAATAAACGTAGTAGAGTGTAAATCAACCTTGAAATCTAAACCAGACCAGAATTGGCAAGACAGGTCTCAAATTCTTCAGATAAAATTTCCTTCGTCACCATCAAGGTCTATTTTAGCGTTGTCACTTTCGCTTTAAGTCAATGGTCTAAAACATATCGTGAAAATCGTCCCGTTTAGCATGAATAAACGTAACTTAAAATTTCGGCGGAAAAAATCCCTTGCACAATTCAATTCAGAATGTTGAAATGTTCTATTTTGTTATGTAAATAATGCATTTTCCACAAAATTGTAAGTTACTTCCGTAACTATTCTAAAGGACGGTATAGCATCGGTTATATCCGACGACGAACACACTGAATGACGTATATGAAATTTTTATCGTAATTAAATAAGACGTACTATTTTAATCAGCTTTCAAAAGCGAACATTTCATACTAATCGTCGTTGTAGAGTAAAGTGGTAAAGTGCCAGTTAAGGCAGTTTACATAGGGACGATATCATACAAGAGTGCGATTCGTTAATTGAATGACGAAAAAACCTAATAATCTAAAATTGAGAAATAAGTATGACTGCAAAAGAACCAATAGTCGACGTAGTCCAAAGGATTGTAAAATGTAAATTGCAATGGGGGGCACATTACTCGCACAACAGATTGTCGATGGAGGGACAAACCACCCACAAGGTGGGGTGGGGATATCACACCGTCAGTCGTCAGACTAAAACATCATCGTCGTCATAACGTTGTCAAAACGAGTTAAAAAGACAAAAAATGATGATAAATAAGACGCAACGATTGATCGAGACCAATCGGTAAATTTTGCAGAGACTGCATCGAAAGAGAAACTTCAACAGAACGGAATGTAATATCTATTTAAAGGTTCAAGTCATGTTCACCTATTTTTGAATTGAGTTGGTCGGCTTTTCTAGTTTTAATTATTTTGTGTAACTGGTAGACGAAGCTGTAACGACATGCTTTCATTCTCAATATGCTGGTGGCTTATGGTCGGTCGTGGTCAGCCAACCGGTACCGCGAGAGGGCCTTTCGTGCTCTGTTGCATCTCCAACGATAGTAGATTTGATGGGAAATTAAGTTGTACATTCAACTCGTGTTTTCAATGTAGTGGGTTATAGCCTTCCTAAACATACTGTCTATAATAATTCGAGAACGCGTACGAAATGTGAGATAGTACTCTTTCGGAAACGTATGGGCATGTAATTGTAAACTTTTGTACTTTGATTTTTTATTCAAATTATGTGAACGATATTATAAACAACACTTTAAGGGAAAACAATATATACAATTTTTTTTTAATGCAAAAAAGAAATGGCTTTTTTCAATCGAGGATGACGGGTTTTTGAACCCGCATAATTTTGAAACCAGGTAAATGACGTAATTAGGAAACTGACAAACCACGACGTAAAACTTTTGTTTCTAAATCGTGTCTACAAAGTATCATTCAAACCCGAATCCAACTACGAATTTTTGAGAACACTGAACGATTCTTTTATTAGAAATCGTTGAGGTGTGCTATAAAAGATTCAAGAAAGGCACATAAATGGACGGCGACTATACCTATTCCAATACATAATAAAACCTTTTAGTAAGTGTACCTAATTTTACAAGTACAAAACGAGAATAGTTTTTTTAGTATGTTATGAATTTGCATAATTTTCCAGACAACCACATCAAATGCCTTTTATTCCCTGTATAATGAGTACCAGAGCCACGGAATTTACAATTCGCTCTGGGGCTCTTTCCAGAACACACAGAGTAGAATCAATTTTGAAAATTTCATTTCCCAATTAGGTCCTACCGGGGATCGAACGCGGGACCTCCAAATCCAGTGCCCAGAGTACAAACTGTTGAGCCACTAGGGTGATCAATACGGGTGTTCTAGTATCCTATACTCAGGAGAGAGTGTAAACGTAGAAGCCATGACTAATAATCATAATTATGGATAAACTAAAGTAACATTCGTTATATGTTGGAAATGAGTGACATGCAACCTTGGTTTACAATGGAATTGTTAAAATATTAAACTTCTCCCGTAGGGGATAGTGCACAGTACGTGGGGATAGGGTAACCGTACCAAACACTGCCAGTCACTCGTAGCCCGTGACCCGCGCTCGACCGCGCACCTGTGCCGCACGAAAGCGAAACGCCTGACGCGCGCAAAAACGGAAGTGCAGTGACTCATTCAAAATATCGAACCGTTTTGAACTCTGAATTCGGAATTGAACTATTTCTATTTTATCTATTGACTTTGAATAGTGTTAACGGGATAAAAATTGAGGTAATATATATGGGTAATAAAGATATTTTATACTAAATAACGACAATGTAGAAATTGTTCCAATTTATCTATTATTTTTTTTACACAATTTTTGCTTTTTTCAAAGATAGTAACTACACTTTATACTTTATCCTTTACTAACTTTCATTATGATTAAGACTTGCAAACAACTTGTTATAAGTGGCTCTTGGAAATTAATTAATCACTTAAAAACAAATTAGCTATGGGACAAAGTCAATTGCCAAACAACAGTGGACGCAAAAGATGGATTTTCATCGGAAACATTGATGGAAAATGTAAAATATTTTTGTCTAACAACAATTCCCATTCATTATTATTTAATAGATTAAAAACCATTCAACAAAATGGTTAAGAGGATTAGCTAATTGAAACATCGCTACTTGTGCACGTACTAACATTGTCGACATTAGGTACTTTCGAACGATCATACTGCCCTGATAAGCCGAAAAGCGCTATCTCAATCGGAGTAAGTTTTGAGAAAATCGACTTCTTGTAAATTGCATTTTATGTAATTGTATTGTATTTAAAAATACTTCTTAGTGGTTTTTTAAATGTTTTAAGTTAGATAGCGCTATTTCTATTACACCATTAGATGCGAAATTTTTATAGCTATTGAATGGCATAAAAAAAAACTAAAAAGGCGTAACTCAGAGATAGCGCCTTTCGGCTTAGCAGGGCAGCATAGACAGTGTTGAATAATTTGACCGCAAGTGTTCAAACGATGAAAATGTTTTCAAAAAGTTTTCAGAAAAAGCAATTGGTGTTTTTTTGAAATGTATTGGAAGAATTTAATAAGGAAAAAAGAAAGATTTTTCTGAAAAGTATTTTTTAAATATGGAAATTTTCCCATGATCCAACACTAATCATAGATCACTATATCAATGCAGTGACAGTGATCATAATACAGCATAAATATTTAAATTATAACAACAAGTAGATCGTGACCAAAGCGAATTATGGGTCACTCGATTTTAACTCGATGCCTATTAAATTTAACGTAGCGGTTGAAATTTTGTGTCTATGGAAATTTTTTAAAGGTGGGAAAAAAGTCTGCGGCTGACTATCTGTGCCCATTCAGATCTACGGATTATTCAAAAAGGAAACTTACTCATCAGAAAATCGTAATCTTCATCAATCATTTATACAACTGGTTTCTCTCCAAAAACACTTTCATTTCGTAAAACCTAATTATAGCTCATATTCTATTTATCTATTTATTCTTAAATATTCCCATAAATGTACGTAGGAAAGAAAAAACAATATTTTAAACTCTAAAAAATATTGAGTAGTGTTGTTGAATAAAACTTTATCAGTTTGTATAAGAGATAGGTATAATAAAGTGTATAAGTATTAACCACAACTAAACCATAGAATACAAAAGGTAATAAGTCCCGTGATTGGTTCCTATTTATAAATCGTAAGCATTTATTTAGTTGGACAGCGAGAAAATGAGAAGAAATGAGATTCAAGTATTAGACGTCACAGAACTTTATAATTTACAAAACGTCGCATAAAAGACAGACAAGCTAATATTGCATTAAGCAAACTTGTGGAATGTATTGTTATTAATGCCAATAAGTATTTTTTTTAGTTCACACACTGACCAACAATCTTGTGAAAAACCAGGTACATCCCTTCCGTTACTGTAGTCCTCATAGTAATGAGGACTCACAGTAACGAAATTAGAAAACATCGGTTTTCAACTTAGTCGTCTTACCGAAAAATAAACCTCGTCATCCTAGCGTCTGTTGCGTAACCGCAAGCCAAATATGTACAGAGAGGAAATATCCATTTCTAGGTCTAAAAACTAACATGTCAGACTTTAGAAGAAAAATTGAGAAGTACCTAACGCGCGCGGAGAACTTTTTTTTAAACATAGAAAAAACACGCTTGGCCACAATCTCACCTGATGTTAAGCTACGATGTGACCGACGACGGTACGTGTTTGCCTAAAAATGCCTATTCACTTTTGCCTTGAATAGCCCAAAATTGTACTTTTCGGGAAACACAGACAGAGTATTTCATTTCTTTGCCGTACGCATCAGAAAGGAGGAAGCAAAGTGCTTAGTGCGAATGGATGGTATATCAATGACAAGGATGAAGTGTTCAGGACCTTCTAGTCGACCGAAGGAGAAACGGTGAGGGTGTAATTAAATTGAAAAAAAGGACAGCAGGCTACTTTTCCGCGATGATCAAGTCTTTGTAGTTCCGACTCCACAGAGTTGTTGTTAATAAGTCTCTTTGCTTTTCGCTTCACTGTTGCAGCAACCAATAGTATTCCGACATCTCCAAACCGCTTGTCAAAATAACGAAATACTTACGGTTGCTGTAACACCCAGCCCTTTCCATGCCGCTTTGATTGATAATGAACTTTCAAGCCACGACTAAACTTGTTTATACGACATTTTGCTTTGGGTTATGCATAGCATCTTTGTCCTGTAAAATTGTAAGTGTAATTTACAATCTCAGACTAAGAGAGTCTTTGATAGAGAAATTTAAAGAATTTAACATTCTTACATTATCGTTACGTACTATTTTTTTTTATGAAAAATAGTGATAAACATAACACTAATACGAGGAATAAAAATAAGCTGGCTGTTCTTGACAGTCGTCACAAATTCATTAAGAGCCAATATATACGCTTCCATAATAAGATTCCAGATGATATTCAAGATTTGCCATTCACAAGGTTTAAAACAAAAAGGTGTTTGACAAAAATCGATAGTAGTGTCCCGTTTAGTCCTCGCAAGTTGCATCGATCTATGACACTTGAAATAAATATTGTAAATGATAAACAAATGTTAATTTATAAAAATCAACCCCTAAAGTTTCACCTTACGAATGACTAGTAGAGTATAATCAATGTGTAATTTGGTAACCTATTAAATAAAGACCATTTGAGTTTGAATTTATTAACCTAAATATTAATGGTTGATCATCAATTACAACAGGTAGTAAACGCCAAGCTTTCTCCTCTAATGCATAGCGTCTGACACCTAGGTATTAGATATTGGTTCCATTGTCAAGATCGCTAGTTCTTACCCGTGACTGGAAACCGTGGGAGTCGCACGCACAGACAATGCTGATTTGATCGATATCATTAGAAATTGCTTGCAATCATGTCAACTGGATACACATAGATAGAATTTGTGATAATTTACATTTCGCGACTGTCTTTATCGGCACTGGACAGTAATCTTGTATATGTCGAAAAATTGAACTTTATACCACAGTCGAAAAACTGTTTCAAAAAATTATTTCTCATTCATTTCACTTTTCAAGAAGTGGTTTTGCTGTCACTAATATGGCAATGTTTTATTTATATACATTTTATTTCTCTATAATTTCTATGAAATTTTATAACTCTCCTATTTAAAAATGAAATATACAGCGTGTAAATTTGAGACGGGGCAACAAGGCCGGCTACCTTAATCGTTGTAGTTACAGGAAAACGGTTCTAGAAGACTATCCATGAATTTTGAAGATATATTCATTGGCATTCACAGATTTTGAAAAAATGGTACAGTCAACAAGATAAAAGGTAATTTATACAAAACTTTTTTTTATGTCATTCGATCCGGTCTCTGGTAAGGATCAATAGTCTCTATGGGACCAACTGTGGTAAGAGTACTCGAAATGTCAGAAATCGCAAAAAACTTTTTACCTTACTTTTTGTAGGGACATATCTAGTCATCAGTTATTCTAGGTAGTTAAGGAAACTAATAAATTAGTCTACAAATAAGAATTAAGTAAAACCAAATTATATGATAAGAATGCCAATGAATATATCTTCAAAATTCATGGATAGTCTTCTAGAACCGTTTTCCTGTAACTTCAACGATTAAGGCAGCTGGCCTTGCTGCCCCGTCTCAAATTTACACCCTGTATACCGACCAATTCGTTCATAGAATCTTCACACTTCTAACTTGAAAAGTTTTAATTTTGCAGATGTGGCCTTGTTGCACCAACAGTGGTAAATTATTATTTTTACCTAAGTAATATTCCAAGGAATGTATGGAATATTTTATTTAAATATTTTCGGTGAAAGGTGTGATTCGCGGGATTACTATAATAATTATATAAACAAAATTGTATTATATGGTTAATTATATGGTACCTACCGATGATATTCTACACATAATTAAAAATCATTTTTTGCTATAATTTTTCAGAGTAGGTAATAATAGTTCCGATAGATAGACCAGCATCTTTTTTTGTGATAACAAGCGACGGGTCGAGCAAGTCGTGTGCCCGATGGTAAGCGACATGCTTATCCATGACAGTTGCAGAGCCACTTAGAGCTTTAAATCTGAAGGGCACTCCCACTGCGCCTGAGACTTAAGTTGACAAGTCCATGTGCCTGTAATTTCACTAACATCTTACCCTTCAAAACCGAAACGCAGTAATGCTCACATTACTGTTTGGCAGCAGAAACAGTTGAAGTGACAATACTGGCCTGGACGACCTTTTGTTTATATCTCTCGTAACTCTTTGTCCCGTCTCCTTACAGTTTTATAACCAGTGCCGGATTTACCCACCAGCCTAACTAACCAACCGTTTAGAGCTTTAGGTGTCTGGGGCACCACGACGAAAGTCCCTACGTGGAGCACTGACGTAACAAATACTCAGGTTCGCACTAGAAAAAAGTTAAGTTAATATCAAAATTTGCAACGGTATACCTATTGTTATTTTAACACCAGATTTTTCTAGCACTACTGTGTTGCTAGAAAAATGTGCATTCCAAAGTCTGACTGATGAACAGTGAAGATTTTATTGGGAAATGCGAATATTTTTGGGTTTTTTTCCGTTTTTTTCATTGTCACAGCCAGCTCCTTCTTGCATATGTCATTATTGCGGTGTTAGATTTTTGGTAATGAGAATGGATAGGGGTACCACAAATTTAGAATACTTTGGACAGCAAAAGCACTTAATCTGACACTAATTATAACTAAGCGAGTACAAAGCATTGTTAAGCAAATATTAATTTAGATTGCAATAACAATGGCCATTCTTCGTAGGTAGCTCACACGAAGTTGGAGAAACTTATCACTCTGTACGACAACATATAACTCAGCCACAACACGAAAATCAAGAATCTTTATTTGATTAATTACGGATTATAATAATGTTAACAACAGAAGCACATTGTGTGAAAGCAATAATTATACGTCGTCGTAAATAGTAACGCTTTTCATGTCTTTATAGTTGGCTTTACTATAAATACGGGTTATAAAACTCGGGTTAGGCTATTACACGACGATATAGACACGGCTATGAATTGCTAGTAATCTGCATGGCTTCATTTTTCTATCTCAAATTTCTTTTTGAATTAGCGCGAAGCCAAAAGGAGGCCATCATGCTTGTCGAATGTGTTAAGAGGCCTTAACTCATTATCTCAGAATTTGGTACCAAATTATATTTCTTTTTTAGTAGACAGCGGAATGTAATGAAGTCGTTCAGAAAACAAAATTATAGAATATTATACATGATACTGTTTGAAACGTTTGGCCTTACTTGACCCGAGTTTTAATTTTATTCTTCCGTCTGTTTTACACTTTTTAGTAAGCATTCTTGAATGACGCTAAAGAAGTACAAGTTTTTTATTTTTCTTATGATATTAATTGAGGGGACGAGTAAGTGAGTGACAGGATGTGAGCCTGGAGGAAAGCGACACGCCTGTTCATAGCACTTAAAATATAAATATACACCTTAACAATACATTTTACCGGGTACCTACGTAAACTAAGAACATCGCACAGTTCAATTGTGGGTTGGAAGGCGGGTGTCTAAACTAGGTTGGATCTGTATTGTAGGTCACCAGGTATCCACCACCGGATCTCAGAGATACAGTATTATAATGTTTTTGAAAGTACTAAGACGTTAAGCAGTGCCACTCAGAGCTTTAAATCACAAAGATTTGAAGGCACTGCGACCGTCACCCTGAGGTAATAGTAGACAAGTCCCAAGTGCTTGTAATTCCACCAGCACCCTTATCCCTCAAAACCGGATCACACTAATGCTCACATTGTCGTTTGGCGGCAGAGATCAATAAGATGGCAGTACTTCCCTGGACAAACTCTTTCACAAGGATCTATCTGTTACTACTACTGCCACTTACTAGAGTAAAGTTATATCAATGTGTTACAAAAATCGTATTCAACTAATTTACATTCTTTACAATTTTTAATTGTTTAATTATTGTGTACTTTTTAGTTGTTTACGAAAATTCTTATATATTCTTACGAAAATATAAAAGTCTCGAAAGTGTTCAGTCAACTACTAACAAAAATCATAACCGTCGATTGTTTAACAAATTAAATTAAAATAACCTAACCTCCGGTTAAAAAACCCGACCTCAAAAGTAATTCATCCCCTAGTTTGCCACCCTTAGAGGTGGAATATTCTCTTGAAATTTAAATGGGACCATACCTGGGGTGCCTTCTTTCCAACAAAAAAAGAATCATCAAAATTGGTTCACAAATGGCGGAGTTATCGCGTAACATACATAGAAAAAAAATAAACGAATTGAGAACCTCCTCCTTTTTTTGAAGTCGGTTAAAAAATTATAAGAAGTTAATTCTTATCGCATTCTTTTGTTTGACCTGTGAACGTAACATCGTCAACGTAACTAAAGCTACGTGCTTAAAAATAGCACGTTTTATCTGATAATAAATTTTAAAAAACTCTTTTCTTTGGCATACAGGTTCCGAAATTTTTTGTCCGTTATACCTCGTGTCAAATTTTTATGTTTTACGTAGACTCCCAGCCTTTCTAATATTGATTTTTTTACAAATTCATCAACAATTTGTTTGACAGCTCACTGTACTAGTAACAAACTTTATAAAAATAAAAGAAATTGATATTATGTTTTATACACTTATCTAACCAAATATATTATTTGTTGTCAAATATTTAAATAATTCCTATGCAATATATGTATCTCACAAGAAAATATTACGTATTTACATAGGTACATAAACTAATCTGTGTAATCGGGCTTATTCCATTTATTTATTGGTTTCCTCGTCTCGTAGACCCTCCATTAATGTCTCATGTACCTCCTATTTTTTTCGCTCTAACGGATCCTTTGTACCCCTGGAGGTCGATATAGATCAGTTTTATTTCCTTTAGAGTTTCTGTTACTAGAGAAAGCCGCGAGCTTATTGGTCTTTAACATGGACAAAAAGTAAAGCACAGTTCATGCTGTGTAAGCGCAGATTTAATTCATCGTTTTTTTTATATTACTTAATGTCAATACTAAAACTGTTACTTTGTTGTTTTTAGACAGCGTTTATTGAGTTGTCGGTAAAAAAAAAACGAAAAAACAAATGATCAAGTGAAACAGATCATTAAAATGGCGTCCAAGATAATTGTTACGAAATAGTTACAGCTGTGATTGAACGTGGGTGGTTAATTAAGATTATCTCTCTTAATTTGCTCCAGTTTCAAGTAGTACCTATATAGTTGGGTAATCTTAGTAACTTTATTACTTAGGCACCCATAATAATGTACTTAGTTACTAATTAAAGATGTAAGATTTCTTATTTGATATATATCCTTTAAGTCAATTTATTGTAATTTATTTGCCCAAATCTTAAATATAACTATGACTATAATGATGACGACCTCCGTGGTCGAGTGGCTTGCACACCGGTTTACATGGTATATATAAAAGTACATATCATAAGAAATGGCAATTTTTTTTATAATAGCAAGTGACAGGACGAACAAGTCGTGCGCCTGGTGTTAAGTGACACGCCTGTCCATAGTAGTTCCAGTGCCGCTCAGAGCTTTAAATCGCAAAGATCTGAGAGATACTGTCACTGCGCCTGTCCAACAACATAATGTGGACAAGTTCCAAGTGCCTGGATTTCGCCAGCACTCTTACCCTTTAAAATCGAAACACAGTAATGCTCACATTACTGCTTGGCGGAATAAAGCTTTGGAGCTTTTTCACAAGGAGTTCTACTGCTACTAGATCTGCGTTGACACAAACTATTACAGTTTTAAACAACTGTAGATTCTAGTTACCAGCATAGAATTATCTATTGAAAACAATTGTCTAAAAAATTTTATCTTTCTTTACCAGATTATACAGAAGCCTTTTACCAGTTTTCCATATTCGCAGAAAGTACTAATTCATACTGGAACAAAACATACTAGAACATACTACTTACTTACATACTACTTGTTTCGTTTGCACTAGTTCTCGCAAAAAGACTCCCAGGCGCGATATCGGGTGACGATACCGAATACATGCGGGAGAGTTCCCTGTTTGCTTGGTAGGGTGCACGGTCCGACGCACCGACACGGTAGGTGCGCGCGCGCAGGTGAGTCCGGAATATAGGTTAACGGCCCGGGACACCGTGCTATGGAGGACTGAGTCATTGGAGATCAATAAAAGCAAAGAAACAAAAGTAATAGAGCTTTGATATTGAATGTTTTTCAAATGCAAGTGAATAGAGTTGTTTAGAGTCTATAGTTCGCTGTCTATTTTTCTAAAATAATTAAATGTTACGTTATCCTTTTTGTCCACATTACTATTCTTTTGTTTTAATTGTTCGCTTATATTTATGTGTTTTATGGATTAATAAACGTCTTTTTGCTTTATTATTTCTTATTTATTTATAAATATTATATTATTATACAAAATATTACTTTATTGCTCATACAGTGATGTTACATACTCCATATTCTCTTATTCTTGTATTTTTCATGACCACCACCACCATTAACCCATCACACGTCAGTAACGTTGCTGTGCACGGATGTCCTCTAAGAAGGGGCTTGGGGACTTCACACTTTTTCCAAACTTTGTAAACATTCTTCGACGTAGAGGTTTCATCACGATGTTTACCGTTATTGAGAGGTACTGCTAAACATTCACAAATGTATGTATTTCATTTCAAAATTGTTACACATCGCTACATGGGTTCCAACCATAGTAACAACCGTGAATTCTCAATTGAAAAATACCCGCTGTCCAATTGAACTACGTTTGCTATTATCATTATTTTAATATTTCAGAAGACCATACGTCATATCCACAAAAAACATAACAAATTGTGTGGTTTATTAAGAAATGAAAGAAATAATATAATTAAATAAATAATTTAATATCATGGTAAAACAACGTGATAGTCAATAATACTTCATATTACAATTGTTGAAGCGACATCCCTAATCAGCCGCTGGTAGTTGTAATGGTACACAGCTGAGTGAAGAAAAACTCTATTTCTCACAGATGGCGCTACGGCAAAAAAGTCGTTAAAAAACCTAAAACAAAGATCTTCAACAAGCACAGAAAAATTCGTTAGGTCTGCTGGGTCGTTCCGTAGTTTAGTTGGGAGAGCGTCGGCCTGGTATGCTGAAGACGCAGGTTCGAATCCAGCCCGATCGAATGATTTTTTCTCTGTGTTCGATTTTTGTATTAATACTTCATACTTATTACAAAAGATTTGTTAAAAAAAATACCAAATTTATAAAAACTTCGACAAACCAAAAAATGGCAAGCAATGGAAATTAAATTAAACTTTGAATTTGCTTCGTAATTTCTTGCTTAGTCGAAGTCAAAGCTCGTTTTGTTAATCTCACCCTTACTCTCCTCCCTCCTAAGTATTTTGTTAGCCCGGAAGGGTCGATGACGTGATCCTTTTACTATGTAACACCTTGTACACCATTGTAGAACGCAAATAAAGAATATTGACAGAAAGTCCTCAACTAAATTCCTAATCCTCGTATTGACGTAAACTTTTGAGTATAGGTACAGAAAACAGAATAACTAGAAATAATTTTATATAACAATCTATATATACCTCAATCAATCGATATATATAATAATGTTTAATAATATACTTTTAATCTAGAATTTATCTATACGTTGCAATGTTTGCCAGTTCCCATTTTTTGCTCAATTCAATTCAATATTAAAAAATGGGACATCGTCCAAAAACCGAGTTACAAATTTTTTTAGAGGTTTTCAAATTTAACCGACGAAGTGCTACTTCCGCACCACGTATCTAACGAATGTTTTTATGTTGCATTATAAATAACTATTTCAACTGTTTACACAACAATCTTGTTTCCCATAGTTTAATTTAAACAAATTTAAATATGTGCATGTAATTGCAAAAGCCTGCCCTCAAAACTACCGCATTTCAACCTTCCCACGTCTTAATTGCCGCTTTTATGTCACTTATTGAAACTCTTAATAACAACATAAACACAGCTTGAAAGCGAAACAAAAAGATCATAAGATGGCTTGAGATACGCCAATAGTAAGTAGAGTAACGAATGAGAAAGGATGCCCTATAATTAAGTGTAATGGCGGAGGCAGATACCTTTGCACAAAAAACAAGATCACCTGCTTTGTATTGCCGGTTTTGTGGATGGTGTCCATTGATATAAACGACATGGCAATCTGTCTTTGAACCCGTCTTTTTGTTTCTACAACTGTGTTGCGGGTTCAACATGAAAAGTTATATGTACATGTTAATAAAATTGGAAGTAAATTAATTTGCTAGCCTCCGAACTAGAAGGTGGGCGTTTAAACGAAAAGCACTTTAAAAAGTTTGTTGCTTAATATAAGCACACTTATAATTTTAAGTTGTACGCCTACTGCCATCTATGTTTCCTAAACAAATTAATTCGTCAATGTGAATAAATAAAAATAAAACTTGTACCTATTTTACAAGCAATTTTTGTAAGCTTCAAACTAAAAGCGTTGTGAAAATTCCTTTTAAAAGCACGCTTATTAAAAAAGTACTACGTTTTAACGTTTAAAATTTATGAGGAGTTTTTTCCATCTCTACGGCGAACTCAATTAAGTGAAGAAGTTAAATTGCGCAAAATAGCTGCGGTTGTGATGAATATTTTTTATATAGCTAATTTTCTCACCTTCCCTCCGCATAAAATTAAAAAAAAACAAATAACACAAGGAACTGGGTTCGCAAAGTAAATTACTTCCATTTTTATTCACTTATATTTCCACAAAGTAACGTCTGAATCTATTAATTAGATAAATAGATATGTGTCTGTGGCAATGGTGAATATTTGAAAATAATAAGCCGATGTAAAAGGTACGCAGCAAATGCTGCAATACCAGACGCTTTCGTCTACATGCCTTGTGAATAAGTTCGGTGGGGGAAATATCTACTGTCACCTTACCATAGTATTTCTGTAGCCAAGCAGTAACGTGAGCATTATTAACGTTACTAGTTTTGAAGGGTAAGGTTGCAGGTGAAATTACAGGCACATGGGACTTGTCACCTTATGGCTCAGGGTAACCGACGCAGTGGCAGTGTCCCTGTGTGGCATGTGGCATGTCATTTGTTCATCCCATTACTTAGTATCATAAATAATAAACATGCTACTAAAGCTAGAGTATAAATTCCTTAGGCAAGCCGATAGGAATCATGTTTTATGAATCCTTTATGTATTTATTTTTTAATCTGTGGAGGTATCTACGTTAAAGTGAAGAGAAGAATAAGTCTTTCTTAGTACTTACCGTTACAATTACATTTCTACCGCACTACAATTTTACTCACGCAATACATAGATTCAATTCCATTGAAACAAATGTTTATTGTTAATATTTAAATTGCGTGAAAATTGTTAAATCTAAATTATGATGGTCATTTTTTTAATGGAAACGTGTTAAAGCGCCACTACTACCGATTAGGTAGCGAGAAAACTTCATTTGGTTGATAGAGTCAAATTATAGGTAATTTAAAGACAACGCTCAGTGAATTCTTTCATTATAACTTGGTTGCGAGTAGACTCGAAAGTTCGAAAATTACTGTAAAAAGCGTAAAAAGCGAAATAATGTAGAAATTAAGGGCAATGGCAAATGTTTTTCTGTAATAGAAATTATCGCTGTCGTGTAATCGTTAGCTATTTTCAAAATTAGAATTAATTAAAATATAAGTAAATAATGTGTAATATTTATTTATAATTTATTTTATTTCTTTGAGAAAGAGGATCAATCATTAAAAAAACGAACCTTTAGATTTTTTGCCTGCTGCTTTTGCAAATTTAAAATGATCATTTAAATACATGCAGTATCCGTCGCCACATGTTAGATATTATATTATGAAATATGTATTTATCGTTGTGAGGATCGCCGTGACCGAATGGCTTGCACACCGGTTTTCATGGTGTAGCCATCTCTGAGGTCCCGGATTCGATTCCCGGTCGGTCAAAGTAGAAAAACTAACTTTTCTATATTGTCTCAAATTTTTTTATATAATATCAAGTGACGGGATAAACAGGTCGTGCGCCTTATGGTAAGCTACAGGCCTGTCCATAACAATTGCAGTGCCACTCAGAGCTCTAAATCGCAAAGGTCTGTGGGGCACTGCTATTGCGCCCGTCACCCTGAGACATAAGTTGACAAGTCTCATGTGCCTGTAATTTCACCAGCATCCTTACCCTTCAAAACCGAAACACAGTAATGCTAATATTCATTGCTTGTCGACAGAAATAGGTAAGGTGGCAGTACTTCAAAAGATCTGGGTGTTTGTGGTACTTACCGTCGTTGTTTTCAACTTCCACACAACTGCTTCTTTACTAAATATATATGTTAGTTAGGGATCAGAGCAACGTATGTAATGTTGTTTAATGTTTATTGTTTATATAGTATGTAATAATTTAATATTATTGATATTGTTTTTGTATTGCAAAATTTTTGTTTTGTTGCACGTGTAAGTTATTTTAGGTATTATGTCCTATATATTAGGTCTGCAGAAAGAAATTTCTTTTAGAAATAAGCTGAACCCTTTGTTTGTTTTTTCCTTTTATTAATTGTTAATTGTGTGGTTTTCCAGCGTAATAAAAATAAATAAATAGAAGCATAAAGATGTAGATACGGCTATATGTATTGGAAAACTTGAATGAAAGGTTTACTTTTCTAACAGACTTAAATCTAACAACATGTCCGTTACGAGGATAAGACGTCCGGCTTAGTCTTAATCAATATTCATAAATTCTAGCTATCAACTAGGTACTACGCACGCTATAAATGTCAATATTTCTAACTCAGATTAAATTTTTTGTCAGTTTTTAGTCCACAAATCGCCGTAACACAGTAACTATATAGAAATACATTACCGAAGACGTGCCGTTATTATTTTTTATTTATACATGTCTTCTTCCTTTATATAATAGCACAACGACATATATATATTTAAAATGTTGTGTTTGATGTCATTCATTCATTTAATGTGCTACTCCTCTCAATTACAGAACTATTTTCTGTTTCTATAAAAATGCACTCCAAATTTCGACACAAATTTACAAGGATAAAAAGGCTAACACCACGGAAGAAAGAATATTATGTGGTCTGTGGCTAACGCTATAAAAACTAATAGACTTCTAGTTCTTAGGTTTTCGCGATGCCGCGATGCGCGACCAATTGAAAATGAAACCATATCTTTTCGGATCATCAACTTGGGATCCAGTAATCACTATCATGAAAAATCATCAGACATGGGACTCCGCACTACTTACTCATTTTAATGTTTTATTTTAAAAATATCATATTGTTATAATAAAATAAAAATATTAGATAACAAATAAGGTATTTAAATTAATAATACTTGTGACTATTATAGTTCAGAATAGGATGGTTTGCATTAATATTAGATGTCACTGTCAGCGTGACTATAGTTTGTTTGAAAAAACAAATATACGCGATATTTTATTTCCAATTCATTATAGACGGGCTAAATAAATCTTTAGACGAATTCCTAAGATTAATATTTTATGTGTACAATGGACGTAGTTGCAAATTTATATATTATAAGTGTAAGTTGAAACCAGCTTGCTGGCAGAAACCTATATTTTTCCACTTCCAAGCAATCACTTCTCAGTTGTTTAGAATCCAGAAATTATAAGGCGCCAGAGAGAAAGTCCTCGAAATTGGTCCAGTGGTTTTTGAGATCAAGAACAATTGCGAACTCTCCCTCTTTATAACCACCAACCGACATGTTCACCACATTTTTATCATCTACCCAAATTAAGGAAATAAACGAAAAAGTTTTGACGGTCGTTTTTGCTTGTTGCGGTTGGAGACGCAATATATTAACCATTACCGCGTCTGCGCGATGCATCCGATTCGTATTCGTTACGAATCCGAGATTATACGAATCTAGAAAACTCGGACGCACTTCGGATGTCGCTTTTGCACTAAGTCCTATTCCAACCGAGAAAATACAAATATCGCTTGTACACCTAAAGATAAAATGATCCCTTTAACAATTCGGACCGTCATTTCTTGGATTCGGAACTGGGGGTCTACTCTCAATCTCCGTCCGACATCCGTCCGAAGCAATTACTGTTAAATAAGTAATATTCGACAAAATTAAAAGACAATTATCAAGAATGAAGCTTCATTCGCATCACGCGTCTTTTCATTTGGTCAACTATTGCTTATTTGGCAGTAATTGTTTCGGACGGATGTCGGATGGAGATCGAGAATAGACCCCCTCATACGAATCGGATGCAGTGCGTAAACGATCTAACTCAATTTTGTTTTTGGTTTCAATCTAATTACTTAGTACTATCAAGTCGTTTTATTTTGTATAATTTTCAGATTAGTTTTCTCTACCTAAATTCGGTGACAATTTTTATTATCTAAGTATTCGAGTATATTGTCGTGAAATATTAAATAATACTTCATGGCAATGCTCTAGATCTAAAAATAAAAATTAGCACCGAAATTAAGTAGCTTGATTTTACACACAAGCAAACAATATGCAAGAGCATACAATAATTGAATATCCAATAGGATTTGCGCAAGTATTTGGGTCAACAACGTACAATGATAATAAATTTTTACTATATTCATGGGTATTGTAATAAACAAATCTGTCAAGCTTTTTCATTTTACTATCTATGGTTTCAACTCATTATTACAATAAAATACAGTAATAAACCTAAAAAACCGACAAAGTTTGAATTTCTCAAACAATCACTTTATCCAATTTTACAGCCGTGTGAAGATAGTTAACCATATAATAAATGTTCCGTAACAAACATTATTTTCGCATTTCAAAATATTAACAATTCGTTTTCATTGTTACTTTTTAGTTTTGTTACGAGAGTGAAAACACCATTCCATAAACTATCGCCTTGAAGATTATATATAATGTCGTGAAACAATTAAGTTTATATATTGAATTTCGATTACAAAGGTTAGGTGTTAGGTTTTTTGAAACATACATATACTTATTTCTTGTCTACCTCTGTGTGTAGAGTGCCTGCACACCGATTTTCATGGTGTCTGTTTCTGGCAGTGTCAACGTAGAAAATTATTCGATATTGTCTCTGGTCTGGGTGTTTGTGGTACCGTCGTTGTTTCCGTTTCCTCAGCACAAGCGATTTAGTTAGATATCAAAGTCAAAAACCAGGATCAGTCAACACGTAAGCGTTTTTTTATTTTTTAAATTAACAGCTCCAATGACATTGTACAATAAACAAATTATTCACACTTGAGAACCTTTACAAATTTCCTCGACTATTCTAAATGTAACAGTACTTCACAGGAATAATAAAAAAAATTAAGAAATTAAATAGCAAAGCACGTCATTACGTGTGTATTGTTGCCTGTTATATGTTGTCTAATATTTCTTATATTATATTTATTTATAAGAAATGAAACTACTTTTCCGGATTTACATCGCGTATATTTGTTTTTTCAAACAAACCGACGTTTGGGGCCCTTTACAGGTCCCATGGCCGTCAACCGTGACCATGGGACCCGTAAAGGGCCCGAAACGTCGGTTTGTTAACAAAAACTATATAACAAATTGTTTTTAAAATAAACATCCTCGTTTTTTATGTCTTTATTATACTCTAGAATACGCAACCTGGTTTGTAAATAGCAAAGTATAAAAATAAATTAATTATGCTTATTTAACATTGTAAGAGGCTGTAAACATATACCTCCAAGTAATTAGTTTACTTTAAGTATGTGTAACGATCCTCTCAGCGGCAACTAACACGCGGGAAATATTTAATGCGCCATTAGAAAACTGACTTCGTGTGTTTCTAATCGACTTAACCTAAAAACGGAACCTTTATGAGATTATCAGTTAAACCAATGATGTGCTGTTACGCACATTACGAGTATTTTGTGAAAGTAGTATTAAGGACTAGTAGTAGGTTCTTAATCCAAAAAGCTTACAAATCTTGGGGGGAAAATTAGTAAATTTCTGCAATAGCACCCACAATTTCTGAACGATTTTTCTCATTCGCACCCAATAGGTAAGTTATTTACTAGTACCGAAAAACCAACCTTAAAAGTGCATGGAATTATATTTATTTGTCAAGTTTTATTGAAATCGGTTACCAGAAATTACGTGAATCCAGATTCATCATGAAGTGAAATATTTCCTTTGAATTTAATTGGGACCAATACTGAGGTACCCTCTTTCCAAAAAAAAGAATCATCAAAATCGGATCACAAACCGGAACTATCGCGTAACACACATAAAAAAAGTCGAATTGAGAACCTCATCCGTTTTTTTTAAGTCAGTTATAAAACTGCAAGCTTATTTCTTTTTTCACAAATTATAAGCGATGAGTATTATTTAAGATATAAGCGGGCTTTTCTTCTTCACCTCATTATTTTCGCGCGTATTGTTTGTAAGAGACAGCTGTAGTCATTTGCTGCACTCAATATAGTCCAAACCAAAAGAATTGAAAATTGTTCCTTTCTATATTTATATATCGTTCACATGTGCATTTAAAAAAAGTTGTAGCTTTTATACTTAACCTGAAGTATCAAATCAAAAAGTCAAAGTAGCTTTCATTGTTATTCTTTAGTATTTTAATCAAAATATTAAGAATTACATATAACTGTAACCAAATACTTATATTTTGAAAATTTTTGATGATTTAGGCATTTTAAAAAATTTACTACAAACTTAAATATAAAGAAGACCATTTTTTAAATGTATATACATGTACAGTCAAAACTACTTCCAGTTAGCAGCTGCTTATTTCTCGTAGTGTTAGTAATTATAATTTCCGTGTGTACTGGAGGGTGAAGGCTTTCTCTCGCTTTCGGCCGTTTCGGGGAATGAGGCTTGAACCGATTTCAGTGTAACGTGGCTTTTCATTATAATCAAGCTTATATTGCCCGCGAGCTGCTTTTAGTAGATCATAATCTCATACAGCAACGAATTGGAAAAGTTTACGAACCGACTATTTTAGAGAATCTCGTGGCGTGACCGGGTCACAAATGTAGAAGTACTCAATAAACTGTAGAAAAAAGTGATGCTTATGAACACCATTAAATGCAGGAAGATGTCGCACTTCGGCCACGTCATGAGCAACAATAAGTACCTAAACCAAATTACTCCAGCTTATCATCCAAAGCAAAATCGCTGGAAAACGAAATTTGCTAGAAGGCGGCACTCCTGATTGAAAAATTTTAGGGAATGGTTCAGCTGCAGTACCACTTCTCTCTTTAGAGCGGCAGCCTCTAAAGTCAGGATTGCCATGGTGTTGTCCAACCTCCAATAGGAGAGAAACCCCAAGAAGAAGATGATGAACTGACTGGGAAGGCTGATAGCTACCATTGGCGATCAAATGAAACAAAAGAGAAACGCTGTCATTAATTGATCACTTAGTACTAATATTTAAGCCTTTTTATTGACTTTACTCATTTTAACGAACTTGTTTATAGCGTATATATATGTATATGTTACACCGAGTCGTCTACCGCATCTTCGGCAAGCGTAGGCGGCAGTCGACGCACTGTTTATACCGAGTCAACTGCCGCCTTCACTGAAATTACCAAAGCATTGTAAATACTAGTTAATGCACAGAGACATAACAAACCGTTTGGAACGCTCAACAAAGATCGGGTAGGTACGTATTCTCCAGCCCTCAGCACGTGCATTGCGGTGGGCGCAGCCGCCGATACGTTGAAATTAGTTTGGTCGACACTCGCTTGCCGAAGGCGACCAAATCCTTCCCTGTTAGTGTTCTGTGACCAAGTCGCCCGAAAGTAATTACACCAAATCGACTCGCTCGATTTCGGCAGCGAACTACGGTCGTCAAAAGACTCAGTGTCGACACTGGCTAAGTTGCCGTCGTCTTGTGGGCAAGCAAAGGCGACCTGTCGACCTAGTGTAAACATGCCGTTAGGAATTCTGCAATAACTACATTACGGACATATTACCGGTAACATCTACTAAGTATACAATTTCTAAATTTTAAAGCTGCGACATTACTAGGTATATATTGACTCTCACACACGTAGCAATCCTATCTTCAATACAAAAGTGCCCATTGCAAAGTTGAATGTCGGGAGATTGAATACAAGTACACCGTAGGAATTTTCGTACTGTAATAATAAGTATTTATTATGTACCTACGATTTTCGTAGATACAAATTTTAGGCGATGTAAGTATAATTACATTCAAAGACATGTGTTTTTTGTTACAATTAGTCTTAACGTTACCTTAAACAAAGTTCGTTTTGTAAATACGAAAAACTTGCTTAGCCCGTCATTTTTGCTAAGTCTAAAGTCAAAGTTTGTTTTATAAATGTCAGCCTTAGACTATATATTTATAGATAAAATATAATCTAAAATCAATTCGCTTATTAAATATTTAAATGCATACCGATTTTACCGTATAAACCAGACCCAGACATTTTTAACACTTAGCACGGTGTAAATATATGAAAATGGTTATTTTTGTGGATTCGTAGCACCGAGGTAGTGGACGAGAGTCTAATTCAGTCAAGAAGAGCAGATAGAGTTCACGAATTTAATTATTAATGTATCATTAACGTGTGGTAGAAACTAAAAACTATCTCCTTCATTGTGAATTCAGCCAATTCATATCGAGTTCTTAGGTTTTCGCGATTGTTACACATAGGAAATGAAACTATTTTTCCGGATTTAAATCGCGTATATTTGTT
>NW_020653726.1:2797340-2857480 GCF_003589595.1 Hyposmocoma kahamanoa | reverse complement strand
GCCTACGGTTCGTACCGTATTCAACTGAAGATTATGTAGGACTTTCACTAGGAAAGAGTAATATTTACTAATATAGCATTAGTAATAATAAGCGTCAATATATCCATGAACTGATACATTCCAAGACATAATTTTGTGAGTCGTAGGGGTTGTGCTCTTCCGGACTCGCTCCATTAGGTACTACCTTGACTTTGCTTGAAAAACTGCAAGCAACAAATTGACGAAACAAAAATTAATTGGGTAATGAGAAAAAATTGTTTCGACTGAGAATCAACGAAATTCGACGACCACATACTTCTCTTTTTTCGCAAAGTTGGTACTTTTTAATCGGTCTTTTGTTACGAAACAAAAACACCTCTCGTAAACTCGCAACAATAATCAGTTCATGAGATTATTCTCACTGATTGCGGAAATATGATTATGAAGCGTAATGGAAATTATGAGTAGGAAATAAAGTATACATGCCATCTCAATTTCTAAATTTGAGATACAGTTGTGGACACAATACATAGGCTGTACAAAAATAGTAAAGGAAATGTAAAATTGAATACAAATAAAGTTTATTAAATGGAAAGTTTATTTATATAAAAGTTTATTTAGTTAGATCTTTGTATTAATAATTATAACAAACTAGTGGAGAAATATCACGAAAAATAATTGAACATCATGGTGGTGAAGCTTTTTGACATTCAATAAAAATTTAATTACTGTTAATAGCGTCATCTCTAGTCAGGGTATTTTTTACTATGGAAAATAAAAGAAATCGCTGGAGCTCTGGGCTGTACGGAGGATGGGGTAACATTTGTGCCCCCCACGAAGTTGACAAATAGTCGATGGTTCTAGCAGCTGTGTGAGCGACCGCGTTAACTTGGGAGATGTGAGAAAAGAGAAGAAGAGAAGAATGCCAAGGACGCTATTCAACTATTCAACTCCCCGAAAGACAAAGACAAACTTCGCAATACCATTTACTAGTAAGTGTTATACGGTCTTCTAGCGGAATTACTGCTCTACATTGCGTCGAAACATAGTTATTAGTTATGCATTCGCTCGTGGTTCAAACATAGAATCCTGAGTGTGGCGAGGGTTTCCAGGCAGGAGACGCAAAACAACTTTGCTGCTGAGCGAAACACATAAGCTTTCACCTCACTATAGCGAGGAAAATGGTAGATGAAAGAAAAATAGTTAAACAACAAATCAGTTTTTGATCACCGCTAGACTCAGACTCGCTCAGGTTTTGTTTCTCCACAATTTATTACAGTACAACCCAATCCTACTATAACTTTCTAATTTGTGATCCAAAGTACTACTTGCAAAGTACTGAAGTTATTTTATGAAAATTTGAAAAAAATAAGTTTAATTTTGGGTGCGTTCTGAATTTTCACATACGTTTTCTTTTTCTTTGCACTTATAATTTTATGTGATTAACGAAATTATTATAATTCATCGACAAATAAAAATAATCTTAATTAGATAGTGTACAAAGGTGTTATTGTTGTCAAGTTAATGTCAATAATAATATACTTAATTATACTCATCGAGTATATAACCAGAAATATAGACGAAATGTCATTTAATTTGTTTGAAAACTATTCTGCCATATCATTACTGTGACAACTGCTATCCGATTGGCTAGCCCGAGTTCGAAACAATTGACGGGTGTCGTCAATGGGTGTCGTCAACTGTTCCACTTCAAAACGACCAGTTAACTTGAGATTTGCTGTAATGGACGAAAATTACATATTTAATATTTAATTACCGATGAAATGTGATTCCTTTTGTTTCGTAATTAGATGTTTTGCTGTTTTTCCCACACCACCGAATAGAACAGCACGGCATTGTTAGAGATATTGTCTTTATTATAATAAATACAGAATATTTTTTGGAATATACAGAGACGTACACACAGGTCAAAGGCCAAAGTATTCACTCAGCAGCTTGGAAGGAGCCACCTGACGAAGCTTACAACGCACGATGGCCTAACCGTTACGTCAAAGCCGCAGATACTCGCCGAGATAGAGGACTTCTATGGCCGTTTGTACGCTGTAAATGCTCCTCGGGTCCAGCGTGACAATCACGATTTGAGAGCCACCTTGACGCGCCACTATACCGACGACCTGCCAGAAATCAGTCAAGACGAGATCGTGTTGGCTCTAAAACAGCTTAAAAATGGAAAAGCCCCCGGTGAAGACGGAGTTACTTCGGAGCTTTTGAAGTCTGGAGGAGTTCCTATTATCCAGGAACTTCAGAAGCTCTTTAACTTGGTCATTCACTGCGGGAGAACTCCACGGGCGTGGAACAGGAGTATTGTAGTTCTCTTCTTTAAAAAGGGAGATAAAACTCTACTGAAAAACTACCGACCCATCTCACTCCTGAGTCACGTCTACAAGCTGTTTTCTAGAGTCATCACGAATCGCCTCGCAAGAAGACTCGACGAGTTTCAGCCACCGGAACAGGCCGGGTTTCGGGGAGGATATGGCACCATAGACCACATACCCACAGTGAGGCAGATTATACAGAAGTCCGAAGAGTATAATCGGCCCCTGTGTTTAGCTTTCGTGGACTATGAGAAGGCCTTTGACTCTGTCGAAACCTGGGCTGTCCTGGAATCCTTACAGCGGTGCCAAGTGGACTATCGTTATATACAAGTGTTGAGATGTCTTTACGATGCTGCTACCATGAGTGTCCAAGTACAGGACCAGCAGTCTGAACCTATCCAATTACGCAGAGGGGTGAGACAGGGGGATGTCATATCCCCGAAACTGTTCACCGCTGCATTGGAGGATATGTTTAAGACGCTGGACTGGAAAAGGATGGGCATTAACATAAACGGCGAGTACATCTCACACTTGCGATTTGCAGATGACATAGTCCTAATGGCAGAATCGCTGGAGGAACTGGATCAGATGCTGAACAGCCTAGCATCCGCCTCGCGGCGGATTGGTCTCGGCATGAACTTTGATAAAACCAAAGTCATGATCAATGACCACATTGATCCGAGACCCATCTGCGTCGATGGCCACCTTCTTGAAGTTGTTTCCGAATACACTTACCTCGGGCAGATTCTGCAGTTAGGTAGAAATAACTTCGAGAAGGAGGCCAGGAGGAGGATTCAGCTTGGCTGGGCAGCGTTTGGGAAGCTACGTCGAGTCTTTTCGTCGCCCATCCCGCAGAGCTTGAAAACAAAGGTTTTCAACCAGTGCGTCCTACCAGTTCTAACGTACGGAGCTGAGTCGTGGACACTCACGATACGGCTAGTCCACCAGTTTAAAGTCGCTCAGCGAGCTATGGAACGAGCTATGCTCGGAGTTTCTCTGAAAGATAAACTCCGTAATGAGGTTATCAGACAGAGAACCAAAGTGATCGACATAGCTCTTCGGATAAGCAAGCTGAAGTGGCAGTGGGCTGGACATATCTGCCGAAGAACCGACAACCGCTGGGGTAAACGAGTTCTTGAGTGGAGACCACGACTTGGCAAACGTAGTGTGGGACGCCCTCCAGCCAGATGGAGTGACGATCTGCGGAAGATTGCTGGCAGGAAATGGATGCGTCAAGCCGAGAACAGGGCGAAATGGCGTGCATTAGGGGAGGCCTATGTCCAGCAGTGGACTGCAATAGGCTGATGATGATGATGATGATGACACACAGGTCAGTAGTTGGCCTGTCTATATTTCAGTGCAAACGAGAGTTGGTATTTATAAGAGCTGTATCGCTAATGTGTTACCAGGAATGTATGGCCCTTATTTCGTCTCTATTTCTGGTTATATACTCGATGATTATATTTAATGTACGTACTTATGACGAATCGCGTTTGGGAACGTGTCACAATTTTGTTTGTACTTTTTTACCATTGGAAAAGGCAAAGTCACTAATGCGTCATACAGTCAAAACTGAGAATAATTTATTTCTTGGATTCCATTACAAAAATTAAAATGTCTAAGAAAAAGTTTATCTTTGGATGCGTCCTGAATTTGCACCTCATCAATTCCAATTCATGCTTGTACTTATAATTTTGTGTGATTATTGAAAGTATTTTGGTTGTTCGACGAACTAAAATAATTTAATAAACAAAATTATTTATCGTTGTCAATTTAATGTCAACAATAATAAGAATAAAATATGCCAACGGATTTAATCTTAAACTATTCCTTTATTTTTTTCCATCCTTGGATTTAATACAACGTAAACAAATCGCGTACTTGAACATGTCATAATTTTTTTTTTCGAAAGAAAAGTTGTTTGTCTCACAGTCCATCGTGAAGTTCGAATTTCAAACACCTTTTTCACGCTAGCGTGCAAAATCGCTTTTGTGCTTAGAGGATGGAAAAAAATAAATAGTCTAAGTTCAGTTCTACCTGAATCTTCCAATGTGTAATGTGTCTACTCGGTTGCACCAATTTGTTAAATAAACTAAATTTTTTCTGACCTGGGTGTTCTGGGAAATGCCCCATAGTGAATTTCGATGGTCTGGTACTCATAGTGCAGGGAATTCTCTAGTTTGAAACCAGGTAAATGGTATGCTGGTCTGGCACATTATTAGACTTTATTATTAATGAATAATATACCTAAGGTAATTTGAATACGTTACGCACGTAATTCCGAATTTAAAAGCTGTACGCAGATTTAAATTTGATACGATAAATCCTTAACCTTTTTGGTCAAGTCTTCGTAAACAGAGAGTACATCATACTTATACGCCTAAGATGCTGTATTTTACGGTGGGAAGTAAAAACTAATTTTTATTTGCGTGCAAAAGTTATATGAATTTGTTTTACCGTTATTTATTTAATTTATTTTAACTTTATTCCACACAAAACAGTACACATGGCGGAATTAATGTCATTAGGCGTTCTCTACTAACCAACCGTAGAGCTAGGTTCAAAATAATTAACAAGGGTGCAAAACTTGACAATTGTAAACATATAAGATGAAAGTTAATAAAATAATTATGATACACAATTCGCACTTGACAACTAACATATATTATAAAATTGCGTCATATTATATTTTATCTCAAAGTTTGCGTTACATTAATGTTTTGTCTCCAATATTTTGCTATATTTGTATGTCATATATATATGTATGAATAATTATCTGTTATAACAATGATAAACGATGTTACAATAATGATAAATACATGTTGTAAAAGTCACTTGATTAATGTTTTGCAAGTGGGTTAACAAGCAACGCACAGAGCGCGTTCGTAACTAGGCGTGTCGCATTGTCTCGCCAACTTAACTGACTAATGAGAACAACGCGATTCTGAATTAACCATTTAACTACTTACTATAAGTACTTACTTACTCCGTTGGCTCAGCAACCCGAAATGGGTTCTAGCCTCCGATATGAGTTGGTGCCAGCGCGCCCAGTCTTTTGCTATCTATTGCCTATTTACTGTCACCTTGAAAATGTCCAAGTTAAAGGGCTCGGGGAATAAATCCGCAGGCAGGGTATCCCACTCTTTAACCGTTACCATATAAACCATATACATATGGAAGGAAAACGCTTTGTGCGAATCCTGGGAATATCCACAACATAAGGCTTCCAACCTCAACCCACATCTAGTCCCCCGATGACGGGAAAGGGAAGGCTAAATCAATTTATGCAATTAAATCGCATACTCTCCTTTATATATATCCTGTACAATAACGATAAGCAGGCAACTTTACGGCGGTATTTAAGGGTCGGCAGCTTCGCCTCTACTAACTCCAAGTCACCTGTAACCCTCATGACACACTTGTCAATTGAATTGGCCAGTTGGTATTTAGCAGAGCCATCTCATAAGTGGCAGCAGTACTCATACTCGACGTGATCTTCTGATCTCCTGCATGCAAGGCGCGGAGGTCTTTTTCCACTTCGTCTCTCGATCGGTACCTATTCGGACCGATCAACCGGTCGTCGGCCACTAGAACGAAACTGGCATACTTTCGAGGTGCAAGGTAGTATTGCGGTTTTGATTTCTCCAATGATATTGAGGTCAGACACGATGTCTTCCTGGTTTTTCGAATCCTCCAGCTACCATCTCTGCGTCTGTACCAGAATCTAACGGAAGATTTTCCTTTCGGCGACAAGAAGCATGTTCTTTTCTATCAGTGTAAGCGTCCAAGCATCGCAACCACGCAATCGGTTGTATAACAGTTTTATAGACACAGATCACAGATCGGACACCAATACTCTGTACTACGTTAAGTACTTAAGAAAGTGTAATTTTTGAAATAATGTTCTCGAACTATCAAGACATGTGCTAATTAATAGTATGTTTTTATTTAATGGCACTTAATACTGTAATAAATTATTTCGTATTAAATTGACAAATATATTTCAATCCTATTGTACCATTCGACATATTGAACTCGTAGCGTAAAAAACCACTAAAATAACTTTATGACTGATTCATAAATTTATTTATTTGGTGGTTTTTTCGCGTTGCTATACATAGGTATGTTTTATTATTACTTAGTTCCAATAGAGATCTAAAAAGTGTCAGACAGTTATGACAATTTTTAGATCTGTGTTGTTAGCATCGACTTCCGCGTGCCTTCTTTTGCTACTTCATAAAATTATCACCATTTGTAGCGATCTACCTAAATATTTAATTTTTTTTGTTCGAAAGTAAAATCTGATTAATTATAAAAGTCATGGAACTAAAGTTATAGTCTATTATGTTAGTATAGTCCTGCGAGCTTGTTACAAATAACCCTGTATAAATCGAGTTCTTCGGTTTTCGCGATTGTTACACATAGGAAATGAAACTATTTTTCCGGATTTAAATCACGTTTTTTCAAACAAACCGACGTTTCGGGTCCTTTACAGGTCCCATGGTCACGGTTGACTGACGTGGTACAGTCTTCAACCAGTTATGTCTAATATTGATGCATACCACCCTATTTTTTCACTATAGTTACAATAGTTATTAATTATTTACCTTATTTTTAATTTTACAAAGAAAACATTCCAATTTACGCTAAATTAAGTTTTACAAGTTATTTTATTGAATGAATTTTTATTAAGTTCAATTTATTATTCATTAATAATAGAAATTAGACTAAAGTAAAACATATTAATTAGTACTGCAGTCTTATGTCTGTTTGGGATTTTTCATTAGAGGAACTGGACCCCAAACTGGTGGTACAGAGAAACCATCTTCCCTGATGAAATTAGGATGTTTTTTAAATTTCAATGGCCTCTCGCAGCATCCTGGGTAGATAACGGACTCCTTTTGCAAGGACATGGGGTTTGTCAAACTTAATTGAATGTGTAGGTTTATCCATGACATACTCGCAGACTGCAGACTTGTTTACGCGACGGTATTTGACATCAGCTATATGTTCTTTGACACGGGTACAATTACTTCGCTTTGTTTATCCAATATAAGAGAGACCGCACTCACAGTCAAGCTTGTAAACTCCTGCATCCTGTAAGGACATTTTATAACTATTTCTCATGAAACATGTAGTCTTGCTACCAGCACCAGTAAATTCAGTAGTAGACTCACATACTGACTAATTAGTAGACGTACTAAAGAATTTAAGAACAAATACCCACTTTCTAATATTTTTTATACTGAAGATATCTTTGTCGCCTTTCAAATATAACAAAGCTAAGCTACACGTGTCTATTATTGCAGGGGTACGCGAAACCATCAGCACGTAAAGGAGATTAAATCAAGAGGCACGACAACACTTTCACCAGTACACCACGACCTTCCCACGGTGAAACCGTGTGAAGAAAACCTGGAAAATGATACACATGTTGAGAATCGATAAAGTTTTTCCATGCATCAAATAATCGTGCAATATGAACGCGTGGAAGCGTTCCCTATCCGCAATATTCCGGTTCGATTTGGACCTGAACCGGCCGCGGGTCCGGTTAAAAGCGGTTTCGTCCAGATGCGGCCAGATGTTGTGGTTGATATTGCTGTTTGCGGTGGTTGCTGCCAATCGGCCACCGCGGTTTCTTATAGATGGACAGTCTGAAATTGTTGTCAGGTTGAAGGAAGGAACAGACACTCCAGTTGGTAAGTACAACCTATCAACCGAAAAAAATGTCTACTCGGAAACTTTATTTTTTAGAAATAAACCAGCCATTTGTAACACATACATACATATTTACGGTCTTGGTTATTTTAATAAAAAAGAACCACAGTTGTTACTTATTAACTATTATGTTATTGCTTTGAGGTACTTAGCTTACTTAAAAACTTAAAACTTATGGGCACTTCCATCGTAGTCAAAACATTCAAACTTTGATGCGAAGAAACTACAAAATGGTGTGAAATAACAGACAAGCGGAAATTAAAAAGGGGGAGAACACGGTAACCAGGACTACAGATAGACAACAAGCAAGGGACGCTTACAACCTATTACATAATTCCGACGATTAGTCATCAATGAGTTTATTAGGCTTCGTACTAAGAATAGTTTTAAGTAGAGATGTCCATATTACTGTAGGCTGATTTAGAAGAAAAATTTCTTTATTTTTTATTGGCGCTAACGTTTTCGTTCAGTATCTTCAACTTTTGACAGGTATCAATTGTCAAATGTGGAAAAATACAGGAAAAAATCAATGATGGAAAAATATTTATTTTTCTAAAAAAATATGATTTTTTCAAAACCGAATTTTCGCCATGACCCAACACTACCTAACAGTTTGCAATATGAGCATTGAATGTAGATGTCCCGGATTCGATTTCCGGTAAAACCAATTTGGGAAATTAACTTTTCTAAATTAGTTCTAATTTGGGTGTTCTGAGTAGATAGTGCCTTTTTTTTCATTTATTTTCCAACACAAAATTGTATACACTTATCGTTCTTAAGTCTAACCTTAGGTAGGTTCCAATCCCTTCAACGGGTTTATACGTAGGTGTGTACAGTCATCGCACAGCATTATAGCGCTTTCTTTTTGATAAACGAAAATAAACATTAAACTAAATTAAGAGAAATAATGTTAAACAAGAGAAACTGTAACTATGAATTCCGTTGCTCTGGTATACATAGTACAGGGTGTTCCCTAGTTTGAGACTAAGTCCAAGTAAGACTACGTTGGTATGGATGTTTGGCACATTATTAATGTATATATTAAATTAAAGCATAGAACAGTTTGCTTACCTACTTTTAGTATTTTACCATGGCGAAATTGATAGTAAAGCAAATTTTTAACCTACGATGACCTACGGCTTTGAGACGTGGTTACTAACTATAGGCCTCATAAAAAAAGCTAAAAGTCACTCAACGAGCTATGGAGCGAACAATGCTCGGCATTTCTTTACGTAATCGAATCAGAAATGAGGAGATCCGTAGAAGAACGAAAGTTACCCACATAGCTCAAAGGATTAGCATGTTGAAGTAGCAGTGGGCAGGGCACATAGCTCGTAGAACTGACGGTTATTGGGGCAGAAAGGTTCTCGAAAGGAGACCACGAACCGGAAGGCGTTTAGTGGGACGGCCCCCTACTAGATTGACGGATGACCTGGTAAGTGCGGTGAGTAATCGATGGATGCGTGTCGTATCCACCCGGTATAGTCTGGGAGAGGCCTATGTTCAGCAGTGGACGTCTTCCGGCTGATATCATGATGTAATTTTTAACGCCTCTAATGTTTCCGAGGTTAACAATTATACTAAACTCTACACGAGCTAGAGACAGTTTTTATTATGTAAATAGACGGTCACTTAGAGTCGTATTCCAGAACTCTACTCAATGCTCAAGTCAGGACTTGAGTATGATTTAAAGCACTAGAAATCATACTCAAGTCCTTGCCATTAGGGTCGTATTTCCTGTGCTTGAAATCATACTCAAGTCCTGACTTTAGCATTGTGTAGAGTTCTGAAATGCGACCCTAAGTCACAATTTTACCTATTATATCTTAATAAATGTACAAACCGGCGGACGGGTAGGCAGCTACATTTTTATCAACGTATATTTTATACTGTTTCAATTGCCATAAAGTATAAAACATTGATTTTTAATTATTATTATATTTTACTACTATGATATTCATTTATTTTTTGTGAAATTACTAATTATTACTAATTCGTTATAATAATTAATAACAAAGATTGAACACAAAGAAAAATTCCTTCCATTTGACAGTGTGCTCGACTGACCTGATAAGGTGTAAATTACGATGTTCTGAGACCGATCGTGGAGCATCGCGGCGCATTATTCCCTCAGATGATCGTCTCAGAGCATCGAAATTGACACCTCATTACAATTTGAATAACAGAAATTAAACATTGATAAATTTAATGTCCTCTGCCTTGACGTCTGCTGGTCTACGCTGGATCTTAAGAAGTCACCATACTTACAACTGGAGCCGGTCATTGAAAATTTCCATGAAATTAGATTTCTTTGCCTTACGCATCAGTAAGGATGAAGCAAAACGCTTTATACGAGTGGGTAGTAAGTCAATAACTTAAGGATGGACTGTTCCGGACTTTGGACATATAGGTCCAATTATAAACATACTGAGAATTTTTTGTCTCTACTCCAGATCTCGTAATTCCCGAGAAATTTATTAGGTACCAATTTACTAAATCATGAACTGCGACGATACTCAGAAGTTTTAATTTGAAAATGTTATACTTTTGTTGGCCTCAACAAAGAGGTTAATTTAATAAAGATGCCGTTATATTTTATTTCAGGTAGCTTGATATACCGACTACGGGGCGTTGACCCTGACGGAGATACGCTGAAGTTTGGCATCAGAGATCAGCTCGGTAGTGATATTTTGAGATTAGAAGCCATTTCATCCAACGAAGCTAATATTTATTTAGTTAAGGAATTAGATAGAGAGGTAAGAAATTCATGGAAACCCAACGATATCAATGTACGTGGTGGAAACCTCTATTAATTAAATAATTATACACCAATCAAACCTCGAAGTGCCGAGATTGCTTAAATCTTGAACTTTGACGACACTTGGTCCAAATTATTTTATTACAGGTTCGTGATGAATACTCCTTCGTGCTTACGTTAACAGACGGGCATTTGGGGGAGGGTAATTTCATCACGCAAAGCTTTTTGCTATTAGTCGAAGATGTGAACGACAACGAACCTATTTTCAAGCCGTATCCCTCCGCAATCACCGTGAAAGAAGGAGCTCCTCCCAGTGTATTGACCACCGTGGAGGCAACGGACCTTGACGAAGGAGCTTATGGACAAGTATTCACATAATTACAAACATTTAATTCACACCGTTAAATTACATTTTTTTTTAAATTGAATACTGCAAATTAGCGTAACAAAACAATTTGTAGCTAAGCGCACTTCAAGCAATCAATTTAACATCTGAATCTGAAAACGCAACGCTTCACGCTGTGAGGATAACGAAACGTGCCGTCAATGTCATGATGCGATATTTGTCAACAACAAAAATGGCGTCTATTTTGTTATATTTCCGTGAGAAATGCATTTTTACGAAAACTAAGGGTATTTTCAGGTATTATATCACTTACAAGAGATAGATGGTGATGTGGAGAACTTCGCTGTACAAACAGTGAATGGAAAAGGTGTTATTCGCTTGATAAATAGGTTAGACTATGAGAAGAAGTCGTTGTATCAGTTACGGGTTTTGGCGGTTGATAGAGCGAATCAAGGGCGGGTGAACACAGGGACTGCGGCTATACTAGTCAAGGTGCAGGATGAAGAGGATCAGCCCCCGGAGTTCGTTGTCGCCAGCCCGGTTACAAGGATTAGTGAAGATGCGCCCATTGGAACTTCTGTTTTAGAAGGTATTGCTTTTCTTGTTCAATATTCAATTTAAACCGAAACTAAACCTAAACTATTGGTTTTCGAGGATTGGAAATGAAGGCTGAATTTAGCCGAGGCCTAGAACGGTCTACAAACTAAATCTTCCAAATCTACATTATTTATATTACAACTCAACCAAGTATGGTTGAGTTGTAGTATAAATAACGTAGATTTAACTACACCATCGCTTTATACCAACAGTTATTAATTTTTTTACTGATCTGAAGCAATGTACGTGTATCTTCGTTTACTTTGACATTGGAGGAATTATAGATTGTATCATAATGGAGCCGTAACTTATAAAATATTGTAGATTTGTATATACACTGTAGATTTAGTGTAAAAGCACCTGTAGACTCCATAACACAAACAGTTTGCTGCCAAATACATAAATTTGTAGTTGAAATTAATTTGCTTCAGGCTTAAACATTTACCTCATGTAGTGACACACAGCTACAGTCTCCTAATAACGACTAGTTTATTTTGCGTTACATTTATTGTCACATTAAACTGACAAAACTCACCAAGCTAAGACAAAAGTTTTAAAAGTGGAAGTGACATAGTACAAATTCCATAAAACTAAAAAATTATGTATACCCAGTGTGTACTATGTAAGGTGCTTATTATGTATGTACATATTATAGTAGATTGTACAACAAGTGCATATAACACCTTATTTTACCCGAGATGAGTATATGGATACTTAAGTCGAGGGTAAAATGGGTTTTATGAAAGAGTTATACACTCTGCTTTTCACTTCGATTGCGAGGAAATTAAACACCAATATTACAAATAAATGATTATTTTCTACATGTGACTCAGGTCGGACTACAAAATGCTCTGTTATATTTTACAAGCTTTTATTTTTTATGCATTTCTATTTCTTAAACTTATTAGAATTACTATTGCCTACTATTTTAATTTTGTAATATAACAAGGATTAAAAAAAAATAAAGGTTTATAATATAATAATAACGTAAAACTAAAAAGTAAAACTTTATTATATAAAGTTCCTGTGTTAGTGGCTGTTGGCGCAGGCGTAATTGCCTCGGTCTTAAACGACGATTTTGCTTTATGCACTAGAGTATAAAATCCTATTTTATGCAGCCTACACCCAGTATAAATACGAACTTTAAGAGTATGAGATAGAAAAAGAAATTAATCATTTATTTTAGATAAACCTGTTTATAGAAGGCCTTCAATAAAGTTCAGCAATGTTTCATTTATAAAATATAATAACACACATGCTCATATCTATGTAAATCCATGTAGGGTCTGTAAGCTTCAGCTGCAACAAGGCAGGGCCCCCTCAGAGTAGGATCCTAGTATTTTGCCAGATTTGGCAACCTATTAACATTGTATTTTTTTATGATACCAAACAGTGGGACAAGTTGAGCACCTAGTCATAACCCACATGCCTATTGATAACAGTTGCAAGGTCACTCAGAGTTTTAAATCACAAGGATCTGTGGACACTGCCGCTGTCACCCTGAAACATAAGTTATATATAGTCATAAGTAAGAATACAAGCCTCTGTACTAATTTACTTTCATTAATTGCAGTACGAGCAATTGATGGAGACCGAGGCATCAACAACCGTATCTCATACAGCATCATATCAGGCGGAGAAGATCATTTTGACATTGACAGCAGCTCTGGGGTGGTGTATACCATCAACCAGCTTGACAGAGAGGACCCCAATAATAGCAATGGAGCTTATATTTTGGAGATACTGGTGAGACTGTGTGTTCTGGTATTAATTCATAAATATCAATTGTTAGAGAGTGCTGTAAAACCTGTTGCATTCATACGGTTTGTTAAGATAAAATCACCAATTTTAATTCAACCATACAGGCTACAGAAGAATCACGATCTGTATCACCCATGCCAAGTGCAACAACAGAAGTCACAGTGATTGTGACAGATGTGAATGATGAGACACCTCGATTCCGTAGTGAACGATACATCGGGGAAGTGCTAGAGAATGCTCAACAGAACACACCTATCACATTTCTACAGGATGCTATACCAGAAGTGTTTGATTATGATCAGGTAGACTAAACTCTTTGAAAAGTCAGTTCTTAACTCATTAGAAACTTTCCTTAAATTGAAGTCAACAATGGATGCTGAATTATGTCCAGATATGGTATCCCAAAGAAGACCCATTTAGACCCAATTAGAATGTGAAATTCATGTGTGGGTTCTAGAAGTTGAGAAATGAACTTTTCTGAAATGATTCTTTTGGGCTATTTCAAATAGTGCCCCGGAGTGAATTCTGTTGCTGTGGTACTTACGTTACAGAGGTTTTCCTATTTTGAGGCCAAATTGTTGTATATTTATTTATGTTTTATTTCACGAAGCTCCCATTTTCAGGGCAAAAATGGTACCTTTGAATTGTACCTTGTAGGAGATAATGGAGTATTTGACGTGACACCCTTCAAAGGTATAAACGAGGCTTCGTTTCTAATCAGAGTAAACGACGCGTCATTCCTGGACTACGAAAGTGTTACTGTGATGAACTTCAGCTTGGTTGCTAAAGAGGTTGTTGCCAAAGATCCAAAAATGAGGTAAGCATCAGTTTAAAATTTTATGTTTCTTATTTGTTACTTTAGTACCTGTAGTTTAAATTTTTATCTTAGTATGAAGGCCGCCACACAACTGTTGACACCCCATATCCTATTTTAGAAAATTGTGTTTAGTTATTATATATATAACATTCTGGTTAATAAGCCTTACTTAGGTTTATTTACGATTTGTTTTCATATTTTATACAATTTAAGACTGTTATTTATTCATTTATAACTAGTTTATGAAAATCCAATTTGTTGCGTCATTAGCTTGAAGAGCTTGTTGCTAAGCTTCAAGATAAAAAAATCCAGATAATCTGTTCGCCATTTAAAAAACCTTGGAAACCAAACTTCGAAACCCTTTAAGATATCATGATGAATTGAAAGGCAGATTCTAAGTAATGTGATTCTCTATAATATTTGAAAGTTTTACCAAAACCTATTCAGCTGTTATGAAGCTTAATAATGGAGTATGTCTATACTTCAGTATTGGTAATAATTCTGTAATCACAGGTACACTCTAATTTTGTTTAGAATCTAATTGTCTTTAGAGCGTCTTTCAAACCTTATAATTTCTTTCACAGTGTAGTCCCAATAATGGTGCATATAAAAGACGAGAATGACAACTTTCCGGAGTTTACAGAAACTTTATACACAGTGTCGATACCAGAGAACTGCGGAGTTGGCACTACTGTCGCTTGGGTACAGGCTTTGGACCAAGATTCTGATAACTATGGCACTAGAGGAATTAGATATACTAACTTAGGAGGAAGCATTGCTAATCTGTAAGTATATAGTGTTATATTGGATAGGCTGTTTTTATTTATTATTACCAAATACTCTCGTAACTCAAAATTATGGACTTTGAACATTTGGAAGACACAATTTGAAAGTTTAAACAACTTACTGAACAAGATCCATTATTTTTTTAAATTTTCAAATCGTGTTTTCTCAATTCCACAACTTTACGTTACGACAGTATTTGGTTCATCCCAGAGAACATCTTGAATATTGACCTGTTGACCCTCTCCTTAGAGAAAACCTGTGCCAATTAGCGTAACGTGTGTGAAAACCAACGATCGGAGTATTTAAAACTATTTCGGGTCAATGATTTCAAACATTGTGTTTAGAATGGATATGACTATTTTCAATCATTGTGTTTAGAATGGATATGACTCTGGGATTCGGTATTTAAGCATAATACGCTATGTTGTCAGACCATTGCGAGTCGCACTGTGTCCGTGCACATGAAACAATATGAATGATTCGCGAGTGAATTTTTTGTGTTCAATTGGTTTTGATTCTGGCTAGATCACTCGTCTCTGCTCCCGTTCTCCGTCCGAAACAATTACTATCTTATGAGTGATACTTGACCAAATCTAAAAACAATGTCAAGTATGAAGCTTCATTCGCATCGTACGTCTCTTAATTTAGTCGAGTCATCGAATAAATAACCAGAAATAGAGACGAAATAAGAGCCATACATTCCTGGTAACTCATCAGTGATACATCACTATTATATATCAACCCTCGTTTACACTGGAATATGGACAGCTCCAACAACTGACCTGTGTGTACGTCTCCGTATATTCCAAAAATATTCTGTATTTATTGTAACACAGAAAATATCTCTAACAATGGTGTTCCATTCGGTGGTGTGGGGGGAAACAGCAAAACATCTAATTACGAGACAAACGGAACCAAATTTCATCGGTAATTAAATATGTAATTTTGCAATTTTTGTCCATTATAACAAACCTCAAATTAACTGGTCGATTTGAAGTGAAACAATTGACGACACCCGTCAATTGTTTCGAATTCGGGTTGGCCAATCGGAGCACAGTTGCGAAAGTAATGATACGGCAGAATAGTTTTCAAACAAATTAAATGACATTTCATCTCTATTTGTTTCTGGTTATACACTCGACGCGACGGGTCGAATATTACTCCTATTCAACTGCCTCCGTGGCCGAACGGTTACCATGCCGGACTGCCACGCAGAGGTCCCAGGTTCGATTCCCGGGCCGCGAGAAATGTTTGTATGGCTTACATTTATTTCTCTCGTGAGTTTAGGTGTAATTTGTGGTTGTCTATGTGTGTGTCCATGGCACCCGCGACACAGGGTTTCCCTAGTGCGGGGCTATGTTGAGTGTGTGCGTTATTTATTTATTTATTTATTATTATGTATTACTTATATGACAGTAATTGTTTCGAATGAGTTGTCGGGACAGAGAACGGGAGTAGACCCCCTGGAATCTTCTGATCATCACTATTTTAGCTTATATTTACGGATTTTGATTTGTTGCTGTTGGACTGATAGTATTTGAAGCTGTTTTAATTAACCTTCATTTAGGTCGATAATTTATAGTTTAATTTTGAATAAAAATTTGTTTTGCAACATTAGTAAAATTATGCAAATCCTTTGTTATCGAAACTTGTTCTTGTCTGCCACTAATATCGTATTTACACACACCAGAAGATAACCGACACAATTAAAAATAACTTATTTAGAAATTCTATTTCTTAGGTTTTCACTATTAATACAATTGGAAATAAAACCGCCTATTTCTTTTAAACAAACCAATTTTACCGGCCCTTTACAGGTCCCATGATCACGGCTTACTGCATGACCATGGCTTTCACTTCCTATCAACCATTTCACCAATGAACATTTTCATTAAACTACATACGATTTTCATAATATTTTAACAAATTTACCCTATTTTCAGTCTTAACCTAAATCAAATATCAGGAGTAATAACAGTTAAACAAGCGGGCGGAGACAATTTCGACCGGGAGCTCGTCTCCCGTCACTACCTCACTGTCGAAGCCCGAGACGATCTAGGCCGAGGCAACCGAAACACGGCCCAGCTTATCATAAACATTGAAGACGTGAATGACAATGCGCCTATGTTCTTGGGCAATAAGTACGAAGCTAGATTGCTTGAGAACGAACGACAGTTTGAGAACCCTCTTATGCTTGAAGCGAGGGATATTGATTTGAATGGTGAGTGCTTTAACGTCTTAGTAAATACACTTGCATAGTCTAAGGGTCTCATCGGATTAGTCGACAAAAATTCGGCTTAAACAGACCACTTAACACAGTACGTGCCAACTTTGTTTCGTCATCGGTGGGCAGCGAATCGCGTTGTACCAGACCCGAAGCAATGAGAATGGCGATGTAAAAACAACTATTTAATTAACATTTTTTTATCAACGACTAGTTTATTGGAACTTCAACTCGAAAAACGGCCTGACATCATAAAAGGTTAACTTTAACTAGGCTATAAGGTTCTAAGGTTCTTTACAAAAAGAGGTAATTGAAACCGTCAGTCAGAGTTTTAGCAGCAGTAGAACTTTTGTGAAAGTTCGTCCTGGCCACTGTTCATACTGCCACCATACCTATTTCATAACGTGAACATGACTGCGTTCCGACTTTGAAGGGTATGGGCGCTGGTGAAACTACAGACACATGGGACTTGTCAACTTATGTCTCAGGGTGACGGGCGCAGTGGCAGTGCCCCTCAGATCTTTGCGATTTAAAGCTCTGAGTCGCATTGCAAGTGTTATAAGCTTACCACGCACGACTTGTTCGTCTCGTCACTTGATAGCGAACATTAGTATTTCTGAACCTCGCGAGATAGTTTCGCGCGCTCTGATTGGCCGGATGCAACCGCGGCCACATCGCTTAGGCCAGTACGGTATCGCAGACACCGTGCCGCTATATATATGGGAGATTCTAATAAATTTTATAATTTAGTCAGCAAGCAGGTCAGTTTAGTAAGAATAAGTATTTGTAAAATAATTACTGATCAGCCTTAAGTTCATAGAAAAAAATATATCCGGATAAGTTGCATGGTATATACAGTATACAGTCATTTGTTCACTTGATCGAAGGACCCTCAACAATTGTAGTGCATTTGCAGTGCAATTTAAAATAGTGCTATACGACCAATTGTACTACAAATATAGACTTTTCGACATTGGTAATTCTACGACTGTTTTTGATCTTGATGATATTTGTGGGCAGCAGTGGATTGTAGTTACGTATGTATGTATGTATTGTTGTAATCTAAGTTGCTGCCTCATGTACCCCACCACCGCTTTTCTCGACTTTACATGAAGCTCTGTCGTTACATTCAAATTCAAAATTCAAAATATTTCTTTTCAGATAACAGGATCCATTGGTGTTAGTATAATAGATAAAAAAACTTATAAGCTATTGTTAGTAGGAATATTATATAACATATTACTTAATTATTTAAAATGTCATGTACTTACGACGCATCGCGTGCGGAAACATTGCCCGTACGAGATGCCTCAGTACAGGCGCTCTGTGGTCCTCTCCCACAACCTTAATGTAATATAATACGGAACTAAATACATACGTTTTGAGATACTCTACAATTATAATATTTGTAAGTGTGTAGACTAGAGTAATATTTGTTGAACCAAGTGACTTTGTACTTTAGCATGTACATGTTCTTCAAAACACACTTTCTCCTTTAAAATTACTGTAAAATATTCCTCTTACCAGGTACAAAGAATAGCCACATAGAATACTCAATAGTGGGAGGCGATTATAAATCCAACTTCTCAATCGACCCGAACCTCGGTATCATCACGCCTGTGAGTGGACTCGACTTCGAGCAAATACCTGGGGATAATAGCAACATTCGGCCAATACATTTGACTGTGAGACTTTTCTTGGTTTTTTTTTCTTTCTTCTTAGTGTAATTTATCAAGGTGATGGTTTTTTTAAAGAATTTTAAGAAGAATATTTCAGTGACGCATGAAAAATAATTCTTTGACATTGTCTCATACTCTTGGACAAATAAATAAATATAATAATGTACAAAATAATGAAATTCTCTTAAATCAAGCAATCCAATTACAGGTTTATAATTATCTACCTACCTATATAGAAGCCGTGATAGCCTAATGGTTTGATCTACCACTTCAAGCATAGGGTCGCGGGTTCGAATTCGGACTTGTGCCTAGGCACAAAGTCATAGGACTTTTCGGAATTTATGTGCGAAATATAATTTCAAATTTACCATGAGCTTTTCGGTGAAAGAATACATCGTGAGGAAACCTGCACAAATCTGTAAACCCATTGTGAGCCTATAAATAGGCTAACAATTTTTTTTTTTATTAACTATCAAACCGCTTAAGTCATGCTTACTGATTTCAATTTGCGTTTGTAAGGTTCGAGCGCGCGACTTCGGCATACCGCCCTTGTCGTCGACGGTACCTGTAACAATCTACGTGCAGGACGTGAACGACCACGCCCCAATGTTCCAGCAGATGTTATACAAAAGATCTATCCCCGAGGATATGCCGGGGGGCACTAGTGTGCTTGAGGTATGTGTAACGGTATAAGATCTCCTTATTTTAAATTGCGTATCCTTCCAAATTCACACTTTATCATATTTCTTAATATCTTTTTTTCTTCTTAAAACTCGCGTAGAAATTTTTCATACAGGCTATTTTTTTTTATAATATCAAGTTACGGGACGAACAAGTCGTGCGCCTGATGGTAAGCTACACACACGCCTGTCCATAGCAGTTGCAATGCCACTCAGAGCTTTAAATCGCAAAGATCTGAGGGGCATTGCGACTGCACCCGTCACCCTAAGACATAAAAGTTGACAAGTCCCATGTGCCTGTAACTTCGGTATTCCCTAGTGCATATTACCTTAATATCTTTTAGTGGACAGGCACCAGTTCTATCTGCGACCTTCACGCTTTACCTTTCAGTATAACAAAACACGTGTAATGTACACGATTAAATGAGATCATTTATAGAGCTTCATATAGGCCCTTGAATTTGAAATGAATTAATGAGGTGTTATAGTGAATTTATAAGAACATAATACAACATGCGTGTAGATTTACGTGTGTTGTTGATTCTGTACACGCTTATTGCACTAACGTCATAGCGAAGTGCGACTCAGAAACTCTTCTAGCCAGATTATAGAAAAAAAGGACAGATGGCATTTGATTTATATACATAAAATTATGTACCACAGTGTTTTTTTTTAGTTTTGTCATGACATGCTGAATTGGTAACGCTTACTACACTTCGAACGTGCTAGTTTTACAAAAACCGGTTGAATATTTTAAGGTGCCTCCTATTGGCACAATATTGAACTACGTATTTTAGAGCTGTCACTAAACCGTCATAAATACACTATTCATTTACTCCCTCAATGATATACTGATTTAAACTTTCAGTAATTCGTTGATCCCTGCGTGCCCGCGCACTATCTCGAGTACCATTTGGAAAAATCATTCGATCTCTATCGTTTTCTAATACTTTCTAATACTTTTGTCATATAGTGTGTTTTCCTGCTTCGTCATAGAAAGTTGTTTCTGCAGGTGAAAGCTCGTGACAGCGATGGTTCTTCACCAAACAACAAAATCGTATACCGCATCCAGCGCGGGGCTAGCGACAAGTTCGTCATCGACTCGCGTACCGGCGTGGTCTCGGTCGCGAACGGATCCTCTCTGGACCCCGATAAGACCAACCCCAAAAGTAACAGATACACTTTGACTGTGGTACGTAACAGTTTCTCAATCTAAAATGTATATCTGATTTTAATCCATGTCATAGTTACCCACAGTAGTCCCTCCCGCCACCTAGCGGGCGCTGAGGAGTCCTAGGGGCTTTAGACGCAATTTCAATTGTTTTTTGTAGAGGTGGACTTTGAAATTTTTTTATATTGCCTAACTGGGCGGTGAGCCGAAATCTTTAAAAAACCTTCCATTGGCACTTTTTTTATATATAATATATTAGTGCGCATTTGACCTCCATCTCACCTGATGGAAAGTGACGATGAGGTCGACGATGGAGCACGCGTACCTAAATAATGCCTATTCACTCTCGCCTTGGAAAGACACTATGTGTTTATGGTGGTTTTATGTGTTTACCAATGGGCGATGTTTAAATGCCACACGCGTTTGACCGAGATTGGACTTTGATTTGACGACATTGCAAACCTTAACCGTTCGATCAATCTGAAAAATGAAATTATTTGAAGGGGTTCTGGTCTGAATATTCCAGGTATTGCCCCGTAGGGAATTTTCTTTAATTAACTTTCGCAACATACTATAAGTTCCTAAGACATCCGGTTCCGCAATTATACTTCACAAAATCTGGCTAACGATCATTAACAATGTAATTAATTGCAAAAGAAACAATTTTTTCGGACATAAATTGCGTATATTTGTTTTTTTTTTCATACTAATCCACGTTTCTAGCCCTTTTCAGATCTTATGATCACCATCACAAAAAATAATTTCAGAACTGGTAATATGTAATCGAGATCTCAAAATTAAATCGTTTGTAAAATTTATAGATAACCATTATTAATGCAGGTGGCTCTCGATGGCGGTATAGGCGACCAGCAACTAAGCGCAGCTGTGCTAGTCAACATTACAATCGTCGATGTGAATAACAAGCCGCCAGTGTTCGTTGAGCCCGGAACTATCACTATTAAGGAGAACACACAGGTAATAATATATATATCAATGGTTTTTATATAAATTATTTATCAAAGGGGTGTTTTCTTAGAGCGACCCAGATTGGATCATAAACACAATTTGAAATAACTACAAATTTTTATAATCGCCTTGAACTTTTTTTTTAATAAATACCAAAATATTATTTTTCTTGACAAAACACATGGAAGAAAAAACAATGGAAATGTCTTAAACCTTGATTACTATCAGAACCGCTGTCACCTAAACTCACACATTCATAATGTTAAAACACTATGAAATCTTGATAATGACTAGTCGTACTTCCTAGTAATAAATAAAAAGTATTCTAGACTGTTAATATAATTTAAACTTTACCCTTTTGGCAATCGTTCAAAGTTTAATTCCTATATTGTTTACGTTTTGATTTTATATTGAAATTTCAATTAATTTGCTGCTATCCAGCGGTTAATATCTGAACGACTAATTCGAAATGTTTACTTAGTTCTCCAAAAAAGAAGCGACCATATTGCAGCGGTAGAAAGTTTACTTTCGTTTCTTGTAACAAAAAAAAATATTACAATAAACTGAAAATTAAAAATTTATTAAAATTGAATAAAATAAGACTTAAACTTAATGAAGACATGAAAGACCACCATGGTTAAATATTACAAGTGCGACTATCGTGTTTGCACTACGTAGTAGCGAAATAAGGCATTTTCTCCTACCCTCTAAGAATGTAATTAAGGCGAATTAAGTAACGGCAAAAGAAATCTGCCACGCTACTGGGCGGTTTATTTTTTTATTTCAACTGGATTAGACTTAAACTATGCTAGTCGTATCGGAAGATAGTCTTTTGGAAGACAGCTTTCCCTGACATGAATTGTAAGAAACTCGTGGTACCCCTTTTTGCCTGTCGAAATAAAATAACCTACAGAAATATCAGCACAACACACTTACGCTTAAATTTGTTTAGTGATGTTTCTTTGACCTACATTTATTTATGTGATTGCAATACAGTATACATTGAAATGCATTGAGTATCTGCTTCTACTCAGGTGGGAACCATAGTATACCAAGCACGTGCCAAAGACCTGGACGACCAGCCAGTACTACGTTATTCTGTAGACAAAAAAGCCAGCATTGCTCGAGACGAAGACGGTATCCCCGTTCCAGTGTCAGAGTTTGACTATCTCGCGCTTTGGGATTTGAACTCTGTTGACGGCACTTTAAGAGTGGTGAGGTACGTACAAGTTGTTTATGATGATGTACAAAGAGAGAGAAACAACAAAAAAGTCGTCAGCGGAAAATTGCATGCTATGGAATCATACTCTGAAATATAGGTAGTTAACTGAGTGGGCACTTCTTTGACACATATTGAAGCTACAATTACGGTTATCTTAAAAGATAAGTTAGTTAAATTGTGCATTAAGATCCCTTATTATAGTCCTATTAATGATAGTGATCGAATATTTTTATATCTTAAGTTCACTTTTTCCGTGAATGCTGTAGAAATATGGGATCAGAAATATAAAAGTACCCGACTTTTATATTTCTGATTTATTTATCTCATATTGCACATGTACATAATATAAAAACGTCTTACAATAAACAGTATTGTACATAACTCAGTCAGAGTGTTGTAAATAAACTTAAAAACTAAATCTATAAACTATTACTAAATTTTAATTAATAATTATTTTAAAATTAAATTGGACGACTTCAGTGTTGGGCTGTAATCAATTAAATTTCAATCAAAAATTCAATTAAATTGCGAAGTGTCGCAATTTAATTGCAATTGATTTCAGTTGAATTGATTTTAATTGCAAAATTAGTTGTTCTAAGAAACAATTGAAACTAACAATTAAAACCGAAAGTACCGAATAAAAGTGTCATTACGAATATGGGTTAGGGGGTCGGTTAGGGGTGTGTTAGGGGGTGGATTAGGGAGTCGGTTTGGGGGTCGGTTAGGTGGTCGGTCGGGGGTCGGTTGAGGGGCCGGCTGGGCGGTCGGTTGGGGGGGCTGTTGGGAGACCGTTTGAGGGGCCGGTTGGGGGGCGGTCTGAGAGTGAGTGACCCACCCCCTAACCCAACCCACCCACACACCCGCTCACCCACCCACTCACCCGCTCACCCTCATACTCACCCACCCCCTAACCCACTTCTAACCCACGCCCTAACCCTCCCTTTAACTCACCCCCATTTAAAATCATAATTGTCAGTTTTAATTGTTAATCAAAAACATTGAAAAGATTGAAAATTGTTTAATTGTTAATTGTAGATATACGCGATTAACAATTGATCAATTGTTAGTTGCTGTTTCGTAATTGTCAATCTTTAATTGCCAGAACAATTAAATTTTGCCCAACACTGGACGACGTGAGCTTTCCGGGAGTCTTTCCTTTCTGCCATCCTCTAAGTAAAACGCGGCTAAGTAACAAAATATTTTTTGAGATATCATAAAAACCATAACCCAGTTTTTGAGTATTGAAATTGTTTAATGATATTTCAGCTATGCATCGTTAGGGTAAATTCCAATAAGTCGAACATGTTAACTAATTTTAAATGTTATAAAAGAGAATTTTATGCTCTATCATTTGCTATTCAAAGCGGATATTTGACCATTTATCACTTAACCGCGTTTTGGTTAGTTTATTTTTCAGCTTTATATTTCACACATATACTCATTTACCGAATAATATGATTTGTGAATAAGATATTGCTTGTTGTGTAATAAATGCTGGGATTTTATTGTAGAATAAAATTGAACTATGCAATGGACCTTTTTAAACATTTCTAATTTGGGTTCAGGGAGGATTAGCTTATATTGACGGCGGGTGATTTTTATGTAGTACGTAGTAGCCAAACATTTGATCACAAACTCACCTGATGAAAAGATATGGTGTGGCAAATGGTACATGCATGCTTTTGAACACGCCTAAGTATTTTTATATTCTTCATTCCAGACTCCTAGATAGAGAAAAGGTAGAAACAATAAAGCTGGTACTAACAGTGGAAGACATGGCAGCTATCGAAGGCGGTCCACGGCAGACAGCTTCTGCCACGCTCACAGTTGTAGTAGACGATGAGAATGACAACAATCCGAAGTTCCGCAAGCCATTCTACAAAACTTCTATTCCAGAAAATTCTAAGATTGGAATCAACATCGCAACTGTCATCGCTGATGATGCAGACAAAAATAGGAGCATGACGTATTTTCTTGAAGGTAAGTTTTAACTGTCTTTCCTTTGAAGAGACTCGTGCCAAGCATTGAGAGGTATAAGTTAAGTATAAGTTTTGTTTTGTACGAAATACTCACATTACTATTCAGACATATCCTATAATCCTTAAAACCTTTTCACTTCTCATACTCCAAAAGTATGTCAATTTAGCCTTACGTAGCGGGAATAAAATGCATCCTGTAAAAAGTAGGTATTTTTTTAATTTACTTCGAGTGAACAAACTCATGCAGCCAGTAGTACGCTCGGTTTTAGTTCCTTTTCCGCATAGACGATGGCCCATATTGTTTTCGCGTTAGTGCGTTTGATGTATCTGTGTCTGGTTCGCAAAAGAAATACCGCGAAAACTACGAAAATTACGAACCAAAAATCCGTGGTACTTAAGTTTGTTGTAGAGCAAAAACGATTGATATTTTTTCTCGCAATAAAAGTGAAAAGTAAAGTTTTCACCTCGAGACTAAAAGACAATGTAAACAATCGGAGTAATAGACACCCTCGCTAAACCTCGAGTGTCTAACCACCTCGGGTATACAGGCTCGTTTTAGTCCCTTGATAAAAAATATACTACTGCTGTGACAGTTCCACCAGGACTTGTTAACTGGAACTTAAAATAGAAAATCACTACTATAGTCCGATCATCGTATCTTACTTTATCGAAGTGATGAATAGTAATATATTATGTACTGTAAACTGGTTTAGAAATAACTCTGTTTTAATTTACTTTGAAGCTATGTCGTTGGTCTGTAATGCCCATTTTGATCAGTAACAGCAATTAGCAACTCAATTTAGTTGTCACTTTTAATAAGTTTTAGTCAGGAAAGAAATCATTTAGAGTTAAAGAATCACTGTGCAACTATGCATGTATTTTTACAGACTGTAGTCAAGATTACGAACAAAATGTTCTTTCTCCGGCAATAGAGTCTGTAGATATACATTTATTGTCCACTTAGGTCCAGAAGATCTCCTAAATCTAGTGCACATGGAATCCAAAACGGGCGAGATAGTGGTAGCAAACAAAATCGACCACGAACAATACCCTTGGATTAATCTCACTGTGAAAGCTGTAGATAGCGGTGTGCCGCCGAGATATTCCGTCGCTGATATGTTTATACAAGTAAGTAAGAACTTTACATTTCGTTATTAATTGATACAAGTATCGAACAACGCCAAGAAAAAATCCTTCGTTCTGGTGGGACTCGAACCGACTTCTGTTCACAAAAAAAACTTAATGGTTTTTAAGACTGTTTCCTTGTATATACCATGGTTTTGGATTTCCCCATTCTGTCCCATTTAAAAAAAAGCATTATTTATGTAGGTGTATGATTTGGTTATTTATTATTTGATAATTATATAATGTTGGTTTTTTTATGCATTTAAATTGTTGCCATTGGCACACTACATCTCCCACTGTGTTTTGTTTTTCCTCTGTCTCAAAGGTTGTCTGGCAGAGATCTCTCTTAGCCATAAAACCACCTTTGCTTACATTAGTTCTAAGTTGTTAATGTACTCTTTTTGTTTTGTGGGTAAGTAATAAAGTGTATCAATCTATGTGGTTTGAGTCACTATTGTTGAAAAGTAACGAATAACATGTACACAGGTGCTAGACGAAAACGACAATAATCCCGTATTCGAGTCATCGACGTTCGAGTACCGAGTTCGCGAAGACGTCGAACCCGGAACAACTATAGCCGACATCGTAGCTAGAGACGCCGACTCGGGAGAGTACGGGAAGATCACTTATCTGCTTGATAGGATATCTACGCAGGTTTGATTTTATTTTACTAATTTAGACATAGTTTTATTAATCTAGAAAGTACAGGCACATAGGACTTGTCAATTTATGTCTCAGGGTGACAGGCGCATTGGCAGTGCCACTCAGATCTTTTCAATTTAAAGCTCTGAATGGCACTTCAACTGTGATGGACAGACATGTAGCCACCAGACACATAACTTGTTCGTCCCGTCACTTGATATTATAAAAAAAATCCAAAATTGATGTTTATGTGAACATATTACTGAGATTTATTCAGAAAATGCTAAATTTTATTGTGATCGGCATTCCGATCTTTTCATTGGTTAGAATAATCACGTGACAATATTGGAATGGTCTACGATTCGTCAACTTTGCGCGGCAGACACATCTCAGTTTTTTAAACTATCTTGATGAATTTGTTTCTTACGGCATAGAACGCTATTCTAGAAAACCATTTATGCGCTGAGGTCGACTTTCTCCCCCGGAAAAATCTCCATCCCTCTATACCTTAATTTCCCTGTGCTCAATACAATAATTGTGCCGTTACTCTATTATTGCCCTTTCTTTTCACAAGACTATACTATTGGCACTAAAGTGAAATGAGTTCATTTTCAACCTTTAATACAATATTTCATTATAACCGTTTGTATTCTCAGGGCAAATTCCTAATAAATCCCGAAACCGGCGCTCTGACAGTGTCCGATTGGTTGGACCGCGAGACGCAATCGACGTACAACTTGGTTGTGGAGGCGTGGGATAATTACCAGTTCGGATACCTCAGTGGGGAGAGCAGGAACGCTTTTAAGCAAATTGTGTAAGTTACATAATGATAAGTGTAAGATTCAGTGGCGTCCATTGACGACGTCACGTGGACATGTAACGTTTTATAATTACTTATATAAGTTAAAGACATTTTTCTGACACAACTATTTTTTATAATCATTAATAACAAAGGAACACTTAGAAAAATTTATTCGATCGGTCTGTGTACCGTTTAGGTTCTCGGGTTTCTCTCAGAGAAAAGTTTCAGGAGACTGGAATCATGAGTGTGGCATCGCAGTACATTTACTCAAATATTTTGTATGCCCGTAAAAATATACATAATTTCATTAACAAAGAAGATATTTATAATATTAACCTTAGAACTAAGTCCAAACTCATGGCACCACGATTTCTTTTAACGATTCTTTTATGGGGAGCTGTATACGTTTTTACACTAAGATTCCGGAGAATATATTAAGATTATCATTTCCTAAGTTTAAAACTTATATTAAAAGTATTTTAAATGAAAAGTCATATTACAAAATTGAAGAGTATGTTTTAGATAAAATAGTATGAAAAGATAGCAAGAGTCTAGATTATGACACAGTTATGATTCAAAGTTTATTTGAAAGGAGCAATCCCTAGAGTTTCTTGCTCGTTCTTCGCAGGGAGGTCAGCATAGTCAACGAGCAGTAACTTAAAATGCAGCTTAAAAATGACGTTTTCAAGTGTAAAAATTTTACCTATGGAATAAATGATTATTTGACTTTGACAAGAAGCATATAGAAAAATTCGTAAAATCTGCTGGTTCGTTCCGTGGCTTCATTGGCAGAGTATCTGGCACGGAGATTGCCTGAGAGTGCTGTTCCGAATCCAGTTGTATCAAAGGAATTTTTTAAAGTGTTCTATATTTGTTATTAATAATTATAACAAGCTAGTGGAGCAGTTTCCCAATAAAAATTGAATATCATGATGAAACGAAATGAAAAAAATGAAATGAAACTTAAAAAAAAGACTATTTTTTGTTTGCAGAGTGTACATAGAAGACGTAAACGACAACCCCCCAATTCTCCACCTTCCACCCGAATGCACCACCATAACTGAATTCCATAATCACCGCGAACCTATTGTAGCTGTCTCCGCCACAGACGCTGACGACAACAATTTGCCTAACGGTCGGGTGCAGTTCCATCTTGTTGGCGGGAAGGGGTACGGTAAGTTACAACGTTTTTATTCCCCCTTTTTTTCTAAATTAAGTTGGTGATACAGACAATATATGTGCAAAATTTAATTTGTAATTTACCATGAGCTTTTCAGTAAGGGAAAACATCGTGATGAAACTTGCACGTCGAAGAAGGTTCGCAACCCTCGGAAAACGTGCTAACTCCCCAACCAGTATTGGGCCATCGTGACGGTCTGTGGCCCAAACCCTCGCCTGAGGGGAGACCCGTGCCCAGCAGTGGCACGTATAAATACGCCACAACAACGGAATTCCATAAACACTGTGAGCCCAACGCCGTTGCCACTAACGGTGACGACTAGTTTGTTTAACGATCGGGTCGGCGGATGTCTATCGTGTGAAACTTCCTCTGTGGCCGAACGGTTACCACGCCGAGGTCCCAGGTTCGATTCCCGGGCCGGGAGAAATATTTGTATGGCCTACATTTATTTCTCGTAAGTTTGAGTGTAATTTGTGGTTGTCTATGTGTGTCATTGGCAACCACGACACAGGATTTCCCTAGTGCGGGGCTATGTTGAGTGTGTGCGTGCGTGCGTTATATTATTTCCTATAATTGTTTAGGAAAAGCATTACATATGCATCGGCAGGAACGGGGATTGCTTGACTCGTATTAATACAAGTAATAATATAAGACTAAAGAGAGGAAGATGTATAATAGAAAAAGTTAAAAAAATATTAATTAATTATTTAGAGTAATATTGATATGTTAGGACAATTGCTAACTGTGTTTTTCTTTTAGTCTGTTTATATAGCTCATTGTTAGTTTAGAGCAGCGGATAGTTTTCATACTTAATTTACGGGACTTGGCCTTGGCATTGTAAATCTGTAACATAACAAACTTAAAATCTATCCACAGATCTCTTCCGCTTCGAACAAATAGGGGGCGACGCGAACACGGGGCGTTTATATGCCCGTCAATCACTCAAAGACCGATTCGGAAACTACACTCTCCTAGTCGAAGCCAGAGACCTCGGCGTCCCTTCGAACGTCGCCAAGGGAGAACTTAGACTCTGTGTCACTGATTATAATGACCACGCTCCCGTGTTTATGCATCCACCGCAAAATGTTACCATTAAGGTGCCTGAGGTGAGTAAAACAACATAACGTCAACAAACTGATCAATATAATTTAAGAATTGTCCAAAAGGGTGTGAACCTGTCGAGCTGTAATATAGATCTATAGTCCATTTGTTAAGGTACTTAACTAAATGTAAACAGTATTGTGATGTCTATTTAATGAAATATACGTTTATAAAATGATTTTTACTTACCTTAAAATACAAGTACTTAGCTTCATATGACATTGCATGCCTATATTTATACCTATTGATTTGTAGAGCATATGTTTCATTAAAAAGACGTATAGAGATTGTTTACATTTAGTTAAGTACCTCAACAAATAGACTATAGCAATTAGTATGGTCTTATTTTTTACTTTTTTTAAAGTTTTCTTTTTAACGTAAGATTAGTATTTGTGTTTGAGAAATAAACTGAGATGGACAGTGGGTTAAAACCCAATCAACACGCCCGGGTTTTAACCGGATTTTTAATGTAAGATTAGTATTTGCGTTTGAGAAATGAACAGAGATAGGTAGTAGGTTAAAACCCAATCAATCCGCCCGAGTTTTAAACGGGTTTTTACCCATTTCTGCACAAAATCGTGGGTGAAAACATTGTACGCGTAAAATAATACGGAATTTAGTATAATTCCATACTTAATAGTTTTTTTTTTTAATTTACGTAAAATTGATTATGTTATGATTACTATAATTTGCTTCCATATCGCGGCAATGTAAATGCTGAGGTTCACTCAGAGTCGTTTCCCTATAAGGGAGTCCCACACTTGTTAGCGCAGAATTGCATTAAGCCGGTCGGAAAAAAAAAATCCGTGAATGTAAGAGCGAAAAAGACGTTGTGTGTTTCGCATCGGTACATACGGACGCAGTTAGATAGATAGATAGATAAAACGTTTAGTTGTTACTACATTCACACGTACATAACAGCAAAAAAATAATAAAAAAAACAAAAATAATAAAAAAGCACAAAAACACAAACAAAACAAAAAATAAACAAAAACAGCAGAGTCGCAGCACTGCTAGACACCCAGTTATGTACGTATGCTGCAGCAGTGCAAAAAGGTCATAGCTCAGCGTCGGTGTTTACTCAAGGGCAAACCGCTGATTTTCAGCCATAACCTAGAGGTAATCGCGGATACGATAATCAGCTCGCTGACGTCATTTTTCCATTTAGTTATATTTAAACATATAATAATAATTAGAATAGAAACCAAATAAATAGGAAGATAATATAAGTATGTTTAAAAAATAAATTAAAAATATTAGTGATTTAATTCAAATTATATATTGTAAGTGTACAATATATAAAAGAAAAATTAAGAAAAACAAGTGAAATACAGATATAAAAGAAAATTAAATTGTTAGTGTTTAAACTTAAACAGTTCGACACAGGGGGTCTATTCTCGTTCTCCGTCCGACATGAGTCCGAAACAATTACTGTCAAATAATAATAATAAAGCATACACTCAACATAGCCGCGCACTAGGAAAACCCTGTGTCGCGGGTACACCCAAACTCACGAGATAAATAAATGTAGGCCATGCACATATTTCTCCCGGCCTGGGAATCGAACCCAGGACCTCTGCGTGGCATTCTGACGTGGTAACCATTCGGCCACGGAGGCGGTTGAGATCCTTTTAATTTGGATGAGTATTACTTATTTGACAGTAATGGGAGAACGAGAGTACAGGGCCACTGGTCGGCTACTGGTCAGGGGGTGTACTCTCGATCTCCGTCCGACATCCGTCCGTAACAATTACTGTCAAATAAGTAATTTTCGACAAAATTAAAAGACAATTGTCAAGTATGAAGCTTCATTCGCATCACGCGTCTTTTCATTTGGTCAAGTATTGCTTATTTGGCAGTAATTGTTTCGGACGGATGTCGGACGGAGATCGAGAGTAGACCCCCTGCTTCGTGCGAATTTCCAATCGCGTCCGTACGCATACCGGCGACGGCCGATCCTGATTTAAAAGAAACAATTGACGCGGCGGCGTGCTGACGGCCGCGTCAGGTTAAACACGATCGCATCAAGACAATTTCCGCATTAATAAGTTTGGTGACTCCCTAGTTGCAGATTTTCTTCATGTACATAAACATATTTTAATCACACTACATTATTTCTGGTGACTTTACCATCTTTATCAGCCGTGACCATAGGACCTGTAAAGTTTGCTTGAACGATTTAGACTTGAAAAAATTGCTCCAATTAAAAGCCTTCAATTCCGAACAACATCGAATTCAATGATATACAGAGGAAATAAATAATTTCTCTTTGTCCATAGAACGCAACAGTAGGCACGACAGTTGTGGAAGTCAGAGCAATCGACGCGGATATAGGCCCGAACGGCGCCGTGAGGTACCGCGTGCGAAAGGACGCGGCGGCCGCGTGGCGAGCCTTTACGGTACATGCTACAAGCGGAGCCTTGAGGACTACCATACCACTTGATAGAGACAAACAAACTGTATATCAGGTACATTTGTGTAAACAATCGCTTTTGTCTTTGCTGTAATTACTTAATGAGCAAAAATGAGTATTTAATTCATTTTAATAATATATAATATCACAAATATAAAGTATGGTAACGATATCAACATTTAAGGGTTAGGAACTACACCATCGCACATGGATCCAAATACTGTCGTAACTCACAATTGTGGTATTGAAAAACACGATTTAAAAAGTAAATAAAATAAGTACTGAATGAAGCCTATGATATACCTTGTTTTTTTTTTTAAATGGGACAGTGTGGGGATGTACCAAACCATAGAAGATACAAGGAACTGTCTTAAGAACCATCAACCATATGTCATAGGAGTCTTTTTTGTGAAAACAGTTTTGGCATAGTGAATTTTTGGTCAAGCGTGAGTTGTCCATAAAAATTAACAAAATTGATCAAATTTTTAGTGCTGATCGTCTCAGTTTCATGTAAAAGTCATTTCATTCTATACGACGAAAAAAATTGGGATAGCAGAAGTGTAACACTTTTTTGTATACTACTGTACTATAACAATCTTGTGGGCTAACACGTAGTGTTATGTACAATAACTTATTTTTATTACGTAGCATGTTAATGCCAAAATAACGAAACCCTCATTGGTTCATGAAACACCGCCCTTCTCTGCTCTGCTTTAATTGGGCTTATTAAAAGCTTTTGTGTACATTTAAAATATCTGTTTTGTTCTATATAAAATTTTTACACTAACTTTGAATTGTCGCAGCTAAGGATAGAAGCCTACGATCTGGGCCTCCCGACACCTTTAAGCTCAGACTTAGATCTCACAATCTACGTACAAAACGTCGACAACTACCGACCACGGTTCCCCAATAAAAATTTCCACGTAAATATGACCGAAAACAATCGAGAGGAAGGGGTTTACCTCCCTAGTGTTATAGAAAGGGATGCGATTGATAGAGGGGATGAACCTGTTCTGCCTGTGTGTTATTATATCGTTGAGGGGAATCAGGATGGAGCGTTCGAATTGCACCGCAATACCCATAAGTAAGTATCACATTTAAAAGCAGATGATCCATGGTCAGAATTTGACGCCATCGATTGCCCAGCGGTTTGCACTGTGGGCGCTCGATGAGGAGGTCCCGGGTTCGATTCCCGATAGGACAAATTTAAGAAAATAACTTTTCGTTTTTGGTCCTGACTGTTGTGGGTAGTGTCCCGGAGGGAATATCGTACCAGCTTCTCAATTTAATGTCTAAATCTATCTGGGCCAATGAACTTGAAAAGAACACCGTATTTACGTTCCGAATTTCCGTGTTTTATGTGTTCACCAATGGGCGATGTATCAATACCACACGCAGAGATATGACAACATCGGAGGCCCACCTGTTTAAATTGTGCGCGCTGGGTGAAAAGGTCCCGGGTATGAGTCCCGCTAAGACCAATCCGGGAAATTAACTTTTCAACATTTTTTTTATGATATCAAGTGACGGAACGAACGAGTCGTGCGCCTGATGGTAAGCTACACGCCTGTCCATCCAACAGTTGCAGTGCCACTCAGCGCTTTAAATTGCAAAGATCTGAAGGGTACTGCCACTGCGCCCGTCACCCTGAGACATAAGTTGACAAGGCCCACGTGCCTGTAATTTCACCGGCATCCTTATTATCCTTAAAAACCGGAACGTAGTAATGCTGTTCTGTGTGTTAATTGATGTGGTTATCTGGCACATTAATTTCGAAGAAATTAACTACTACTACTACTATAAAATTAACTACTAACTCTACTATACTCCGTCCAACCATTTATTTAACTTTGGACAGCTCGAATTCTAATCCATTGGTGACATCCTAATGCGTTTCCGATTCGATTTTTTATAACAATCGATTTTATTTATGAAGAAATTTTAATCGGGGGTTCAAAAAAGTAGATGATGTCTGATTGGGATCGTGATGTTGCATTTGACAATTTGTGTACCCAAGAATTAATAATTAATGTTAATGAGGATTCAAATGATGATTCCCGTTTATATGGAGAAGAATCTCACGATTCATTACAATAAACAATAAGAATTTATTATTTATAATTTATTTCATTTCATTATAATTTATTAGATAAGTGCCAAAATGTATCAACTTTAATAATCTTCGTTACATAATCTGTTGACTCGAAAAATATTGAAGCTAAAGAGCACGTCGTATCTATATAATTCAAAAATAAAACAGTCCAGAAAGTATTGCATTTTTGTGTCTTTGGTTGTCCGGAGTATAAAAACTTCAACAAAATATTATGATTCAAAGTCAAATTACTTGTTATTAAAAATAATTTATTTATTACGAAGTACCAACAAAAGAAAAATTACAGTAAGCAGTAAAACTAGTCTTCATTTAACACTACATTTATTAAGTGACTCTGGATATTGACAGTCCAAATGTCGTTTATTTTTAATAAATTACGACCTATATTTAAAAATAAATGTCATATTTACAAATACATATTAATTATAGGTATAATTGTTATTGCAGAAAACATGTTATTGATAAACATACTTGTCACGCTTTGTTATCGCTGCGTAATAACAGATAAACTTATAAGTAAAATAATTGTGGCTAAACAGAATTAATAACAACCAACAGTGAGACCAAGTTTCGGATTCGGAGATGACGATTGCATTGTTTTTCTATTTTATTCTAATGAATAAAATAGAAATATTAATTTTGTCGTTAATCTATTGACACTGCATATTAGGATGGCTTCAGAGCAGTGCGGATTTATCTGCGGACCCTCCGCGCGGAGTACTTCAGCGGAGTAACACGTCTGGCGTTTGGTGAACATCATTTTACAGTGACGCGTATTACTATGTACGGAATACGCTCAGCATGAACTCCGCACAAACCACCTGTGCGTTTATTGTAGGCGATTGTCCTCCGTAAATATCCCCACTAAATTAAATATTCGATTGAGAACACTGCGGTTTCTACGCATACGGATGGCCCGCGGGCGGACATTCCGTTCGAACCGTACGTACAGCTGTCTGAAACCAGCCTTACGTTCGTCTGTCTCCGTAATACCCAATTGATTCCGAAGCTTTGGTTTCAAAACATATTTCATACAAAATGGGGAAATTGTGTCCAGTTATAATGGAATTTTTTGCCCATACTTCGATTTCATATTTTTTTTATTATTGTTTGTTATCTTCGAGCTATACCGAGATTAATACCTCCTGTCTGTAGTATATAAGAAATCCTAGGTATGGCTAAGTTCTTCCAGTTGGTTGATTGTATTGTGGTTTCTATTATTATACTTCGCAAACGTAACACGAGTTCGGTTCATGCATTTTTTCAAGAAATTGACAAAACATTTCATAAGTTCCTCTTAGGTGGTGCTGAGAATAAGAAACCCGTTTCAACCCAATACAAAAGTCTGCAACAAGCAAAGAAAAATTCCTTAGATCTGCTGACTCGGTCTGTAGCTTAGTTGGTAAGAGCGGTAGCCCCGGTATGGCAACAAACTCTGGTTCGAGTCCAGTCAGATCTAAGGAATTTTTCTTTGTTTTGTTCGATCTTTGTATCAGTAATAATAAACTACAAAGGTTTAGGTGATTTTAACTAAATGCAAAAAACAAACCATAATGAAGTATTTTATGAGGCATTACCTGGTTACTTATTGTAAAATTATAAACTTTTTTAAAATAGTTCTAAATATATGATAATATTTTCAGGTCATAAGACAACATTTCGAACTACCTATTTAAAGTAGTGCTAAACATATAATATAAATATAATATTTAATTAAAGACCCACAAAGTACCACAACTGTCCTACGATAAACAACCTAAAATCCAGCCTTTAAAAAGATGACGACTAATAACATGCGACCAATTTAAAGAGTACAGCAGTAATACGACGTATGAAACTCACTACTAAATATTGTATTATGACAGCTGAAGTTTGTTTACTTTTAGTTAATCACCTAAACCTTTATACAGAGATCAGTTCATTCAATTTCACAAAAAAATATGGAAGTCATATGTAATAAAATGAATATTGCAAAAGATTAAACTTTACTCTAAAGCTATTTTCGACAATATTGTTTACTTTATCAATGCAAATAGTACATTTTATCACCGAGTACGTATCCCCTGAAGGGCAAGTATTGCTGACCACGTTGACTCGATGCATGTTGAGCATTGACACGTCTACAACGAGTTTTGTAGACTTGCTTTGATTAGAGTTCAACATGCAGGTTACTTCACAATTGCCCTTTTAGGTTTCACACGTTTTTAATAAGTGCAATTTTATATTTTAGACTATCAACAACTCGCCCATTAGACCGCGAACAGCAAGCAAACTACACACTGACTATACTAGCTACTGAAGACTGTATTGCCACACCCAACTACCAAGCAGATGTAGACTTTGTCAGCACATTAGTTGTCCACGTAACAGTGAATGATGTTAATGATAACGCGCCTAAGTTTGTTAGTAAGATATTCACAGGCGGTATTACAACTGAAGCTGATTTTGGAATTGAATTTATGCAAGTAAAGGTAAAATATTTTTTTAATACTACTTTGTTTTTTTATTTTATTTTTTATAAAAAAAATAAAGTGCATATTTGACCTCTTAACACATCTGATGAAAAAAGACAAGGCCCAAGTTATAGCGTTGTTCTTATTAATCAAATAATACTGCTTACTTACAAGTTATACCGTTTTGGTATGGCAAATGACACTGGTCCAATCACTGTCAAGATCATAATACTCTACCAATCATATGACGTGCCCCCTCTTGCCCCCGCAAACTACAGGAGCGCAATTGGTCGGAAACATCCCAGAAATATTGGGAAGATCTATCTATCAACTGTTCCATCGATTTGTATATGTCATGGAGTAATAAAATTGTAAAATAAAATTTGGCGGCGCGGATGAGGAATCTCTATAATGTTATTTGACGTATCTCTAAATTGTTATGCCGCCATTCTGTATTCATATACGTAATAGCTCCTGCATATACGTGTCACAGTTATGTATAAAATACTAAAATATTACAGTAGCAATCATAGAATTGAATCTCCTTACAGTACGTGATTCTTTCTTTCAAAAGCTTTTTATTTCAAAAAAATTTTATTCAAATAGTCATTTATTGGGATAATTGTATTGCATTTTTATTTAGCCGCAAATAAAATCCTATATTTTTAATCATTAACATTCTAGTATAAAAAGTAAGGTCTAGACACGAATGTGTAAAAACTTTAGTATGATATTCGTACCTATTTTGACGAGAATAAGAGAACGATATTTACATCACATCATAGAATATGAAATACTGTATTTTAAATGACTCCGCGCTATAGGAATATTGTCCATATTTCACAAGAATAATATATTTTTAGGCCATTGACTTCGATGAAGGTGACAATGCAAAGATAAGCTATTACCTCGATGGTGAAGTGAAGGAAACTTTAACCGAAGGCCTTGAGAACCTAGCCGTCTCGCCATTCCTGGTCAACATTGACACTGGGGCAGTGTCCTTGAACTTCGACCCGCAAAAAGGAATGAAAGGATACTTTGATTTCAAGGTTGGTTTCAGACGCTATGTGTGTATTTATATAGATGTACACAACAGCCAGCAGAGTTTTATACTTAGGATTTAAATTCAACTCTATACCACTAACAATGTACAGTTGAAAGTGTACATCTCACTTTTGTGTTCACTGTACATCATTAACAATACAGGTCAGAAGTTACTTAAATTTTAAACGATATTTCTGTTCAATATTTTGAACGTCAGGATCAAATCAACATAGCAACTGCCATTTTAAAAGCTCACAGACCATCTTAAAGATATGTTTTTTAATAACTTAATCATGGGCTAAATGTAGTAGTCTCGACGAATCAAATTACAGGTAATAGCCAACGACACAGGTGGTCTACAAGACGAGGCTCACGTATTCATATACCTACTAAGGGAAGACCAACGCGTTCGTTTCGTCCTCCGTGCCCATCCTTCAGAAATACGAGAAAAAATTCACATATTTCGATCACAACTGGCCAAAGTTGCGGATTCTGTAGTCAATATAGATGATTTACGAGTACATGAAAATAAAGATGGTTCCGTTGATAACACTAAGACTGATTTATATTTACATTTGGTGAATGGAGAGGATCATTCGGTACTCGAAGTTGATCAGGTGTTAAGGATTGTTGATAAGAATATCGAACAGCTGGATGAATTGTTCAAGGTATTTATTTATATACATAAAATACCCCTTATAAGTTTCTCACAGGTGGCGCCGAGTGCAAAAACCGTTTAATCTCAAAACAACGATCCTCAACAAGCACATAGAGAAATTCATGATAATTTACTGACTCGGCCTGTAGCTCAGTTGGTAAGAGCGGTAGCCCTGGCATCGGGTCTGTAGCAACAGACGCTGGTTCGAGTCAAATCGAGGGAGTTTTTCTTTGTGTTGTTCGATCTTTGTAACAATAATAATAACTGAGGACTGGAGTATTTTCACAAAAATATATGAATGTCATGGTTGTAAAACTGTGATATTCAATAAATGAAGATTACCTCCTTTGACACCTGGACATGATTCCAAAATGGTACGTGTATATCAGGTTTTGAAAAATGCCGAGGAAAATACTATTTTATATCGTTTGAAATTTCATCATGACTACTCGTGATACTGAACAACTTCTCATAGGAAGCCATTACTAATTCAGGAAATAAGCTCGATAAACTGTTTTGTGTGAAAAAAAAAATGCATTATAGGTCGAGTCACCCAATGAAATTTGAAACGTAATTTTTCTAAAGTGCTGTATAATACGGATTTGTAATAGACCTAAGCATTTCTTAAATAATCCAATGAGTACGTGTTTCACTTTTGTATTGATTTTTCCCTTCTCATAATTTTGTTATCTATTGATTATTGTCAGTTGTTATTTAAGGCTGAGTGTCACGGTTTTATCTAATCTCATAGCCACTAGATGGCGTTGGTGGCGCTAATCCTTCTTTACTTTCTCCAGGAATTCAACGTCCTAGACACACAACCCGCGGAATACCAACCCCTACTAGCCGATACATTATCATCGAATCAAACAGTCTTCTGGCTAGTATGGACATCACTATTCCTCGCCGTGCTACTCGTGTTATCTATCATGATGTGCTTGTCACAACGCGCCGATTACATGCGGAGATTGAAAGCTGCTACTGCCACTGCTTATTGTAAGGATATACAAAGATTTAACTAATTATAGTATTTCCAGGCTGCGAATTCGCAAGATTTTCGTAGTTTGATGTTCAGTGGAATAATGGTCAATGTGTAAATATAGTTTTGTAATATAAATAATTCATTTTGTGTTTCAAGAAGTTTTTGACCGCATCTGTCTCTATTCTCTGTGCTCTTGGTATTTTCAGACCTGTTTGGAAACAGTAGATTTGGGTAACTCAAAAATTTACCCTAAATTTAAATAACGTTGCGAATTATGATTTCCCTACACTCGGCGATGGAATTCAAGGTCAAAAATGTAAACAACGGTGTTGCCATAACAAAAAATATTTTAGGGAAAGAAATATGAAAACGTAATTTTTTAAACATCCTATTTATTAAACTTACATAAGCTGACAAAAGCTGGTTTTTGGGTAAATTGTTATCCTAATGGCAGTTTCGGGGACACACAACCTTTAGTATGGTTTTGAGCCGTGAAATTGCGTTTGGTTACTACGAATAGGTAGGTATATAAACAAAAATAGTTATTAATCTTCTTAACATAAAATTAATAAGCGTACCTCTTAAAGTCAAGAGTAGAACCGCATTAACAGATTTATTAAAACGACAGCGGTTTGTTTTACATTTTTTATCTCGGATTCCATAGCCGCGAGTAATTAGGGTTAAAAGTCTGAACATCATTTAGGTCTTAAAGTACATAACGGCGTATAGTGAAAAGCCCAGTCAATTAGTTATGGCTAATTAAACTACTTGGCTGCAAAACGTTAAAAAGGTAGACCCTAAACTTACTTGAATTGCGATGGACAATAAAAGTAATTTGGCTGTGAAGATTCTCAATTCTTCATAATTCTACCATACAGCTCAGATCATTGTGAGTTATGATATTCAGTCATACTAATTATTATGTAGATACCTTCTTTTTTATTCTTATAAATCTACCCTTCAGACGCCAAGTGTCTATTTACCACTAGTGAGTCCAACAAGGTCATCAAGTAAGCACACGTCGTCCATCACTATACGTATAATAACTTATTACTTTGTTTATAGCCTCGGGCACAGCGGGCGAATCTGACATGACAATCCGCAGCACTACAGGACGCGTACCCAACACCAATAAGCACAGCACCAAAGGCTCCAATCCCATCTGGCTACACGCATACGAAAACGACTGGTACAAATCTGATGAACAGAGTGAACGGGATTCCCTTGACGAGAACGCCGTTGACCAAGACTTGTCTAACGAAAAACCTTATTTTATAACCACTGGCGCTTTTCCATCTCTCGATTCCAACGAGACTGCTCCACAAACGAATGAAGCCAAGTACAACTTTTATCAGCAACTGGAACAAATGAAGAACGCCAAAAATATGGAGACGACTGAACTATAACTCTATTTTGACATGTACTTATATAAATTATCATATGCTTGTGCCTTTATAGAGCGAGAGTCAGAATTTCAAACAAATTTAGTATCGAAAAAATGTACCTGAATTGTACTGTTTAGCGAAGTTATAGCAATATCAAAGGTACACCCGCCGTATTGACAGTCAATAAGGCAGGTGTACCTTAGATTACCAATTTTATTTAATAACTATAAAAACTTATTATTCCAAAAAATTATACTTTAATAGTACTCTAAAGTAACAGAGACTCCAGCTTGATCTGCTGGTTAGTTTCTGAGATATAAAGCTAAATTTATGCGATTTCAGAGTGTCGTGTGCATCTTAACGAATTCTAACAAATTTAGTATCAAAAAAAATTTACATAAATTGTACTATTTAGCACCTGTTCCTAAAAAAATTGTATGTCTATCAGAACAATATTAAAGCGAAATCAAAATTGTAAAAATTTTCGTAATTAAAAAAAAAATATCCGCCATAAGTATATTTGAGTAGGCAAAGTTTCCACCATACAGCCTCTTTATAAGTCAGTATCTTTCCTTGTTTTGATTGAAAAGCTGATATGCGCCATAGTTTATTTCATATGTCATGAAGGGTTGATGCCATTTTATGTCAATCAAACTACTAAATCAATAAAAGACCTATTGAAAAACACGGACGCTTACCCTGTCGTCTACAATTAATATAATATTTGAATATTCTCATTACAATACGTTTTTCAATATGTTAATTAATAATAAATAAAGCGCGGAGGGTGACCATAATCGTTACCTTTTTTATTCACTGCTTTAGTAAAAGGTCAGTTATCTACTGCATTTTTACATGGCCCCATTAGAATTAATTTAAAATCCAACTTCGACTTCCTAGGTCAGTAGTTTTGTCCTACAATGCAGTAAAACCATTTCCGGAAATCTCGAAGTCGAAAAAAGTTATTAATAAATTTTTGGTGGTTTTAACATGTCCTTGTAGCTATATTGTACACATGTACATGTGTCTATATATATGTGGACACCTTTTCCGACCATTGCATGAAATAAATTATATTAAGGGCATGCGCTTCTAACTTATTCAATAAAAACAAGGAATGATACTGACTTACAAAGAGGCTGTATGGTGGAACCTTTGCCTACCCAAATAAATGGCGAAAAATTATTTTAAAATAAATACGAAAATATTTACAATTTTGATTTCGCTATAATTTCGTTCTGATAGAGATACAATATTTATTAGGAACAGGTACTAAATAGTACAATTTATGTACATTTTTTTGGCACTAAATTTGTTAGGATTCGTTAAGATGCACGCGACACTGAATTGGAACAATTTTAGCTTTATATCTCAGAAACTAATAAACAGATCAAACTGGAGTTTCTTTTACTTTAGAGTAAGTACAAATTTTTGGAATAAGTTTTTATAGCTTGTAATTAAAAACTGGTATTCTAAGGTACACCCGCCATATTGACTGTCAATACGGCGGGTGTACCTTTGATATTGCTATAACTTCGGTCTGATAGAGGTACAAATTTTTTAAACAGAGGTACTAAATAATACAATTTAGGTACATTTTTTTTATACCAAATTTGTCATGATCCGTTAAGGTACACCCGCCATTCTGACTCTCACTTTAAAGACTTCTTGAATGTAAATGCATTTAGAACGTAAAATACAAATAAAAAGTTCAAATTCACCTAAATTCATATTTTTTTCAAGTATCCCAACCACTAATAATAGATCGTAAACTTACGTAACTTAAAAATCGATAACATTATATAAGTTTTCCGACGCAATTATAATCGTTACATTGATTACTTTCGTGTGTATACTGACTAGCAGTTAGTTATTGATTTCTTGGAGCTTATCTATTTTCATCAGCTGCAAATGTGTCCATGCACTGTCTATAGACACCCTTCACAAAATATTCCACCACTGAAAGGAATAACGACGACAAATAAGTCAGAAATGAACAATAATAATTTCACCACCAACCATCGCAGCCCGATCGTAAATGGTCAATCCGTGTACAAAGTCAACGTCCTATAGAAAGGTACTATTTCGACAGGAAGGACGACCAATACAAAACTTGTCAGATAACAATTACTGAGTAACTAAACATTCTCATCAATGCCTTTTATTACAATATGAATTACTTTAAGATTTCATAAGACGAAACTTTTCTGGAAGTATATAACTTGTGTACAGCAATAGAGAGGAAGTTTTAAATAGTCAAGCAGGCAAACCCAAAGGTCTGCCGCAATTCGGCAGAGGGTCACCCCACCGTTAATGCGGAACGAAGCGGAACCGCAACAGCTGTAACGTGCTTTTACAAAATCGAATAAAAAATGAAACTTAAAATGAGGGAAATTAAATATGGCAATCTGTGCTCTGTCGCCTATGGCGTTCGTGGGAATCCCTCATACCTATTCAGCTTCAGCTAGATATTGAAAGGCTTGGCAGTGTAGTTAGTAAAAAAAACCTTTATGATGGATTAGTATTACAATGCCACAAAAAATCTGTGAACCGGAATAATAAGTCAGACCACAAAGTTCTGAGACAGCTGCCGAATATCTGCAGACGCCCTTGAAGACACCATAACCTTGCCCACAAGCGGCGTGTTGCTATTTTCGCGTCGGAAACAAGAACTGCGGCCAATTATTACGAAAAAGGAAAGCAAAAATGATTCTAGAGTTATTTTGAACACCTCCATTTCAATTCTCAGCGGTCAGAAATTATTTTAGTACACGGTGACCCAAATTCGTGTCATTTCCTCTATTTACACACATCTAATTTCGACAGTCTGAACCTAAAGCGTGAAATTTATTCAGTACCTTTATGTAGATACCTCATGTTCTGCTTTATACGCTGGTTTCTTACGAATGAATCTAAAATGTTTTTTTTAATGTGCTGTATATAATTTGACTATATTCCAACACGGTAACGTCGAGTTGACGAAGGTCGATGAAACATCAGTTGTAATTTTACAGCTGCAAAGAAGGAAGGTGATAGATGCCTGAATAAAGTTCAACTTGTTATTTACATACACAATAATTTATTTTTTCTTACAATTTAGTGAAGCTAAAAATACAACTTGTTGGTTGATTACAGTTCAAAAGCTTTATGTTTTAATCTCTCCTAGTGTTAAACCAAGTGAAAGCTTCTCTTGCAGCCGTAAATTAACACACCATGTTTTGCCACTCGCCATGATACCATTCAACACTTTTGTTCAATGAAGTTGAGGGGAAGTAAAGGAAGGGCTGTGGTTAGGAAGTTCGTGGAAATCACAACGCAGATATCCTTACAACCACAATATATATTAGATAAAATTATAATATAAAGATCGCCATATTGAAAAAAATCTAGATTAATCGTAACTTATTATCTTATGAGGATACACTGTAATTTATACTGAATGTTGTAACTATAGGAGCGTTTTTCATCGTAAATATTGTGGATGAAAGAAAACTGACCACTTCAATCATTGTCAGTCTGGTCTGTAGCACGCTACATTTACTAACTTAAAAAAAGTTGCTTTTCTAGTAAAAAAAATCAACACTCACTCCGTCAACGAGCTCATTTTGTATTACCACTTACTTAAATACCCAAAATGTTCTTAACACTTATGAGCTTTACTTACATTTTTCATTGACAAAATCCTAAGAGACCGGACTGTGGTAAGCAAGGAACGCTCCATTCCTAAACATATGGCTATTGTACAATTTCACAATGCAATTTAGACCTAGTTAAAGTACAAATTCTTTAGGAATACATAAATTCAAATGATGAAAATTTAACTAATGTTTAACTTCAACTAAATGTGAATGTAAGACATCTACCGACACATCAATGTTAAACGGAAAGAAATTTTGCTCTTATAGAAAATGTTCTTATTAGATAAAACAGAAACTATATTTGCACAAACGTGTACCGTGTTTACTTAGATGCAATAATTCTCTTTTTGGAAAGTATCAGAGATTACAGAAATCAAGCTGATCCTAAAGTGACCATGAACAGTTTTATACAATTTCCAGAAAATTTAGGATTTGATGGGGGGATTGACTGGGGGCAGGAATGGGGAGGGGTGGGGTGGAGCCCGGGCTGTGGCGATGTGTGTGTATGTGTTGCTGATGTCACAATTGACTCATCACATGGCATACTTCCTTGTCCACTCGCGGGCTAGTTCATTGTACTTTTCTCTGTCCGTTTTGTAGATCCTAGCAATTTCTGGCACCAACGGATCGTCTGGGTTTGGATCACATAGCAGTGAGCAGATTGAGAGCAACACTGGAAAATAAAAAACAACATTCATTATTAAGAGCACACTTGCACAACAATATTACACAATCGTTAGCAAACACTTTTTTGCTTCCTCCTTATTGGATTAAGATAACAATGCATTAAGAAACATATAGGTATATAAATAATAACTATACAATGGAAATCACCTTTGGATATGGTAAGTGCTGGAGACCACTGTGCGCGCAGAATGTCAAGGCAAATGGAACCATTACTGTTTATGTTGGGATGGTAAATACGTGTTGTGAATGCAACTTTTGGTGGTTTGAAAGGGTAGTCTGTAGGGAAATGTATGGTCAGGAAAAATACGCCTCCTTGGTAGGGACTGTCGACCTGCAAACAATAATATAATACATAAAACTCTTATCATTTACATACAAATAATCACATTTCTTTAGGTTATCTTTCTAGATGGGTGTTGTCTATACAATTCACAAAAGAATAACTTGGTGACTGTACAACTAGAACAGAAACTCATTTAGATAATAATTTGATTTTACAGTCACAAAAAGCAAGTGTTTTTAAACTAAAAATGATTAATTAATCAGAAATACTTACTGGACCCATGATTGTGGCTTGCCAGTGGAAGACTGAAAAAAGAAAAACAAACATTGTAGAACCTCAAATCAAATAAGACTTACACATATATAGGTCACTGATCTGTTAAAACATTGACATGTTACAGTATGTAACCAGGTCACCGACTTCTGCTTGAAAAGTTTGTCTAGTGATAGAAAAACACATCATATGAGTGTTATAGATAAATATCCACATGTTCTGCACTTGATTGTTTCACTTTAAGCAAATGCTTTTATTATTATTATGTCACTGTTTATCTTTTATCTAATAGGAACTAAGCAACAGAAATGCACTTGTTACTTATGAAAAATCACTCACAATATTTTAAAATTGCAACACCAGGCATGAAAAAAATCATTACACATTGTGATGACAAATGAAAACAAATCATCAGATTTTTGCCTACATGGCCCTACGAGGTAAAACAAACTAAAAATAGCAAATGTATTGCAAAATAATAAGGGATTGTCCATATCCACAAATGGCAGACAACCACAATAGCAACATTTACTGAACTCTTTCTAATACGACAATGTTTCTCATGGCAGACAATGACTCACAAAAAATAAGTAGGTAGAAGATCAATAGGTACTCACGATCTTCTCCATGTGGACCTGCAGAACATTGTGCTGGTGGATCTCTGCCCAGATCTTGTAATTCCTAAACAACAAAAAGATTATACTTGAATAACAGGAAATACTATACCTATGCACCAGTGTCACATCATCACTCGCAAAATAAACGGGCGTTCAACTGATCGTCAGTAAACACATCGCAATCTGTGTCCTAGCTTCTTTCTCCATCACATAGCTTCCTCTAAAAACCATCAGCCACAATATTTTAATGTCACGCACTTCTTGCTGGGCGAGAAAACCTCAAAATTGGCACATAATTCCGACATTTTATGTACGCCGTGTGCACAAAATTGTCACCTACTAGAACCAGTAATACACCGTTATGTTAAATAAAGAACACTATAACGTGAATAATATGTCCCGTTTCGTATTTTTTAACGCAAAAACAATCACGTACACGGATTAATCGAGAATTTTCGATAATAGGTATTCACAATGACGAAACATTCACTACGAAGTCTTGATACATATTTTACAACACTTCCATGTAACAACCAAATATTCGTTAAAATATATAATTTAATTACGAATACGTACCCTATTAATTCGTTTTAACGCCATTTGATTATTTTATGATGGAATAAACTGACTTTCAACTAGACAACGAAACTGTGAGCCAAGGACCTTTGATTAGAGATTGCAAGATGGCTCCCGTCTAAACGCAAAAGTACCACATTAGTCGTTTTATGCAGTAATAATTGATTTTTTATAGTTAAGATAAATCTTCACCGACTTAAAAAGTAAAATAATATTAACTAATATAAAGAAATTATACGATTTTAAACAGACGGCTAGTTTTAACTAAATTATCGCACTCGCAGGGAGCAGACAACGGCAAACAGGAAAATCGACCATTTATTGACAGCGTATACAGATGTACCATTTTATATTAACATCCGTTCACAAGAGTACCGTAAATAATTCAAAGGAAACGCTAAGAAATTTTAATTTTTGTGGATATTTCACAAAGAAAATTATTGTTAGCGCTATTTTAATCGAAAAACTTTACATTTACTGCAAAATATTAAAGTAATAAATACTTTCATAGAAAATAGTGCAAGTAACCGTTGCTTATTCCGGTTTTGATATGGTCACCCTAAATACTTTTCGGACATGACGTCATAGCCTTATGAATATCCACGGCGCTATTTTTGGAATAAAGTATCTATTTTCAAGCACATTTTTTGCAATTTGAAACTTTCCCAGGTGTTAAATACCGTAACTCTTTCGATGGAGAAAATTTCACACATTTCTTGTACTTTCTACGTTTCTACGTATTATGACAATTCTTTGTCTCTTATAGGTGGTCAACATTTCTATTCTAATAACTTTAGTTTACGTCTAGAGGTTAACACAATTTTACAATATTACTATTATGTTCGTAAAAACAAAATTTTTTCAAATTACAATTCTGTCATATAAATTAGGTACTATATATTTAAATCTAAGTACAAAGACTGCAAAAATCCGCCCTAGACTTATTCAACCACACACATGCTCAGTGCTTGCGCCGTTTTACAGTACGCAAGTGCGTTAATCAGCACTAAAATTATTTTCTTTGTTTAGCTTGCAATAGCAAAGACAGCGTGCAATAGTGTTCCACTGCTGGGCAATGGCGTCTCCCTCGGATTTCCCACTCTGTCTGTACGCAATAATCACCGGTCAGTCATTGAGACCTCCTTATAAGGAAGTAAGGACTAGACGATTTCAAAATTAATGATGCGAAATTAACAGAATCGGTTCGTTCACAACATATTCTATCAATTTCTCGGTATCGTCCACCAAATAGAGTGGAAAATTTTCCTTCCTCATCTCTTTTTCTCTATATGTTATGGACCCATTGCGTTTTGCATCACACGACATGTGTCGTGTCCTCGTCTTCGACTATCATCAAAGCAATCACTTTAACTATGCTCCTGAATATCGAAGCATTCCAACATATGTTTCTGCGATAGGTAGGTACTACTTGTGTCTAAACTAACTAGCAATCACGGCACACATCGGCATCAGCACTCAGGACTGCGAATAAAACGTCACGTTCCTGAACGGTACGGCACTGATCGTCACGTGGTTGGCGCTGGTATGTGCAGCTGATAGGTCTATAAGGACCCGTCTAGGTCACGCCGTACTTACAAGAAAATACTTAATAAAGGAATATTTTTTTATGATGCCAAGTAACGGGACGAACTAGTCGTGCACCTGGTGGTAAACGACACGCCTGTCTATAACAGTTGCAGTGCCACTCAGAGTTTTAAATCGCAAAGATCTAAAAGGCACTTCCACGGCGCCTGTAACCCTGAGACATAAGTCGACAAGTCCCATGTGTCTGTAATTTCACCAGCACGCCGGAATGCAGTATTACCCACATTACTGCTTGGCGGCACAAATAGTAGGTTAAGTGACAGTACTTCCCTGGACGAACTCTTTCACGAATGAGCAATCAAAAGGATGTTTCAAGGAGCTCCCTCTATTGCTACTAAAAATATATAATAAGAACTAATTTAGAAAGATAAGGGGTGTGCTACTAAAAATATTGTCGCTATCTACCGACTCGCGAGATAGGGTATTCCGGAGAGACTACAGGCTTGCCTAACCTAACCTACATCTTTAATCAGCATTTCGCACACATAATATTATGGTCACAGCAAGTGTGCGATGATGATGCTATTTATGCTGATCAAGTCACCAAACTCTACATGTAAAGGACTACAATCCAGTTTCTAATTCAAACCAAGTGCGCAAATGTAAGTGAGCAAGCAGTTCGTTAAATTCATAAGACATTCGACATTGTACACTTTATTAAATAAAACATGCGTAACCAAATTTTAGGAACGAACGGGTATTCACTTAAAACTGATGTAGACGATAAACTAGGGGCGGCACAAGTGAAAGTGGTTGTCCATCCTTAAAGATCAGAGAAGTCAAGAGCACAGAAATTTAAATAAATTAAGAAATTTGTGAGCAGTTGAGAACCGTAAGGTGTGATATTAGCTCTGACAATCACGGGAGGATTTATTTAATCTTTTTATATAAAAAAACTGACCTCATAAGTTCGTGGAATTACATCTATTTGCCAAGTTTTATTGAAATCAGTTACCGGAAAGAGCGCGAAACCGGATATGTCCCCTACTTTGCCACCTTTAGAGGTGGAATATTTCCTTCTTTAATTGGGACCAATGAGGTACACTGAGGTACCTTTTTCCAACAAAAAAAGAAACATTAAAATCAGTTCACAAATGCCGGAGCTATCGCGTAACAAGTATCCAGGTCATGGAAAAATTTCCATTTTGAAAAATAATATTTAAAAAAATAATAATATTAAAAAAATATGTATTTTTCCAAGATTTTTCCGGATATTTTTCCACATTTGACGTTGACAACTGTCAATAGTTGAAGTTACTGAACGAAAATGATGGAGCCAACAACTAGTGATGGTGGTGTGGTTGTTTTGGAGGTTTTTTCGCAGTTGTAAAATCATTTTATATAGCGTTTTCATAAAGTTCTATATTTTCCAATTTTTCTAATTACCCAACAGTACCGCGTGTACATAAAAACGACAGTCGAAATGAGAACCTCCTCCTTTTTTTAAAGGCGGTTAAAAATGCAAAACTTGTACTGGTTTCTTAAAACAAAGCATTGGCTATAGAACCATCACCTTAAACAAGCAACAAACAATCAAGAAACTCAAAACGTAATAAACTAAAAACTAAAAATTATTACTTAAACTAAAAATTAATTTGTGAAAAAACTGTAATTACAAAAACCCGCCATTCTTTTTCAAACGCAATAACAAACCCTTGTTATAATGTTACTATATTATTTATTTGTTGAGCATTGGCTATATAGAGCCATCTTAATTGAAATGCAATACGTAATAATACTTAAACTAAAAAGTGACCACAAAAACAAAAAAAAAAGCTGTTATAATGTTCTGTCCTGACTTTTGGTGTGCTCTACGGTGCTGACAATAATGGTAAACGTGAAATGGAAGATGACATGAGCTGCGGAATCGTGCTATTTCATTCACACTATTTGATTGCCACCATCACAACATAATGTGCACTACCACAACGTGAATAAAAAAATAGGAATCTGACAGTCTGACTAGGGACACGGTATCAAATCAAAAGTATCGATACTGTACTCATGAGTAGCATCGCATAAAAAGAATCGTACTCATAAAAGTATCGAAACAAAAGTATATATACTCGTATACTTTGAGGTATCGATACTTTTGTCCTGCAAATTTTCCCTACTTATAGACAGAATAAAACACATGAATATAAATAAAGACTTTGATAAAATTGATCAATTCAATCAATCGTCATTTCACATTATTTGTGTTACTTAAATTTCCCAGTCCTTTTCTGTATAATCACTTAAAAACAAAATTCTATTTGGTAACAGTCTGTTTTTCGTTTTTGATATTGTATTGCCTGCTTTTAAGAACAAACGTTCTGAAGAAGGAACAAACTTCGCCGGAATTGCGAGGTGCTCAAATTTAGTGTTTGTCAGCTAGTACCTAATTCAAATATTTCTAATTATTTTTCTTCATTCCCATTTGAGAATGAGATAACCACCAAATGGTGGCATACATTATACAGCCAAGTTATTTGTGATGAAGGTTGCCATTAAAAAAAATGCAAGGTGGCTTGCGTTACGATATGAGGTGTCCTAGGAATTCAGGTCTATCCACACATATTCGAGCCGTGGATGGGCCGAGTCCGGGACGTGGACGGGCCGTGCTCCGTCAGGGGCTAAAAAAATATCGTTGCGTATATTTTGTATGAACTCGTTCACACATGTCCGTGTCCGGGGGGTCGCCGGGACGGACCCGCAGTTCATACAAACTAGCACGCCGAAAAAAAAAATATCGTTGTGTATATATTGTATGAACTCGTTCACACATGTTCGTATCCAGGCCGGCGCCGCGCCGGGACGGGCCCGCAGTTCATACAAACTAGCACGCCCCGTCCACGTCCCGGGCACGGCCCTGATGTGTGTAGATAGTCCTTTATTCTAGTTATATATAGTCCTTGATACTTGCCAAAAAGTACTATAAGTCGTCACCAAATAAGAGGCCATATTTGACATTTATCATCGTGACGCGAATAGCGATGTAGACTAATCATATCGGTAATCACCTTATACGATTTTCACGAGAAATCGATTAAAAATTTTAAGAGTTTGTAATTGTTTAGATTATTTTTGGGTTCAATGTTGTTCAGGAGGCCTAAAAGACCAAATCGTGCAATTCTGTTAAAAGCAACTCATTTACAGAATTCCTTGCAATACTGTAGCAATTCCCGGTTCATTATTGTTCCGGAGACCAAATCGAGCAATTCTGTAAAAGCAATTCATTTACAGAAAACTTTATTACTTTCGTAAAATTGTTCCACATCCAATTCTTTTAATTTTGATTTTATAATATTCATAAATGGTTTATTACGAGAATTTAGTGTAAATAAGTATGTACATCGATTAAACAACTACATAAAAGATTAAATTACCAAGAAACCAAGGATTTCATGAATTTTCAATTATTCGGCTGACAATTAGTTAAAAGTTGTCGATGTCAACTACAGACAATCTCAAATAATGTTCATAATTTAGAAAACAGGAACAGTCCAAAAGTAAAGCTAACCAAAAATAACCAAGCGAAATGCAACCTCGAAGATGGCGAAAGACTGCGCGGTGCGCGGGCGCGGACTTCGAGTGCCGCTGGATTGGTATCAGTGTTGACAATTTAAAATTTTCAAAAAAGAAAAGGAAATTCAAATCTGGCTCTGGTGCGGGGCTCTTATAAATTTGATAAATTTTAAATAAATTTCCAATAGGTGTGGTCAGAGAAATGTTATATAGATAATTATTTAAAATACACCTATTTTTATATATTTTTGTTTTAATATTTAATAAGCAATATTTTATTCGAGAAATCGAGGTGACTCGGTGAAATTTGATGATTGATTGCTTACAACACTATCATTTAAAAAAAATAGCTTGATGACGTAACTGTTTTCATAAAACGTTTCAGGGTCGTATTCCAGTACTCTACTCAATGCTCAAGTCAGGACTTGAGTATGATTTAAAGCACTAGAAATCATAATCAAGTCCTGGCTTGAGCATTGAGTAGAGTTCTGGAATATGACCCTCAGAGTAACTCTAAATGGCATTTTATATTGTAATTCTTGCGAAAACAGTACTTCAAATATGTTTTGTCATCATATTATATAATGTTGCATTAAAATTTAGTTTGTTTATTGTTTCATTGATCGCATTCAAAGTTACATACTATCGCCTTCTTTAGCTGTCAAATGTGGCCACTTATTTGGATGACTATATTACCTGAAAAGTTTGGAATACAAACGTATCGGTATCTGAAGGAAAATTACCTACTCGATACCAAAAAGTATCGATACTTATCGTGTCCCTAAGTCTGACAGTTGCAAAGTGTGCCTTGTGTGAGGTGGTTGTGTTTTCGTTTTTTTTTATTTACCACACGTTATTATTTATTTAAAATTTTAAGTGAACTCGACATGGTTTTTAATTAATTAAATATAAAATTGCATAATAGAGTTTTGGAAAAGGCTGAAGTATGGGTGATTGATGCTGTGGTTTCCGCTTATAATATAACATCGGAGTGTTTATTAAAGTTTTTTGAGTGTAGTCTTATTTATAGAAACAAATATGTCTTTGACAATGACCAGTAAAGTGAGTGAGTGTCATGCAGAAACTTTACAGTTCATGGCAATAGAGAAAGTAAGTATAAAATCCTCGTGTACATATTGTTTAACATCTTTGACTCGCAAACAGGTTTTCGTGATGTGTTCGTCGTTATTTACGTAATTTGCCTTCGTTCGTCACATATTGTACAGGAACTTTTGGCCTCCACGAATTTTACGTTATATTTCTCTACTAACATTAAGATTTTTATAAGTTTGAGTCCAAAAATAATCAATGAAATTGTTTTACATTGTTGTAATATATGCTTGACTTTACCTTCTGCTGGATATAATTCTTTAATTCAAAAGTAAGGAAACTGTTGTGCAGAGGCAGGCAAACTTTGGAAAAAGACACTAATGTATGTCTGTATGTAGTAGACTAGCTGCAAAATATTGTACCCTCTCAGAAAATTAAAAAATTAAATTTATGCAAATATTTGAAAATAGTTTTGGCTAGGTTAGTGTAACTATTAGGTATTATAGGGATTATATTCAAATTTTCTGCAAAAGATCCTGGTGAAGTTCAAAAAAAAATCCATTTAATTCCCTATTTATTATTAACATTATTTTTATTGAAAGTTTTGTTTTAAGCTTAAGGTTTATAATTATAAAGGTTTTTCAAAATCGTTTTACAAAAAATATTTCAATAATACTTCAATTGAAATTTTACAGGTTCAGGAAGAGCATCCAGAAAAAGAATACAGTGCTGGCAGTACCCTTCTCCGACGAGGGAAGAAATTGGAAGACAACAACAACTTGACAAAAGAAGATCTTGAATATATCAACTATAGACAACTGCTCAAGTATGAACAGGCTCCAGCTTACTTACAGCACAATCCCTTCATTAGAGATGGATATAGAAAAATGTTGCCTACTAAATTATGTTGGGAAAGGTAAGAGATTTCAAACAGTTATACTTTAAAGACTAAAGGGTGTATTTAAAAAATTGCCAACTCCTCGTCCTTCAGTTCCTTAATGCTGTTGGTCTTGGCTCTGAACTGTAATTAGTGGTGGTCACAATAGATCGCTTAATGGTTGCAGTGATGAGGGACCTCATAGGCCCCAAATGAAGCCACCATAATAATAATAATAAAAAAAAACTCTTCATTAGCAAATATTCCTTTCATATGAAAAGAAGAGACCATCAGCAATTTTACTGCATCCTCACCTCTGTGGTCAAACGGTAACCATACCAGACTGCCACACAGGGGTCCCGGGTTCGATTTCCGGGTCGGGAGAAATATTTGTATGGCCTACATTTATTTGTCTCGTGAGTTTGGGTGTAATTTGTGGTGTCTATGTGTGTGTCCATGCCACCCGCACACAGGGTTTCCCTAGTGCGGGGCAGTGTTGAGTGTGCACGTTATTATTAATATTATTAGTTAAAGTGTAACTTTTTTTTAATACATGATTGACATAGTTGTAAAAACAAGAGGACCAGGAATAAATAACATTTTCTTTGTGATGGTATATTTCGACATGTACAAAGTTGTGTGTAAACTTTGCAGTTTTAAATTTATTTCATTTAAAAAAATTTGTTGTGTGACCTGAATACAGAGTCTTTCAGTCGAAATCATGCATAACAACAATACGACAAATAAACCTATTTGAAACACTGTAGTGCTGCCAATGTAAGTATGGGGTTAAGGTTAGATGTTCGACATCTGTAAGATAATCTTGTTGCAAAGCTTTTATATTTTTATATTTGTTTACTATAACTTTTTTCATTACAAATTGAAAGAAGTGATTATTTCAAAGATATTGCATTATAAATTGTCACAATTTGAACTTCTATTTAATTGTTCTAGAGTGCGAGAAGGTATCATGGTAGAATCCGGCTTATACACTGAGAAGCGAAAATAATCGATAATGTAAAATAAAACATATTCCTTGAGTATGCGCGTTGGATTTTTGAAATTGTAGTATGTTGTAGGTGACGTAATAATATATTAAATGGATTTCATTATATCTTTTATAGATTACTTCATATTAGTATCAAAAAAATAAAAAGTGTCAATGAAAAATCGGTTATGGAAACAAAATGACGTATGGCAGTTTTCCCCATAAAAGTGTCTCTTTTTTGTTTTAACACTTGTTATTTTCACCACAAGCTCGTATAACTTCATTGAGATAGATGTGTTGAAAACTGACTGGTAACCAAAATTCTAAAACGAATTTGGTCAATTTTTTTTAAACACGTCTGTTAATACCGTTCTTATATATTCTTTGCCTTCCTTCGAGTGTAAATAAACAAAATCTGAGCCTAGAAACATTACCAATCTTCTTCCGCCCGTCAGATGTGCTATCTAGCATACCGTAATCTTGCATTCGATGTTCCTTTAGAGGATTGGGATCATTTCTCCTACCTTATAAGGCTTCATCTTAGCTTCTACATTCACATCATTATTGTCTCGACTTTGTTGAGCTCAGGAGCTCTGCTCCCGTTCTCCGTCCGAAACAATTACTGTCAAATTTTGTGTTGGAAAATAAGTGAAAGAAAGAAAAAAAAAGTAACACTCGACCAAATTAAAACGCGCATGATACGAATGAAGCTTCACACTTGACATTGTGTTTTGATTTCGTCGAGTATTATTTATTTGACAGTAATTGTTTTGGACTGATGTCAGACGTAGAAGTAAAATAGACACCCAGTTTCGGATCTGAAAAGCCGTGAACATAGTGCTCATGATGAATCGGTCATCTCGATTAGTTGTGCACCTTGGCCTGCCTTTTCCTGGTCTTCCGATGTTCATGCTGGCTTTCTTTGTGCCGTAGAAAACTACACGTCCACTGTTCTAGAAGAACTACGCTGACTTTGTCGTTTTTGTACCATAATTATGATCTGTGTACATTCTTAACGTGATTGTACACGAGAAGTGTGATTTAGCCAAGAAATTGTTTATAATGGTATCTCGATTTGACATAGCAAAACAAAAGCGTAAAATAAATTAGGTAGTTCTAAGTTTCTACTTATTACGTTATTTAAAAAAAATTGTAATACTTTTTAAAATTAAACTTCTTTTGAGGTTTTTAATACGTTTTGGTGTTTTACTTATAACAATTTATCTCTTCAACTTTGGGAGATACGGGAGATACCGCACGTTTCTGTTATTTTTACGTCCAGTGTAATTGTATGGAGCATTTATAAGTAAAAAGGTCATAAGTGAGACTGTTTGGATTGAATTATTGTCATTTAGACGAATTTTAATGGAATTATGTTGTTTGATGGTTTATAACCTATATATCGAATAACCCGTAGAAGTACCCTTAGCTATAGACGTGAACGAAGATGGCATTGACTAGATACGATTTACACAATTTACACAAAGGAAGAGTTGAAATAATTCCATTATCATTGTCTTAATAGATACAATAGATTCTGCTTAGAAGTACTAATTTGATTATGATTGCATGAATACATGAATCAATTACATAAGTGTTTTAGTTCGTTGTTGTGATACATGTAACAAGGTCCTTGATAGATTTTGTTTTTAGATTTGTTATTTGTCGAAAATGCCGCAGATTCATTACAATCGCCAACCCTATTATCTTTTTAGGGTTCCATACCTACAATCTTAAATTGAGACTTCGGTATTCGTCTGTATGTCATGACTGTTTTAAGTACCTAATGGTTTATTATAGATGTACTTTGATGACAAATTTATTAAACAAATATGCACATAGACAATAGTATTTTTCTCTTTATTATGTAGGTTCGTACTTCTTTTGTATTTGGTTTCCTAGTTATTATTTCATATGGTGATGAAAACCAGAGTGTAACATAGTAAGTAGACAACTTTACTGCGTAATGTGACAGTTTTTACGTAACATTAACTAGTGGTAACGAGTACAAAAATGCTATTTTACCAAGCTACATAATCATTTATGTTAGTCACTGTCATCAATAGAGAAACTACTTAATTACACGAAATTGTATATAAAATAGATGCGAACTTGGCTTAGATCAGCTGCTTATGTATTATATATGAAAAAAGTTTTAGTAGTACATAATGTAGTATTTATATACTGGAAATTTCCAGCAAAGAATTGCACCTTGTAGCCGTGTAGTGTCAAATAAGCCAAAACAGACTAGATAACAAATTTTACCAAGGTATTCAAACTTAGTTTCTCCTCCAGCATATTCTGGTGGACGAATGAAACTATGAACATCTGGACGCACATCTTCGGCTTTTTCCTGCTGTTCTGCCTCACCATCAACGACCTGGCCATCATTAACATTCACGCCACTGTCATCGACAAAACTGTAGCTGCAATTCTGTTCTCGTGTTTCTTGGTAAGTTTAAATTATCTTAAATTATAATCAACGTGTATATGCGATTATATGTATAGAAGAATAAGTTGAAGCGTAGAACCCTTAGGTAGGTAGGTTTAAGTTTCTCGTGCTTACTTATCAAGTCAGTATCACAAAAGGACGAAACGCACACGTTTGCGTTCCGCATATACTTTCATCAAGTTTTTTAAGACCGTGTTTTAAATATACCTTACTGCAGGAAATGTTATCATAAACTTGAGAAAAGACGCTGTTATTTTCGTACTTATGACAAATAAAAAAAACAAGAATGAAAGAGACTCGCAAACAAAATTGGGCACAAAGTGGATTGTAAAACTTTTTTGTCACTTTCTAAAACTAGAAATAAGGTACCTATTGAAGAATTGTACAAATAACGAAACGGTATATTTTTGCTGGTATAGAGTGTGTACAATGTCAGAAAATTCTTTGCCAAGCACATATTCTAGAAATTTGTAACTACTACCGGTACTATTACTACTAACTGCCTCTGTGGCCGAACGGATACCATGCCAGACTGCCACGCAAAGGTCTCGGGTTCCCGGGCCAGGAGAAATATTTGTATCGCTTGCATTTATTTCTCTCGTGAGTTTGGATGTAATTTGTGGTTATCTATGTGTGTGTTCACGTCACCCGCTATACAGGGTTTCCGTAGAGCGGGGCTATAAGTGTCCATAAAAACATTAGGGTGGTTCATTCGGGGTCTATGCAGCCCCTCATCACTGCGACCATCAACAGATCTATTGTGATCACCACTAATTACAGTTCAGAGCCAAGGCCGACGGCGTTTAAGAACTGAAGGACTTTCCTGGCTGCGACAGTTTTTATGTGCTCTGGTTGTGGCCTGTGCCTTCCATCAGGGGGCAGCATCGGGTGCGACGATGCGCAGAAGTTTCATCCGCCTCGTGGCAGAATCTACATTAATAATTTGAAATGTGCTTGTTCAAGCCACAATGTCCTGTTAAACTCTAGTGAACATTCTGATGCCATTCCTGTCCAATGATAGAGCATCTGTACAGTGTTTGGCACTGTAGGCAGCTATCAGGGCTTTTGAATGCTCTACTACGGTAGTTTGTATCTGTCTGGTAAATCGAACAACTACCTTTAGAAAACTATGTTGCAAATATATCTTTTGTCGTAAAACACACTTTATGTTATTTAAATTCCATCCTATGACGTTTTATCAATATCAACGTAAGATTTTTATTAAGTGTATTCAAGTTTCACTTTCACTTAACGAGACAATACATAATTGTGTATAAATTTAGAACGTGTTGATCAAAAGAAAACGTGCTTCACAATGACCTACGGACATTTCTTCTTTATAGCACAATGAATTTGAACTTTAACGACATGCAAGAAGTTCCATGCGACATTGAATAGTGCGTCTGCAGTCACTATAACACAGTATAGTAGATAAACTGGTTATATAGCGAATTGCACTTGCTGGTATTGAAAACCGGATTTTTGGAATCAGTTAATTATATTTGCTACGAGTGAATATGACGCTAAATGTTCTAGATTTTTAATTAAATCAAGATTTTTTGTATGGTTACGTAACAGATTACACATAAATGAGTTTATAAATGAAAACGACATTTGTAAGGTATTGTTCTCATGTCTAAGTCAATTAAAGACATTCACGTGGATCAGTTTTTTTTTATTATTGAGAGCCCAGTTGAAAAGTTTTAATCTCTGTGGCATGTAGACCCATACCGCCGACTTAAGTGTAAGCGATAAGAAACACATTTTACAGGTTTTTAAAAAATATTTTTCGATATAAATGTGAAAATAAATGGAATTTTAATATATAAAAATGAATTTCGGGACCCATTGTGTAATAGCTAAAATTTTTTAAAACAACGGATCTTAAGCCTTTTTTGGCGCTTACAATAATTTTGCTATATCTATCTAATGATTTTTGAGGCTTACAGGCGTTTAAGGTAACACTGGCGATTAAAAATATGCAAAAAGGTACAACACGCTTTTTGCCACTTTCTTTATAGTAGGTAAACGACAAAATAGTGATGTACTATGACTATGTCGGTTGCTATACAAGTGGGTGGGTCGCTTACTTTATGATTTTTAATATTGTTTCTGTCGGTTCACTAAAATATGTAAAACAGTTGAACTAACGATACACTTAGCTTTTGCTACAATTTCTATTTGATGTGTAAATGTCAACGCGGACTCTAAAATTGAACTTGGACACACGCTACTCCGACAACATGTTACATCGACATGATTTTATTCAGACATTACACTACTCCGACAATATGTTACTTCGATATTACTTTAGTCAGACACTACGCTACTCCGGCAATATGTTACATCGACATGATTTTACTCGGACACTACGCTACTTTGACAACACAGACGAGATGTTTCTTATAAAAATCTTTGTACTCAGATAAGAAAAATCATCATTACAAACCCACGTAGGAAATGGTTTCTTATATCGGTCAATATAACAATAAAAAGACATATAATCGGAAATTTATTTTAGACTCTACGAATTTCTCTATGTGATTGTTGCCGATATTTTTTTTGGAATTAAACGGTTTTTTTGCTGTACCGTGCCATAAGCGCTGGTTCGAATTCATCTGGATCGAAGGAATTTTTCTTTCTGTCTGTTCGATATTTGTATCAATATAT
>NW_020653726.1:2742679-2782340 GCF_003589595.1 Hyposmocoma kahamanoa | reverse complement strand
GTTCGCGCCCATGTGATTTTAATATTGTAAATTTATTATTGTGATTTATTATTATAATTTGGTGTTGTTAATTTAGTTTAAGGTTTGGTAAATAAACGAGAGGGAGAGAGGGGTTTTGCTTGGAGTCTGTAGGGTTCTCCCGTCCCGCTCCTGCATTGGTGCCGTCCCGCTCGCACACTTGAATAGAATGCGAGCGGCACGGCGGGCCAGCGATGATATAAAAAGCGGAGCGTTGGGAGCGGAACGACATTCCAAAATTGACTGCACAAGACTCCGAAGGCGTTCCAAATCTCACCGCGATCCAAGCAAAACCAAGACCAAGAAGCTCAATTTACAACCAGGCGTTTTTTTCTCATAATCCGCCCCCACATTTTCTGGTCCTTCAGCAGCCGGATTACATCAAGAAAGAACAATGCCAGTTACCAGAAGCGCAAAATCGTACCCCGTGAATACCCAAGAATCCTCGTCCACTGCTCCAACCTGTTCGACGGGCACCGACACGATCACGGGGACTGAAAAGACCGCTACAACTTCAGAACACACGCGCTCCACGTACGCCACACGTACAACCGGTGCAACTGTGGAAACCGACGCGACGATCAGACAAATCGACGCTGCGCCGACTGCCACCTCGCCAGTCTCCCAACTAGTAGAGAGACCCGAAGCCGGCGCCACTACAAGCGAAGCACCACGGAGAATATGCTCTCCTAAATCTGTTCGATCTTTTCGATCCGGTTCTTCGAACAGTCGTCGTAAGAAGCTAGCGGAAGCGCAACAAGAATTATTGAAGCTGAAAATCGATTTATTATCTGCAAAGATCGCGGCAATGGAAGAGGAATCGGACGAAGACGATCCAGAGGAAGCCACGATCCGCGAGGAACGCACATCGGAGTGGATTCGCACAAGCACTATTGGGTTGAGAAGAGAAGAGCAGGAAGACTACACTGCCGCCACACGTACGAAGGAAGATATATTGAAGGGAAGACCTGCCGAATCACAGGCGCCGCCGCCGACGCGCGACGTCATTCGACAGGAAAAAATCTCCACGTACGCGGCACCTGCAACAGCTGGGACCAGGTGCCCCCCCACCAACTACGCGGGGGGAGCGCCCCCCTCTACATACGTCACGCACACAAGTGAGAGACAACAGCCGCAATACTATCGTAACAACGACGGCCACCTGGAACATAAGCCGCCGAGCGACATATGTTACGAAAAGTTAGCAACGGCGATCACTACTGCGGCACGAGCGACCCACTACTGCAAGACTTCAAGAATTACCCATATTCAACGGTTCGTCAAGCGACTGGCTGCCGTTCAAGACAGCCTATGAGGAATCTGCAGGACTGCTTACAGAACAAGAGAACCTGGCGAGGCTCCGGAGGAGCTTGAAAGGCACCGCTAGGGAAGCAGCTCAATGTTTATTCGTCGGAGCCACGTCCTCCAACGAAGTAATGAGCTTACTGACATCAAGGTTCGGTCGTTCGGACGCGCTCGCACTGGCCGAACTGAGTAAGCTACGCACCCTTCCACGTCTGGGCGAACATCCGAGAGACATCTGCAACTTCGCATCGAAGATCATCAACGTCACGGCCACATTGAAGGCGCTAAACAGACCGCATTATCTACACAATGCCGAGATAGTACGCGCCGTGGTTGAGAAGCTGCCTTCAGCATTGCGCTATCGATACTATGACTTTGCTGCGGAACAGCCAGAATACCAACCTGACCTAGTAACCCTGACCGAGTTCATGCAACGCACAGCTGCACGTTGTGGGAGCTACGCGCCCGTCGAGAACACACCTGTGGAAGACCGGCGGGAGCCAGCAGGCAGGAGACCCATGAAGAGCTGCCACACTCAAATAGCGAAGCCAGCCGCGCACGAACAAGTTACTACGTGTCCTATTTGCGACAAGACGGGTCATCATGCGGCGCAATGCGACGAAATGAAGACAGCAGATGTAGCCGCCAGGTGGGACATAGCACGCAAACATAGGCTATGTTTCCGCTGTTTACGGACACGCAAATTTCGCCATACGTGTAAAAACAAGAGGTGCGGCATCGACGGTTGCGAGTACATGCATCATTCACTGCTGCATGGCACTCCACCCTCATCAAAGGAGAAGAAAGAAGCTCCTGCATCATTTGTTGTGGCATCAGCAAAAGACAGAAGCAACACCACCGCGCTACTGAAGGTACTCCCTGTGCAAGTGAGGGGCCCCAAGGGTACGTGCAACGCACTCGCACTACTGGACGACGGGTCAACGTGCAGCCTGATTGAGGCGGCGCTAGCAAGAAGGATCGGCGCAGCGGGTACACCAGCACCCTTTTACATTGAGGGTGTAGCCGGCACGCGAATCAACGTTGGCGAATCGCAACAAGTACGCATTTCTCTGCGCGGGCGCGACACGAATGAGCATACAATAACAGCCCGCACCATGAACAACTTGAAGCTATCGCCGCAAGCAGTCCCACGTAACGTCATACGAGCTTGCCCCCACCTGCACGACTTAGAAGAGCATCTCATCTACGAAGAGGGATCACCTACGATACTGCTGGGTCAAGACAACTGGCATCTTTTACTCACACATGCCGTGCGACAAGGAGACCGACACCAACCGATCGCAACACTCACCGATCTAGGTTGGGTTCTACACGGCACTAAGAGATCGAATGAAAGAGTCAACACCCACAAAGTACTCCACGCTGTCGCCCCTGATGATGAAGAGTCCATGGAGCAGATGATGAGGGAACACTTCAGCCTCGAGTCATTGGCTGTCATACCGAGACGCAGCCACAACGACGACGAGCGACGAGCACTGCAACAACTAGAAGATAAAACCCGCCGTTTACCGGCGGGAGGCTTTGAAACCGGTCTTCTATGGCGTAACGAGCACGTTCGTCCACCTGACAGCTACGACGTGGCGTTAAGAAGATTGGAACTAGTTGAAAAGAAACTCGACCGCGACGAGGTACTGAAAAAGAGATACGAAAAACAGTTACAATCACTGTTCGACAACGACTACGCAGAAATAGCGCCACCCCATAAGAACCCGAAGACTTGGTATTTACCCCATTTCGCCGTCATCAATCCACAGAAGCCAGAGAAGCTCAGATTGGTCCACGACGCCGCTGCCAAAGCCAAAGGAGTCAGCCTGAACGACATGCTACTACCAGGCCCGGACTTAATACAATCCCTGCCCGGCGTGTTGATGAAGTTCCGTCAGCGACCAGTAGCGGTAGCAGCCGACATCAGAGACATGTTTCTTCGTGTGACCATACGAGAGGAAGATAGAGACATGCAACGCTTCCTGTGGAGAGGAGACGACCGAGATCGCCAACCGACCGAGTACCGTATGAAGAGTGTCATTCGGCGCCACATCATCTCCCTGTACTGCTATCTACGTAAAGGACAAGAACGCGGAACACTTTCGTGCTCAGTACCCCGAGGCGACAGCGGCAATCATCGACAACCATTACGTCGACGACTACCTAGCGAGTTTTGACGACGAAGGAGCGGCCGTACGCATATCCACACAAGTTGCGTACATACACAGCCGCGCGAACTACTTCCTGCAACGTTGGGCATCAAACTCGCGCCGAGTACTAAGCACGCTATCACCGGGGTCGAAAGGCGACATACTACAACTGGACAGCACGAAAGTACTGGGCATGGTGTGGCAACCAGAGGAAGACACCCTGTCTTTCAACATCAACACTCACAAAACACCGGCGGAAGTATACAACGGGGCAAGAACACCAACTAAAAGGGAGGCGCTACGCACTACGATGTCCATATTTGATCCATTGGGCATCGCCACTCCAGTCACCATACAAGCGAAGCGCATCATACAAGACACGTGGCGCTCAGGCATCGATTGGGACACCCCGTTAGAAGCGCCCGAAGCGGACGCCTGGAGCAGATGGCTGGAAGATGTACGACGACTCGCCAAGATAAAAGTACCGCGCTGCTATATGAAACTTAGTCACGCGCGCGGCATCCAGTTACACACATTCGTGGACGCAAGTTCAACGGCATACGCGGCCGTCACCTATTGGCGTGTAGAAGACGAAGATGGCAACATACACGTCTCACTCATCATCGGCAAGGGGAAAGTAGCTCCGTTGAAGGTGATCTCCATACCACGACTAGAGCTGCAAGCTGCCGTGCTGGGTTGCCGTCTTACACAGACCGTCGTCGACGAGCATCAATTTAAACCGACAAGCCGCTACTACTGGACAGATTCCCGCACTGTGCTGACCTGGATACGCAACGGACCGCGAGTTTATAAACCGTTCGTAGCGCATAGAGTGGCGGAGATCGCTGAACACACTAAAACGAAAGAATGGAGATGGATACCCACCAAAATGAACGTCGCAGACGACGCCACCCGCGACGTGCCACACGACTTCGACTCTAATCATCGATGGTACAGGGGGCCGGACTTTCTATATATGTCGGAAGAAAATTGGCCTCAAGAGGAAGTCACGGACGTCAACGTCACGGATGAAGAACGGGTCCACCTCACCACAGGCGTCGGCGCGCGACTGAAGGAAGCTCTACCCGAAGTAACTCGTTTCTCAAGTTGGATACGCCTCATGCGGACCACAGCGCGCGTACTACAGTTCATAGACAGGCTGCGGACGCGCACACAACGATGCGCCGCTTTAAGGAAGAGAACGAGGAAAAATGCCGACGCCGACCCTACTTGGCGAAAAAATGATACAGAAAGCAAGAAGACGAATACTTCCGAGGCTGTGCGTGGAAAGCAAGTTTTACACAAATTTAAAACGATCGACGCATCATATCTACGCCACGCCGAGTCGCTGTGGATACGAGCACAACAGGAAGAGGCGTTCACCGAGGAAATCAACGCCCTCAAGAGGGGGACCCCTTTTCCCCCTCTAGCCGCCTTATGAAATTATCAACGCTACTCGACGGCGAAGGCATAATACGACTACGATCGCGTATAGCGGCCGCGGGTGATATCACTGAGCAACAACGGTCACCAGCCGTGCTTGATGGAGACCACCCGTGGGTGCGACTGTATATCGCCTGGATACACAAACAGACGCACCACGGAGGCTTCGGCATCACCACCAGCGAGGTACGACAGCACTACTGGCTCCTACGACTACGCAACGCTGTGCGAAGCGAACTGAAACGTTGCCGAGTGTGCCGCATCATGAGAGCCACGCCTCCACAACCCTCGACTGGAAACCATCCGCCCAGCCGCCTCGCTCACCATCAACGCCCGTTCACATACACCGGGCTGGATTTCTTCGGCCCACTCCAAGTCACAGTAGGCCGCACACGACAAAAAAGATACGGAGCGATCTTCACCTGCCTAACCACGAGAGCGGTCCACGTCGAGGTCGCCGGAGATCTGAGCACCGACTCCGCCATCATGGCACTCCGTCGCTTCATATCGCGACGCGGATGCCCGACGGAGCTGTGGTCTGACCAGGGAACCAATCTCCGCGGCGCGGACGCCGAGCTACAGAGGGCAGCACTAGAAGCTATACAGGAAGACGCCAGTATCCGGTTCATCAAGTGGAGATACATACCGCCGAGCGCACCGTTCATGGGAGGAGCATGGGAGCGTCTGGTACGAAGCATCAAAACAGCTCTGTACACCGTACTGCACGAACGCGCCCCGAAAGAAGAGGTCCTGCACACTCTATTGGTCGAGGCAGAGCACACTCTCAACAGCCGCCCTCTCACCCATGTATCCACTGCTCCAGAAGACGAGAACCCCCTGACTCCGAACCACTTCCTACTGGGGGGTCCCTCACGAGTACCACTGCCTGGTGCCTTCACGGACACTGACATCGACGGGCGCAAGATCTGGCGGACCAGCCAACGACTGGCCGACATGTTCTGGTCACGCTGGATAAGAGAATACCTCCCTGATCTCCAGCACAGACGAACTCCGAGAGCCACCAACGGCGCGCTACAACTGGGAGACTTGGTGTTCATAGCCGACGGGACGCTACCACGCAACACCTGGCCCCGCGGCATCATTGTGGCTACATACCCAGGCCCCGACGGAGAAATAAGGGCGGTCGACGTGCGGACAAACAGAGGAGTTCTGCGCCGTCCTACAAAGAAGCTGGTAATCATTGAAACGGGAGGCAACGAGACAACGAAGCGCGAACCCTAGGACTTTCCAGCTACAAGCTGCGGCGGGAGAATATGTTCAGGACGAAAACGTGTTCGCGCCCATGTGATTTTAATATTGTAAATTTATTATTGTGATTTATTATTATAATTTGGTGTTGTTAATTTAGTTTAAGGTTTGGTAAATAAACGAGAGGGAGAGAGGGGTTTTGCTTGGAGTCTGTAGGGTTCTCCCGTCCCGCTCCTGCATTGGTGCCGTCCCGCTCGCACACTTGAATAGAATGCGAGCGGCACGGCGGGCCAGCGATGATATAAAAAGCGGAGCGTTGGGAGCGGAACGACATTCCAAAATTGACTGCACAAGACTCCGAAGGCGTTCCAAATCTCACCGCGATCCAAGCAAAACCAAGACCAAGAAGCTCAATTTACAACCAGGCGTTTTTTTCTCATAATCCGCCCCCACAATAATTATATGAAAAGATTTTAGAGTTCGAAACTTGAGCGTTGGTAGTATGCTGTAAGGTTCGAAATAACGTATAAATACGTGTAAAAAAATTATTGTATGTAAAGTTTATTCGCTTGAGCTCTTTTGTATTATACGATTCAGGCGTTTCTGCCGAGTATAACCTATATACCTAATTGTAAAGTATTTTTCTTAAACAACACGAGGAAATAATAAGACAACGAATGAAAGGAAGTACGTATGCCTGAAAAAAATAAAAAATGACACAATACATTTACATCAAAGTACTTATTTGCAAAGGAAAGTGCATCCTCACTGATTTGGCTAGTTTTGACTTAAACCAATAAATACCAAAATTACCGACCTTTTATAATATCTAGTACACACTTGACACTTTGGACCTTTCTTATAGCGGTATAGAGTTGAATTTAAATCTTAAGAGTTAAGCCTGGCGTGCTCTTCACACCGAACCTACATTTCAAGCAATGCGTTCATATATAATCGTTCTTTTAATTTTTATTTACTTCATTACTTGTACTACTTTTTACTTAAATATGATTTGTTTTTACTTGTTTTTTTTCCAGTGTCATTTCTTACCTATTAGTGGTCTTATATTAATTGCTATTAGTGTTTTTCATCAACCGCAAATTGACCGACAAACCTACAAACTGCCAGTTCATTTTTTATTTTTTGTATATTTATTTATTTATTATGTTTCTACGTCGTCTAGTGCAGATACTTCTTTTTTTTTTATTAAAGCTCTTCAACGAAGTCGTCGACCCGAATTATATTTATAGGTGTCATGAATAGTAATCAAGTTTTCTTAGCAACGTTTACTTGTTGAGAACCATAGATGAGAATTGTTATATACTCGAAAACCGGTTGCTCGTCTGTCACTGGGATTGGAGTTGACGTCACAAAATGACCGAGATATCCGGTTATTTCATATACAGTATTTTATAATAGCAACGCAATAAAAAATGTCAACTTCCTATACAAAATTGTATACCGTTTGACGAAATATGAGCGACTAGTTTTTTTTGTTATTGTGAATAATTACAAATGTACATAGCTAACAAAAGTTTATGTCTTCAACTTGGCATAAGACTCTCCAAATAATCGCGCGTTACCGGACAACCTGTATAAACTTCCGCGCCTTTCTTACACCTTGACGGTGAATGAACACATAGTGATGGTTTTCAAATCTGAATTCCCCAACCTGATTGTAGTATAAAGTAGAACCTGAAGTAGATTATTTTCTCTTTATTTCTATATCTCCTTAATCTAAGGGATGATCCTTGCCTTTTTTTGTGTTTGTTTATCGTGTGTTTATATGGCTTCAATAAATCATATTGAAATGGAGCAATGGAAATCTGTGGCAGATATCTTACTCCCAGAAACTAGAATTATAATTATAGTATTATAGAATTATAAATATTACTACGGCCAGGTGGGTAAAAAGAATACTTGGGGTAGATGGGTTTGAAGCCTTCACTCATAATCTAAAGAGTTTAGCACTATAGTCTCTCAATTGATAACAAACAAACAGATTAGTTTAAACGATTTTGAAGAGATGTCGCTACGATTCTCCAAATTCAAATGACGAAAAAAAAAACACACCGTTGTGAAATCTTGAGAACATGAGGTATACCTTTATAAGAAATACGATGACTGTTCCTCTTAAGTCGCGTTCCCATTATGTTGTGAAGACAGATAGTCATGCAGTTTAAAGTGTCGTGTGGCTTGTATATTTAAATGAAGTTGTTACCATAGAGTACAACACGATTAACTGTCGTTGACGTCTTTTTTGACGTTACTACGACAGACTGTCAAGACAATGGGAAGAGCTAGAACGACTGTCGTCCGACGATAAACTAAACGTCACGATAAAAATGTGACGACAGATCATCGCAGCTGCTATTGTCGTCACGTTTTATTTATCGTTGTCTCAAATCTGTAAACAACAAGGCGACTGCCGTGAAACTATAAATTATCGTCACGACCCAATGGGAACAGCAAGGCATGACTGTCGTTCAACGATAAAAAAGTACATTAGTTTTGATTATTGTGACCCTCCCTTCCGACCCTTAAGATGTACGATAAGGGCACTTAAACCCGTGCTTGCACAGGAAATTTCTCAGTTCAAGTTCTGACACCAGATTAGCCAGTGTACAGGGTTGTCACAGACCGTTGTCATTGACTTCAACCGGTTCTCAAGAGGCTAGTGCCTCGGGTGAGCGACACAGTCATGACAGATAGTTGTGATATGGGAACATGCTAATCGCGACCGTCGTCCAACTATAAATAAAACGTTATGACATAATGGGAACGCGACCTTACCCAATCTTTTGGGTGAAGAGAAACTTTAGCACAATTTGCAAGTTTTTTTTAATGAAGCGTAATAATTGTTAAAACATGTAAAACTTATAAACAACGAGAAGTTTAGTGTGGTAACCTATCACAAAGTCGAATTTTTTTTGTCCAAAATAACGTTTGTTCGAATTTTCATTACACCGAAAATCGAATTATAACGAAACAGTTGTTCTTTCAGGATATGTTGAATGTTTCTCGCAAAGACACGATTAGATTCGGTTAGGTTACATTAAGTTAGGTTTAAAAGAAAAAAAAAAACATTTTTCTCTGAAAATTACTTTCGAAGTTATGAAATTTCGACCAAACGTTATTTCTGGAAAATGTTATTTCGCAGTAGTCCGAAATATAGGTAACCGTTTAGTGTACTTTAAAATTCTTTTATGACTTTATCTGTACTCTCTAGAGCTCAAAATATTTGACAAAAAATAAAGTATGTTCATCTTAACTCGCCTGATAATATTTCAAATTTTGATATAAATCCATTAAAAGTTACTTTCCTTTCTAAAAAAAGTTATACATAAACTTTTTCATAAAAAAAACCGACCTCAAAAGTTGGTGGAATTTCATCTACTATATACCAAGTTTTATTGAAATCGGTTACCGGAAAGTGTGCGAAACCGAATTCTTCCTCTTAGAGATGGAATAATTCCTTCGAATTTGAAAAAGAATGGGACTAAACACTGAGATGCCTTCTTTCCAACAAAAAAGAATCATCAAAATCGGTTCACAAATGCCTATCGCGTAACTAGTGTTAGGTCATGGAAAAATTTCCAGTTTGAGAAAGTCATATTTAAACAATAATAATATTTTTCGGATATTTATTATTATTATACAAATACAAAAATATCCTCCTTTTTTGAAGTCGGTTAAAAATACGTAAATTACTTTATACAACTAATGTATTCTAGACACGTGTATAGCTATTAGTAAACACGTAATATTTTACATTAAATAGTAGGTATATGTATATCCTCATAGAGAGTGGTTTATACTGATTGTGAAATCTTCGAAACTAAAATACTATCGTCATTTGGAAACTTTGTTTTATTAACATAACGTTCATAATCGAAACTTGTAACCTGACACTGAGGTTTGTGTCTTCGAATAATTATTTCTCTTCTCCGTATTATTGTAGACCACACTTTATTAAAGAGAACCCTTTTTTTTTTTTTGTTAATCCGGGGGAATCTGCTTACAGATACCCCGGCCCCGCGGGGGCAGAGCCGGGGTTATGTGGGACTGGGCTGACCCTGAAGGGGAGCAGCCCGACCGCACTAAACCCCCGGAGTGTTTCTCCTCTCCGCTGTAGGTGGGTGGGGGTACGGGTACGCTGTTGCACTCGTCCGCGCCCCCACCAGCGGCTGGTCGCGCCCTGCGCAGCCCCTCCCCGAGAAGGGAGACGCATCGGTCCCCCGAATCCGAATGTGAGGCTCGCCGAACACCAGACGAGCCTTCCATCCCGGGCCCCTTTATGCTGGGCAGCGAACTCCCCCGAGTCCGCTACCCAGGGGCCACGGGGGGCCAGGACAGCATCCACTCAACTGTGAAGTTCAGTGGCTGCTCCCCCAGCCCCCGCGGCGGATCTGATGACAGGCTCCGCCGCAACACCTAACGCGCTTCCGCGCGGACTCTCCGAAGAGAGTCCCTTGGAGCGCCCACCACGGGCCAACCGCCCACATTCGGCCGCGGAGGATAGGACGAGGGGCAACGACACACCGACACATCTCTTCCCCCGCGGCCCCGCCGCCACTGCATCGTCGAAAGCGGTGCAGCCCCGCCAGAGTCGCGGAGGACAGGACGGGCGGCAACGACATACCGACACGTCTCTCCCCCCGCGACCCTCCTCCTCGCGCATCCGCGCGGTCCCGCTGACCAGACGAGGCCCGCGCGGAACGCCCTCCTCCTCAGGCCAGCCTACCACCATCGGCCGGCCCCGTGTGTTCCTCTTAGCTTCACCGTGGGATGAAATCGACCACGGCTACTAGAGCCCCCCCCGCCACGACAAGGCGGGAACCCCTTCGGGGGGGATTAAAGAGAACCTTATGTTAACCCTCCTATCCCTTAATATCATGGAAGTAGCACTTTTTTTTCAAAAGCAACAAAATTTTAATAAAAACCCCCGTCGCCAGCATAACCTGACCCTCTTTCAACCTAATTTTTGAGTATACAGAAATAGTCCATTGTATAAATATTCGTCTATGATAAAATTTCGATTTAATTAAAAAATATAAAAAAAAGTTACACCTTTAAAATATTTTTGTTGACACAGTACATACTGTACACCCCGAAACGGTGCACGACAGGAGCCTTCCCGCACGACGTACCATTCCTTTCCTGTACATCTGGTACATCGTGAGGTTGGGATTGTTGAATCGGCGAGTACCCTAAGCTGATTGGCAAATCCTTTCAGCACGATGGCAAATGTTTATTGCGTGTATACCATCGACACGATAAGAAGACTATACTCCCTGACATAATATAACACTACAGCCCATACCCGCAACCAGTCTTTTTTATTTATGCCATTGTACCTACGTCATAAGCTTGTTTATAATGTACTGTCAACAGCACAATGTATAATAGTTTCAAAGAATTTTCGTCTTTCACTTCCTACATGATTGTTCGGTTCTAGCTATTGCTGTATAAGCCTTACAGCATATATGACTGGAGGCATCATCGATAGGCAATCCCCTCTGTCAAGGTACAAGCACAAAACAACTATCGCCTAATAAACACTACTTTCAATTCAATGTTTTGTCATTTCTATTATCGAATTCACCGCGTCAAGTGCTCCACGAAACATGTCGTCTTGCGCTATACAAACTTGCAAAAAAATCTCTGCTGCATCCAGCCTAGCCAAGGGTGGAATTATATTCCATACGTAAGCCAATTAATTACATTAATTACTAATTTTCTTTTGTATTTGTATCTTGTATCTGTAACTTGCATCACGATATTTTTATAATATTTACATGGTATTTATACTGATCTAATTATTTGTTGGTTCATAATTAGAATTTAGAAATAAAAGCGAACTACAATGTATAGCATAGTCGCCAGTCTCTACAAAACGGGGATCGCGCATGATTTTGTTCGTAAAGTACGTCGTGTGTCGTGATTTGAATGACGGAGACAGTTAGTGGAACGGAGGTACAACCTATGTAATTTTGGAATGTCGTTTTTTCGTAAAAAGTTACGGTGATACTGTTTGACGGCTGATCATGTGATTTTGTCATCGTGACGTTATTTACCACCCACCTCTACTGACTGCGTGTGCAGTGAACACGTTCAACGCTCGCGTTTGGCTGCAGTCATGTAGTGTAGACACGTGCTTTCCTTCATTGACGGCGTACTGTTAGTGGCAGATAATAAATTCATAATCAGAGAGTACGGACATGAGTGACTTCCGTGGTCGAGTAGCTTGCACACATCATGATTTATGGTGTCGCCATCTCTGAGATCTCGGATTCGATCTTCGGCCGGGTAAAAAAGTAGAAAAACTAACTTTTCTATATTGGTTCGTGTCTGAATGTTGGTGGTACCGTCGTTGTTTCCTATTTCCATAACACAAGTGCTTTAGATACTTTCTTTGGAGTCGGAGCAACGTGAAAATAAGATGGAGGATTTCAATACTGTTACATTAATTTAATTTATTTATTTCGTAACTATACAGATAACAGCATGTAGTTGAATGAATCGACGGTCGATCATCTGATAGTAATATTCGTTTTATTCGAATATCCGTTAAATTTGCTATTCGGATCGTGCAGTCGCCACGAATCGGATAGTTTGAATATTTCCAATAATACGTAAACAGTTTTAAAGTTTTTATTCCAGTTGTAAAGTTACTCGAGCTGAGTCAGGTGGCGCGGTGGCAGCGGTGGTCGAGCTACCTCACCGGGAGGAAGATCTCCTTCCTTGACCGGAACGGGGAGATGAGGGAGCGGAGCATGTGCCGTGGGGTTCACAGGGCTCGGTTCTGGGCCCGCTATTGTGGAACCTCGGGTACGACCACGTGCTCCGATAATCTCTCCCCGTTGGACTGGGTGTAATCAGCTATGCAGATGACACTCTAGTCTACGCCCGGGGGCGGGATTGGGGGAAGCGTCGCGACTGGCCACTGAGGGAAGCGCCCTAGTGGTCAGCCGCATTGGGGAGCTGGGGCTCAAGGTCGCCTTCGACAAAACAGATGTCATAGCATTCTATGGCCTCCGTCGAGGGCCTCCGCCCGGCTCCTGGGTGGAGGTGGGAGGAAGGAGGGTCGGGGTGAGCCCTCATATAAAGTATCTTGGGCTCACCCTGGACAGCCGGTGGAACTTCAAAGAGCACTTCCACCGGCTGTCGCCGCGACTCGTGTCCGCCGCGGCGGCGCTTCCCAGCTCCCTATGTCGTCGGCTATATGCTGGCGTCTTATGGAGCATGGCCCTCTACGGGGCGCCAATCTGGGAGGAGGCCCTCACTACCAGACTGCGGCCGCTTCTGCGCAGGCCGCGGAAGCTAATGGCGGTGAGGGCGATTCGGGCATACAGGACGGTTTCCGGAGCGACGGCATGCGCCCTGTCTGGATCCGCACCCTGGGAGCTCGAGGCGTCCGTCCTCGAGCAGACCTACAAGTGCCGTGCGGAAGCCAGGGCACGTGGAGAGCGCCCCACACTAGAAGAGCTAGTGGGGGTGCGGCGTGCCGCCAAGACCGCCGTCCGGCGGGTTGGGAGGAGGCCCTCCGATCGGCCAGATGCGGGGAGCGCACCGTCCAGGCGCTGCTCCCTGTACTGGCCGACTGGAGGAAGAGGAGGCACGGGTCCCTCACCTACCGTCTTGTGCAGGTACTTACCGGACACGGCTGTTTCGGTGACTATCTGCACAAGATCGCACGGAGAGGGTGACCCCGGAGTGTCACGAGCGCGGCGCTGCTACAGACACGGCGAGGCACACCTTGGAGGTGTGCCCGACCTGGAACCAGCAGCGCCGGGATCTCGTGGAGGTGGTGGGATGAGACCTCTCACTGCTCAGCATAGTTAGAGCCATGCTGGGAAGCGAGAGGTCATGGCAGGCGATGGTCTCCTTCTGCGAGACGGCCGAACGGGTCCGCGAAGACAGCGCCCTCTCGGACACCATTCGGCGTCGGCGAAGAGGACGCACGCGACGACTCTTCCCGACCGCATGCGTCCCATCAGCGGAGGCCAGCAGGGTGCAAGGTTGAGAGACCCTGTCCCTGTATTGCACAGGCCTCCGCCGCCGGTAGATGTCCCAAATGTTCCGGGGCATCTTCGTGCAAGTCGGCCCCCAAGATTAAGGAGAGATGGTGTAGGGGTCCGCCTAAAGGCGGACCGGTACCACTGGAGTCGCGGTAGCATCTGAAAGGAACCCCGCGGCTCCGGCGCCAGGTACGCGCAGGAACATCGTGAGGTTTTTAGTGGGTATGCTCTTAGGGACCGACGTAGTCCCCAGGAGAGAGTCCCACATATCCCCGCCGCGCGCCGTCTCTCAGCGGCGGGGAATGCGTAACGCATTTTCCTCACGGTAATAAAAAAAATAGGTTTTGTTTGCCGGGTCGAGCGCTTAAGGTTAAATGAAGGTTGCGCGTATTTTAATATATTTTTGAATACGTTCAGCGAGTTTTGTGTACGGATGTATAGTTGGCGAAATATTATTTGCATCGAATCGTCTTGTCTTTGAAGTACAATAGGACAAAAGTCAAAAACTTTGCAACACTTTCATTCATTGACACTTCATTTTAAACTTGGTAATCTTTGTGCGGAACAAACTTTGCTGAATTAGTAAGAAACCAGTCGGCAGGCGGTATATTACGAAGTATCTGGTAGCATAAAAACAACCTGATTAGTAAATAAAGAATTGAAAACTAGCATTCAGAAAATGCATTTAACACACCCATGACTCGTACGATGGACCAAGATCATAAAGTCCATGTACGTTTTTAATTAAAAGAAGTGTTAATGGTTTTATTACCCTATTGTAATAGAAAGGGTAAGTCCTTCCAAAAGATAACATTCATCGGTGCAAATAATAAAATATTTCTTTAACTATAATGCGAAATCGAAATACAAATAGTATTATTGTACAAAATCAACTGATAATTTTTATTTTTGTAATAACAAGAAGATTTTTAAAGATAAAAGAAAACCGATGTATTAAATATTCGTTTTATTCCGATAAAATATTTTATATTATTCGAATTATCCGAATACCAAACATGGGAGAATATTGCAAGCCCTAATTCCGACTGCATTGCAAAACAGCAGTTGAACTCATATGCGCGTAAGCGATCCACTTCTTACGTAGGTAACTAACAGCAGCATTTCTGTTAACTCAAAACTTCAGACAAAATGTATATTTTACGCTTGCACTCCTGTTTAACACGATTTTTTCTATTGCAGATCTGCATGTTGCTGTCAGCTCTCTACCATACGTTCTCATGCCGATCAGAGCACGATTACAACACATTCTTGATGTATGATCTCTTTGGTATAGCGCTCTCGCTACTGGCCATCTACACTTCTGGCGTTTATTATGCTTTTTGGTGCCATCATGTAAGTTGTTTTATCTGTTTGTATAACTTGTCATATCAGGAAAATCATTATCTTAGTCTTATAAATATACCAAATAAAAAAGCTTAAGATTTTAACAATATTCACCATGCAAGTTTCAATTTAGGTATAACCATTATAACTATACGTTACCTATTTTGAGAAAATTTATACATAGGTTAATTTATTTTATTTGAATAGATGTACTAATTTAGAAAACTATGTGTATACCACAAACGTTTTCGCGCAAGAATTGCGTGTAACGAGACCCGTGAGAGGATTGTCTCATCATAGACTGGTTGATTTAACAGTTCAAGGTTATACCAGTTCAAGTTGACACGCGCGCTCGAGGTCGGGTATAAGCGAGCGGAAGCTCTATGTGTCCATTAGGGTTACCCACAATAGTGAAAGTGACCTTAATATCTTTGTCTTCAATTAGATATGCATTCAAAAGAAACAACCTTTAAGACGACCCATTACATGTCTTTCTTTCCTGTTAATATTATGATTTCAGTATGCCAGACACGCACACCTATTAACTGTGGATTAGTGGGCTAGTATGCTAATTTTATAATCTTCACAATTTTGTTAAGTATAGGTAAAGCGTAAAAACCGGGTTTTGTATCATATTTTCACTAAACAAATATATTGTGTTATCATAGTTCTCATTTAAAAGTGTTATTTTGTACAGTTTTATCGTATTTAATTTGTATATAAATGAATCGTAAATATAAATTACAAAAGCACACAAAATAATCACTACTTATATAATAGCTAACTGTCCTTTTTCTACACAATGCATGCGCAAAAGATGGAAAGAGACCCATTACGTCATATAGAGCGTCAATCGCATAACAGTCTTCGTTTGTTCGACTGACAGCGCGGTTGTCAATCATGCAGTACCAATATAATAATAACTTGTAAAAATTACTGCAATAAAGTGTAAAAACAGGATTTTGTATCATATTTTCACTAAACAAATATATTGTGTTATCATAGTTCTCATTTAAGTGTTATTTTTTACAGGTTTATAATATTTAATTTAAATATAAATGTATCGTAAATATAAATACAAAAGCACGCAAAATAATCAAATAGCTAACTGTCCTTTTTCTACACATTGCATGCGCAAAAGATGGAAAGGGACCCATTACGTCAATTTCAAGAAGTTTAAACTTTTTGGTCATTTTCAATTGTTCGAACCACAAGCGATTGAAATATTTAGAACAAAGAAACTATAGAGTCGCTTTGATTTTAATCTTATTTAAAAAAATATTTTTTATTAATGAGTTTAATTCGAGCTAACGAAATAAAATGTCAAATGTATTTTTTTTGGAAGATTACAAAACTAAACTAAATCGGTTTTCGGAATTACGGTTTACGTTTAGTTGGAATATCATGCATTTCTTATAGTATACGCTTACTTTCACATTTGTAGTAAAATTTGTATGCTTGTATCTGCCCAACTCTTTATTATTTCTTAAAGTGAATTTGCACAAAATTCGACATAATAATATATATATAAAAATTAATTAATATTTACGTTAAAGGCTACTCCATCACTCTTATGTTCAAGTAATTTTCAGTCGAAGCTACATATGGTGCATTTTGTTACATTTCCAGTAGAAGCTGAATATGGTGTTTTTCGGTCCTTAAATTGTTGCAAGCAAAATTAGGCAGTACTGCAATGACGTTACAATTTAAATTAAATGTTTTAGTTTTTTATATTTCGTTACATGTCACTACGTTTGTATAGGTTAACTTCGTACATTTTTTCGTGGTTTTTGTATTAGACCCGACATCCATTTGTTGGTAAATCAATGCCGTGTGGCATCGATCTAGCATTGCGAATGTGAAAAGAGTACTGGGAAAAAGTGTTTGCATTATTAAACCATTTTCAGGTCTTATTTCGTTTTTGTACTTAAATTGACAACTTGTATTAATGAACGGATTCATTCATGGTCCAAATAGCAACGCAATGCTACGATATCGATACTGTAATAATATGTGCTAATCGTTTGCCAACTTTACGGTGCTTACCAACATTGGCTCATTCTTGCGTTCCCGGGCATCGCTGGAGTTGTTACTTACAGATACTAGTTACATTATAGTTCCACGATACTGGTTAGATTATTGTAGTACGGCACTAATTTATAATAATAATAACGCACACACTCAACATGTGTGTGCGGCACTAGGGAAACCCTGTGTCGCGGGTGCCATGGACACACACATAGACAACCACAAATTACACCCATACTCACGAGAGAAATAAATGTACGCCATACAAATATTTCTCCCGGCCCGGGAATCGAACCTGGGACCTCTGCGTGGCGGTCCGGCATGGTAACCGTTCGGCCACCGAGGCAGTATATTTATTGCTCCGACACATTACATCCGTGTAAATAATTATGTATAAGTCAAATTAAATTTCTAATACATTGATTTTGGACATGAGTAACGTATATTAAGTAATGACAGTAAGATATCTTTGTCATTACCAGTTCAAATCATGACGAGAACATTTTGACAATTCCATTGAGGTCAGAGTCAGTTCATTTTGGTATGTACATTCATAGAGATCCGTGTCATACGTTCAAGCGAAAGTGACTGAGATATATAAAATTGACTAATGAAGATGGCGAATCTAGGCGATTAAGTTGTCGGAGTCTCCAGCGCGTGCCGGTGGATTCCGGCGTATCAGGCGCCTTCCTCCACGGTATGCAGCGGCGGTATTACTCTCGCTCGCTGCTCGCTCGTCTCAGAGCTATAAAATTTATTCCTTATTCCAATTATTATAGCATAAAATATAAATTGATTAATTTAATGTCCTTTGCCTCCTCGTCCGCCACCCGGTTTGTGTTGGCCCTAAGTGTCACAGTAAGTGGAGTCACACCAATGTGTGACTCCATTACGAGTAATGATCGCTTTATTAATTACGAATCAAATCAGTATCTTCGATATGCGTCTATCAGGTACTCTTCTATCAATATTAAAGCTACTTCATGCAGGTGTGTGCTAACATATCCAATGTTGCCAAGGGAGCTCGTAATCGATAGACTGCAGTGTAATTGGATAGTTCGACATCTGGGAACTCTCACAGCGATTATGATGTCTTGGTACCTATTTGAACTGAAACAATGGAATTTAGTGTTGGTTACTTTTAAACTGTAACTATAGACTTGATCATTTTGAAAGAAGTATGAAGTAATTGTCACATAGAGATGATCGTAAAAAACAATAATTCAAACCATTACGTTAATGACAAATAATTACAGAGTACAGACAACAACGCAACATGATTGACACCTTGACTATATCAAGTATCACAATTGTATTGTACCGATGCACTACGTGCAAAATTCCAACTAAAAAAGGTTTATGTTTATGTGCTATGTATGAATTTTATGAAAGTACTTGATCGGACTTTTTATTATACATAGGGCGCACTATAAGTTTCCGGTTTTCTTACATAAACAATATTTAAAAAGTAATTACAACATTTAAAAATGGAATTCTTTAGCTGTAGAATACAGTTTCTTTCATCTGACTGTCACTCGTTTTTACATTGTTGCATCATTTTCAAAATTGGTTGTCTACATCACCATGGATTTAACTCGTGAAAATTTTCGTAGTATGATTTTCTACGAAGTGTAGTTTAACAGCTCAGCGGAGTTTCCCTCGTCTTCAAACTGCTTTTGGCGATGAAGCACCACGCAAAACGACTATTTATAGCTGGTTTGCAGAAATCAAACGCAGTCGTTTGAATTTCAATGACGAATGTCGTGATGGTTACCCGTCCACTGCTGTGAACAACAAAAACTTCGATGCTGTACGCCGTATGATGAAAACAGACAGGCATGTGACATACACGAGATTCGGGCATCTTTAGGCAAAGGCATGGATATTTTTTATTTATTAATGTGTGAAGTCAAATACAATCTACACAAACATTTGGGTGTGAAAAAGCTGTGCTCTCGGTGGACCCCACACAATTTGACTGAGGCTCAAAAAACGGATCGCGTTACTTGGTGCAATGCCATGCTTACCAGATTCAACGAAGGGGCGTTGTATTGGTTGTGGGGCATACTAACAGGTGACGAAACATGGATTTATAGTTACGATCCCAAAACAAAGCAGCAATCGAGCGTATGGGTCTTTCGAGATGAAACTAACCAAAGTGGCGCGCGTGCATAGTGCCGCTAAGCGGACGATTGCTTCTTTTTTTAATAAAACTGGACACGTGGCTACTGTTGATTTGGAGAATCGTTATACCGTGAATAGTAATTGGTACACGACCATTTGTTTGCCGGAAGTTATTGACAAACTCCGTAAAAATAACCATAAACGCCGTATCATCTTGCACCACGATAATGCCAGTTCTCACACGGCCAGACAGACAAATTAATTTTTGAAGGTGAACAACGTTGCCCTTATGAGCCATCCCGCGTACAGTCCCGACCTGGCACCGTGTGACTTTTATTTAGTTCCTAAAATTAAGAACCAGTTACGCGGTCAACAATTTTCATCACCTGAAGAGGCTGTGGAAGAGTATGAAAAATATGTTTTAGAGATTGTCACGGAGGAGTGGCATAAATGTTTTCAAAATTGGTTCATTTGTATGAAAAAGTGCATTAACGAAGAATATTTTGAGAAACAATAAATTCATTTCTGACCATTTATAGCATTGACCTACCAATGAATGGACGTCAGGTTCGCGCTAAAAAGTGTCCGCACCTGTAGGGCGTTAAAATCGCATATAGAGCGTCAATCGCGTAACAGTCTTCGTTTGTTCGACTGACAGTACCAATATAATAATAACTTGTAAAAATTACTGCAGTGAAGTGTAAAAACAGGATTTTTGTATCATATTTTCACTAAACAAATATATTGTGTTATCATAGTTCTCATTTAAGTGTTATTTTTTACAGGTATATAATATTTAATTTACATACAAAAGTATCGTAAATATAAATACAAAAGCACGCAAAATAATCAAATAGCTAACTGTCCTTTTTCTACACATTGCATGCGCAAAAGATGGAAAGAGACCCATTACGTCGATTTCAAGAAGTTTATGTAAACTTTTTGGTCATTTTTAATTGTTCGAACCACAAGCGATTGAAATATTTAGAACAAAGAAATTATAGAGTCGCTTAGATTTGAACCTTATTTTGAAAATAATTTTTTTATTCAACGTTAGCAATAACTAACAAAATATTGTTATACTCGTTTTACGGATTGGGATTTTCTAAAAGAAATCAGAAAATACATTTGCCCCACATTACGTTAGATAGAATTTTCATAATGTTAAATGTATTTGTTTAAGAAGATTACAAAACAAAAGCTAATTTTGTCTTTGTGAAAAGCATCAAAATTACTCAAAAGTTTTATTATAAATCGGTTCTCGGAATTACGGATATTTGAGTTTACGTTTGTTGGAATATCGGTACATTTCTTATAGTATACGCTTATTTTTATATTTGTAGTAATATTTGTATACATGTATCTGCCCAACCCTTTACTCCATTACTCTTGTGTTCAAGTAATTTTCAGTCGAAGCTAAATATAATGCATTTTGTTAAGTTTCCATTAGAAGCTGAATATGGTGTTTTTGGGCCCTTAAATTGTTGCAAGCAAAATTAGGCAGTACTGCAACGACCTTACAATTTAAATTAAATGTTTTAGTTTTTTTATATTTCGTTACATGTCACTACGTTTGTATAGGTTAACTTCGGACATTTTTTTCGTGGTTTTTGTATTAGACCCGACCTCCATTTGTTGGTAGGTCAATGATTTATAGTATTTTTTTCTTATTCATTCCTGAAACTATAGTGCGCCCCATGTAGAAATCACGAAAGAAAAAAAACAATGGAAATACCTTAGGGCTCTATTACTATCAGAACCGATGTCGCCAAAACTCACACATTCTTAATTTGAAACAGTACAATCTTGATATTGATTGGTCGTAGTTCCAAAAATAGAAAGAAATAAAAAATTCTGGATTCGTAATATAATTTGAACTTTACCCTGTTGGCATATCGTTGGAAGTTCAATCAATGTGCTGCTATCTAGCGGTATATTGCTAAACGACGACGAATTGGAGTTATTAATTTAATTCTCCAAAAAAGAAGCGACCATATTGCAGGAGTATAAGCTTTACTTTTGTTTCTTGTAACATAAAAATTGTTTCGACAAACAGAAAATTCAAAATTGTTTAAAATAAGAATTTCCGATGATATGAAATACCACCACGGGTAATATTTTTGGTGTGGCTATCATTTTTGCACTCCAAAAAAGCACAATAAGACATTTTTCTAGGATTTTAGAGAATTTGCACGAAACAAAGATACAACCATACCATACAAAGCGAAAATGGTGAACTAAGCGCAGATAGGTCTTTCGAGACCTATAGTTGGTACGCGTCTGACGCTAGCTAAATCCTTAGACTATGGAAACTAAAGGACATGTTATGTTGACATATATAAATCCGACGTTATATGTATATGATGCATTTCGACGTTGAAAACATAAACATGTTATTGTCTTTGTTTAACTATTGCGTGCCGTCTTAAGTCAAAAGAGATAGCGTTACACTGGTCTGTGTCAAACATGGGAATCGAAAACACGTAACGTCATCTTAAATGCCAACCGTGTCCATTTCGCAGTACCTACATGAGGCACATGATACGACTGTGTCGAAACAAATGTTTTTCCAAGTGTTTTATTGAATTATTCGCATGTATTGTAATAAAATGGACAAAAATATTGACAGTGACAACAATTAAGTATTAATAAAAATTCGTCGCTGCAGCGTTACGGGATGGGGCATTTGAAAAAGCGAAGATCGACCGAATGTAATATTGTACAGACACGTGTTATTTTTCTGTCTATAAATCACACAAAAGTCCAAATATCTCATGTAATTAGACATATTTAAGTAGTTTATTCATAAATCTTGCCATATATTGCTTTGGTTTCTTCAGATTGCCTGTTTGTTTGTATATTTTGATAATTGTTGTTAACGATTCTTTTTGAGATAGTGTTGTTCTTGGAAGCGTACATATAGTCGATATTCTGTTATTAAAATAATTCACTACGTGGTTTTTATTATTTTATTATTATTGTTTTTACTATTTCAAGTTTACCTACAAATTAAAAAAGAAAAAAGAATGGTTAGAAATCATACCGCCGTATAATAGTGCCGAATATAAACATTGAATCAAAGAACATTTTCATTTATTCCCTTCATTTTAAAGAGTCAAATTTTAACATAACTTTATATATGTAATCTAAAATGTAATGTCACTAGATTACATGATAATGCAATTCCGTCATTAGGTTTATTGGTAAATATTTTTATATTTAATTTCGATTAAACAAGACTCATTTACTAGGCATTCTCAGTTCCTGAAATTATAATTATCCACTCGTTTCCGATTTTTTCCCACTGACAACTCTTAACTACTAAAAAATCTTATTTTATAAAGCCAATGACCATGTTGGTCCAACGTTGCCGGGTGAAGGCTAATACCAACATATACTAGACAGCCTATTTGCCTTGCCTTGCCTTGCCATTGTTCGGTGTCACTCGCCTAGCTGACCGAGTGAAGGCGAGCGCTAACATGTTCCTTTGACGTGGCTTGTCACAGCTCGCAGTCGCTCGTGACTACCTACTTGTCTCGGAGAAGTGTTGATTTTTCTGTACAAATCAAAGGCGCTCGGCCGATAGTAGTCAATTGACATTGTATAATCAGACATTTGCATGCTATTTAATATATGCGAAACATGTTTATACTAACACTGTCTCTTGGTACATCTCCTGTTATATCATGTTTTAAGCAAATAAACGTATGATAATAATATTCTTGTTGATAATATTACTACTTTCATTTATTTCCAAAATAGAATGGCAGTATTAAAGATTCACTTAAATCAGTCACTGACATTAATTCTATACCAATGCATAAATACAAAAAAAGCTTACACTATTTGGAATCTGTTTAAAAATTTATCTATGAAAATATGAATCTTGAGGTTGGAAATGTATAGGAGTTATATTTCAAAGTTTTCTCTTTTTTATATGAATATAAAAAAAGAGAAAATTTTTTATTTGACAATTCAAATTACATTTTTCTGTGCAAATTCACTTTTCGTAATATTTGAGTAAAACAATAAATTCAAAATTTCATGTGACATTCCCGGAAATTCCCATATAACCTAAAATATTCCCAAATGGAATATTGATCTACTTTAATTAAATGTTAGCATGTCGCTAATGACTTATCGATAGATTATGGTACGACACTAAAGAAATCCGTCATTTGTCCGTTCAATTTTTGTTTAAGTATGCACGTTCATTCCGTAGTTAGGACACCTCCTTTCTTTTATTTTTGTTTCCATCCTTTAAGATTAAACCACTTCTATAGATACCGATATGTCAGTTACTAATGTCACATTGACAAATAATGTAGTCATATTTATAGCATAGTGATGTGTTTGGGTCAGTTCTCAATTAACTCACTGAAATAGAATCAACTAAAAATATTTTTTACTATTAATCTGCTAAACAATATTTCATCGTCTAGTATCTTCTATTACATAAATACACAGTATCATATACACAGTATCATTAATAATAAAAAAATGTGTGCATGTGTATAATTTATAGGTATGTTTAAAAAGAATTTGTCTTAATTGGAATTCAGTCCTATGTACTAAGATTAATCTGCCTTTAGCATATAACAACACTGATAACTTTCATAAGTTCTCACATGTGGTGACAACAACATAGAGGAATTCGTAAGATATGCTCGATCCGTAACTCAGTTGGTAAGAGCGCTAGCCACGTTGAGGCAACAGTCACTGGTTCAAATCCAGTTGGATCGAAGTATTTCTTTGGCTGTGTTTGTTTTATCTTTGTATCAATAATAATAATAAAGTAGTGAAGGGTTTTCACAAAAAAACAGATGAATATCATGGTAGTAAACACATCATGATATTCAATAAAATAAATAACACTGACAAAAGAAATTATTACGTAGTGCCATGTGATAATGACTATATATGCATACGTAATCATAATAATAATAATAACGCGAGTGTGTACTCGACATAGTCTCGCACTAGGGAAACCCTGTGTCGCGGGTGCCATGGACACACATAGACAACCACAAATTACACCCAAACTCACGGGGAATTAAATGTAGGCCATACAAATATTTCTCCCGGCCCGGGAATCGAACCTGGGACCTCTGGGTGGCAATCCGGCATGGTAACTGTTCGGCCACGGAGGCAGTTAATACGTATAAGTGTTTAAGTCCAGTGTAGTTAGATTTAACATTAATTTAAAAATCTTAAAAGTAGACCTATATAATTTTTGGTTTTAATGTAATTAGTGTGATTGATGATGACCATAGAAAGGAATAGACACCTCAACTGCAAGGAAGTAATACCTATAGAGTCCATAATACCTCCGTCTAAAACTCGGAATTATTGTATATTACGAGCTTTGCTCGATGGTGTAATTTGAAGAAAAGTTTTATATTTCTAAATTTTGATTTTATTTCATGAAATTTTTCTTTTTTTGTATGTCTATTTATCCGAGTACTCCGACATTTGCGAACCGATTTCGATGTTTTTTTTTCTTGGGAAGGGAATAAGTAGTCGTTTGTTTTTGTATAAAATATTGCCTTCTATTATTATTTGTTCTAGAATTTTCGAGTGAGATATTTATCCGTTCCATATGTATTACTTGAAGTTTAGGTAGGCAACAGTCACTGGTTCAAATCCAGTCGGATCGAAGTATTTCTTTGGATGTGTTTGTTTTATCTTTGTATCAATAATAATAATAAAGTAGTGAAGGGTTACTGTACACTATCTATTCCCATGTCTCGGATAATAACAGATATGTATATGCTATTCTCCACGCGTAAGTCAGTGCTCGTTTCATTTAGCAACAGATTGCAAAATCACCGTGTCACCAAATGCCTTTGACCTTCGACGCGTGCGCACATTGATGCGTACACATGTTGTATTTAGAATAGGATATTTTTTATATAAGTAACACGAAGAAATGCAATCTCTGAAAAGAAATTGATCTCGTGTGTCATAGACATTTATGAATAAATTTAGGGTAACAGATGACAAGTTGATTTATTATTTACTACTAATAACATGCTTTGGAAATAAATGATTTATATGACCAATAAAATAATATTAGTGTTCAAACGAACCTACCACGATCAAATTGAAAACGTCCTAAAGAAAGACTGGTTAAGGGTACCCTTAAGCGATAATGTATGAAAGTATTAATGCATGTTGATGAGGTAAAAGATGTGTGTCAGCCAGGATCGTGGCATGTCGAAGGCTGTGGTCTCTGCCTACCTCAATGTGAAAAAGCCGTGCAGTGTTTGTGTGTATGGTCAAATGTGCGAATATCATTCAAAAATATTCCGAAAAAGAATGGATTTTAATCAAGTTAACCTATCAAGATTCTTGGTAAAATCAATCACGACGATATGATTAAATTCATTTCTTAATATCTACTATTGCTTTAGTCTTTGTGATTTATAGACGCAGACAGAAATCAATTACATTATCACCTTAAAAAAACCTTTTTTTTGTACTAAATAAATACGCATTAGACCTCATCTCACTTGATGGAAAGTGACGATGAGGTCGACGATGGAGCATGCACACCTAAATAATGCTAATGTGCTGTTTACTCTCGCCTTGAAAGGCCCAAGTTATAGCGTTCAGGAAATATGTCTACAGGCCATGAATTCAACTCAATTGCCGTTCACCGTATAAATGAAAAAGAGTAACGCTTCGTGCGAATCTTTGTAATATCCACAATAAAAGGGTGGAACCCCAGACTACGTCTAGTCCCCCGATGATGGAAAGGTGAAGGCTTTAAGTGAAGGAATGAAATCGTGCAAGCTTGTTTATTTCAATCACATTTTTTTTTCAGTGTAAAATACTTACAAGCATTAAAAATCAAGCGATAGATACGGCAATGTGTATTTTATGACCAATACTTGAAAAAGTTACGAAGCATCTTCCCACCGCTGACTTTCACCTTTAATAAGTGATTCGCTTCATTTATCAAAAAACTGACTTTCGAGTAATCTTTAGTATATTCAAGTTCACTGACATATTAATATAATGTGAGATCTTGTTTAGCTGTAAAGACTAGATAACTAGAACAAATACATGATAGGATGTAATGATGTCCTTTATGCCCAACACCCAACAATCTCTAGAAAAACACTGCTTTTTTATATTAATTTTATTATTTTAGTAGCAGTAGAGCTCCTTGTGAAAGAGTTCGTCCAGGGAAATACTGCCACCTTACCCATTTCTGCCACCAAACAGCAATAATGTCAGCATTACTGTGTTCCGGTTTTGAAGGGTAAGGGTGCTGGTGAAATTACAGGCACGTTGGACTTGTCAACTTATCTCTCAGGGTGACGGGCGCATTAGTAGTAGTAGGTATAGGGAATTCTAATAGTATAAAAGAAAATAGTATTGTGGAAAAGTAATAGATAGGGAATTCCAGACCTCAACTTTCAAATTGACATATCAAATACTAAACCTGATTGCTTTAATTTCGACAAGCAAGATTTGATATTTCAAATTCAACGTCGGATTGACTTTCAAGGTGGTGATGGGGCTGGTAATAATTTATTTACATGTTTTATATAGCTGTACTTCTAATTACAAGATTTTAACTTTATAAAACTGGCTTCACATTCTGGGTCGATTGAAGGACTGGCGGCTCACTTAAAACTAGTTATAAGAAACTAACCGCCTTATTACAAAACATGGTCTAAGTATAGTACCTGCTAGGATTAATACTAGGCTTAGAGCATGGACTAAATAAAACCTTATTATATAACAAATTAATATAACACTAAACCGTGGATTATCTTTGGTACTAAAGTTAAACTAAAATCAAATAAGTACCTGGAAAAGAATAATTTCATATATATGGAACCTAATATTATATGGTTACTATTTTAGTAAAAAAAACCGACCTCAAAAGTCATTCATCCCCTAGTTTGCCACCCTTGGAAGTGGAATATTTTCGTCAAATTTAAATGGGATTCCCAGACACTTCCCAGAGAAAAGGACCCTCTTTCCAACAAAAAGGAATCATCACAATCGGTTCACAAACCGGACAAAGCCGGAGTTATCGTGTAACATGCATACAAACAAAAACGTACAGTCGAATTGAGAACCTGCTCCTCTTTTTTAAAGTCGGTTAAAATATTAAAATTGAAGGTTGCCAGCAAGCACTGAATTAATTACTTTGGTTTAATGATACGTTACTATAGTGCAATTTTGGTACAATGTAATCTGATTATATTAAATATGTTTGTTGAGCACAGCCTACATTCGTCTTGGTTTTGTTTCGTACTTTCTAATGTTGCTATTTCTAATTCCAATTTGTTTAAATCTGCAATGTTAACGTTATATTTGTGTTCTACTGCAATCATTTCTTGCTGTTTTTTTTTAATCTGTACGACTTTGTATTTTTGGCTGATGGTTGATGATGATTTCTTTATTTCTGTAAAACCAAGCAGAAAATGGGTAATTTTATTTTGATAATGTAAAAAGTTATAGCGGAGTAATAAAAGTATATGTTAAAAGAGAAGACACTGAAAAAATCTAAAGAGATATGAAGAAATAACGAGGTCACATATTGCAGAAAGGAAAGTTTCACCATTTTTTATTTAATACGGTACAACTACAAATAACAAACTACAAGTTATACTTAGAACTATTACAAATGTAATAATATAAATCTAATGTCGAATTATAATTATGCACAACATTTATAGTTAGTAAATATTACAATTAAAAGAAAATGAACTAGAGTAGGTACAGTGTTGTTTTGAAGTATAAAATGCTACAGATAAAATGACACGGTGGGAACGTATGCTGTTGTACCTACTATTGCCACATCCTGTATAATGGTCTATTTTGTGAAACGTTGTTCTTTGCCGGTGGTAAGCTAAACAACTGTGGACGTTGTAAATGTTTACAATGTGCATGAAACGTTACGCTTCGTTTGTTTTATGCCTACTATCAGCAAAATTAAAACCTTCCCATATTATCGAGTTCTTAGGTTTTTGCGATTGTTACATATAGGAAATGAAACTATTTTTCCGGACTTAAATCGCGTACATTTGTTTTTTCAATAAACCTTCCCATATTGTAAAATAGTTTTGTTAGCAAACGGAGATTGTAGCTTCTTCTTCTTATCGTATCGACGGCATACATTATTTATTTTTGCGTCTCAGAGTTTAGCTGGGCTGATCACGTCATAAGTAGCCGCCACGTTGAACTGTGCGTGGGATATTTTTGCCATAGTAATGAAAGGATTTGCCAATCAACGTACTCGCCGATTGTTGTCTAGGGTGCGCCAGACGAACTACGAAAAGGAATCAGGAAGAAGGAGTCATTGCTGGAAGGCTCCTTTCTTGCACCCCTTTGTAAGAGATTGTAGCTAACCCCGTTCATTAATTTGTTGACCTTTTTCTATGTGTATAAATAATAGGGTCTAGCCGTTTAACGTCATTTGTCGTCGCTTGCACGAGAAATTATCCTTGATACGGTAAGTCGTCAACTTTGCTGATAGTACGCAAACATTTAAAAGTTATTTGTGAACCCTGAAATCGTCGAATTTAGTTCTTCAAAATTCCGCAGTATGGCATAACTTGTGTTCTTATTTGTGTCTAATTTGTGGTTGTACATTTTTAGTCTAGTCTACGATGTATAAGAACGTTTCTATAGGTACTTATTAGGTACTACATGAAGTCTGAGGAGATAGTGGAGTACGTCAGATGTAAAGCCAAGTACACCCTGAGAGTCGAGCGGTTAGTCCTGCCACAACGTGAATTTCAATTCGTTTGTGGTGAGAGTACCGACCGAACATCTGTCGACCTTCATGAAGGAAGAATGTTGACCGAAGGGTGTCATATATCGGCGATTCCGCGGTCGGTAACCTGACACCAGATTCCGCCACACGTCGCCGACAATTGCAACTAGTTAGACTATTTCTAACTAGTTGCAATTGTTTTATTATATTGTATGTATGTTAGTCCTTAAGGTGTATATTATATGGGTTATGTGGCCTGAACTAAATAAAATAAATAAATTGTTTAACTCAGAAATGTTTCTCTTTCGTATTTCAGGAGCTGAAGACCTTCTACATGACGTCAGTGACTCTGATATTTATAGTGGCAATGGTGCTTCAGTGGCCGCGACTAAAAGTGCCTTATCCCGTCAAAATGTGCATGTTTATTGGCTGGGCAGCTTATGGAGTAGTTCCTACCCTGCATTGGACGTATGCTATGGGAGGATTCGATAATCCCATGGTGCAGGTAAATACCTTTTTGATTATGATTCCATGTTATGTTATATAAAACGGTTATTTGCCCACTTCATCAAATGTCCATTTTAGATAGCACAAGGTACGAGCTCAAAACACTTAACGTGTCCGTCATAACGGAAACATGCACAGTTAAAATATTAGAATAGAATAGAATTCATTTATTACAACGGCACAACACAAAAATATACAGAAAGAAATAAAAAAAGATAAAGCAAAAGTAAAAAAAACAACGAAGCAAACGTAATCCAGTTTGAAACAGTAAACTCAATTTGAGTAAATGTCATGTGTGCGGCTGTGACGTATGTTAAAGGATCCACTCAGCTAATGTCACAGCCAAGTAAAGGCTGTGAAGCGAGTTTTTGTAACGATATTGTACATAACATTATGAACTTTATGATCAATTGTGTAACGTACAAACTAGATACGAGCCAAAATCTTCCGACGAATTCTCGCGCACGTAAATTCGCTTCCTTTCCGTTCCGTCGCAAAATAAATTGAGCCTAAGACCATTAAAAATTTCCATATTCTGAACATATCCCTTTTTTATGATATCCCATAAAGTGAGACAATAAATATTTCTGATTTCATGATATTGTTACATATCCGCATCTTTGTTAGCGGATGACAGATTTCTATTTTTACCTCCATAATATCACAATACTTTGCGTGTTAATTTAATTTCCATATTTTTCATGAGCCAACAAAGTTAGATGATATATATAATATATATATATATATATCTATCTATATATATATATACCATAATGATGAAAACCAGAAAGGTAACAGAAATGGCTTCTGTTTCGGCGTCCACAAAGAAGATCCAAAGAAGTCCACTAATAAAGAAAAATCTACTTACGTCATAGTACTGACCGATAATGACTATTGAAAATCACAAAACGTTTACCTTGCAGCACGAGCGTTCAGTTTAATACCATTTGCATAATATTGTTTACGGAATCAATCATTACTTATTGTTAACGCGTTGAATCGAACTGTTTAACGATTTGTCACATTAGAATAACAGAATAGGCTATTATTTTTTATTGGGCAAACAGTGATCTGGTTTCTCTGTACGTAGTTACAGAGGTCAAAGAGAATGATTCGTTTCGAAGTTGCATAAGTAGATATATCCAGCGCATAATAATCTTTCGTACGTACACGCATATCATCACGCCTGTCCCCCACGGGGTAAGGCAGAGACCATGAACTTGCACCCGCTACGCTCCTGAGAAATGCCCTTTTAACGACGAAAACGTTATTAAATAACATTAATTACTACATTTTACTACAAGAGAAGTAAATTTTTGCAGTAGAGTTCCTTGTGAAAGAGTGCGTGCTGCCACCTGAACTATTTCTGCCGCCAAGCAGTAATATGAGCATTACTGCGATTCGGCTTGGAAGGGTAACAGTGCTACTGGTGAAATTAGAGGCACATGGGACTTGTCAACTTAGGTCTCATGGTGACGGATGCAGTGGCAGTGCCCCTCAGATCTTTGCGACTCAAAACTCTGAGTGGCACAGCAATTGTTATGGGGACAGGCGTGTCGCTTACCACCAGGTATCACGCATGTCTTCTTCGTCCCGTCAAATGGTGTCAAAAAAGTGGGTTTTTTAAATGTATTTTTCCCAAGAAACTACAATACAATCCAAAATTGTTTATTGTACATTCTGTACACCAAAACGAAACAAATACAATACAATTAAATAAAAAAAGACTGGTACAATGGGAAAGCTTATCGCTTTAAGCGATTTCTGCCAGACAACCTTTGGATGGAAGTAATTATGTAAGTCACAGGAAAAACTACTTTCATAGAAAAAATATATTCAGGGAAAATATAATAATGTATTCATTATACATATATGTATATTCTCTAAAGTACTGTGAAAAAAATTCGGGATGGCTACATAAGACATCAAATTAAGTCATTAAGTCACAATTGAGGTGCCGGAATTCCGGTTCATATACTCCATTACGTGACTACTTCTACCAGTATTTCGTAGCTTGAGAAATTGCATGCGGTATCTTACAAAATGTTCTAGGAATAAATATCGCAGAACGTAATACGTTCTACTGTTGAGTTGCTGTAATAGTGACAGGTATATCGAATTTGTACTTAATATCATATCGTCTGCTTAAGGGTAAAAACACGTAAGTGACATTTTCCACAAAAATCTCCAAATTACGTACCCGTTGTAAGAAATTCACCATCTTTCTGCAGATAAAACTCTTGTTAAGTTTATAGATTTTTGTTATTGAGTTTCACGTGCAGAAAGATAGTGATTTTCTTACCATAGCTACACAAATTAAAGACTTTTGTGGAAAATGTCACATAAATAGTTTTACCTTTAAACAGACGATATGCTGTGTGGTACAAAACATAGGATGACCAAATATCTCAATTCAAATGATGTGACTTTTATGTTGTTTCAGATGTTCTTTCCTAGAGTAATAGGAATGTACGCCATCAGTGGCACAGCGTTCATCTTTTATGCATTCAAGGTAACTTCTACTTTTACGGTGTATATATAATATTACAGTTATTATTAAAATAATACGCTATTGCAAATGTAAATACAAATTACAACTCACTTTTTTTTATTAAAGTCATTTTTGTGTATTTGTTAATAGAATTCTTCCTTACGTTTCAGATCCCAGAACGATGGTTCCCGGGGAAAGTAGACTATTTGGGTCATTCGCACCAATGGTGGCACATTTTCGTTCTAGGGGCGTTGTACTACTGGCACAACTCAGCAATGATTTACGTACAATATCGCATGAACCACGGCTGCGCCAATAACATGCGGATATATTAAACTGTATTTGTGGTTAGGTTATAATAATTTTTATTTTAATCAATTCCAAATTCAAAAACAATTCCAATTGTCATGATATAGGAAAATTGTATTTAGCAAATTGTATTTTTTGACTGTATAGGCTACTGCGCGATAACGTTGGCGCCAAAAAGCGAGTCTAGCGCCAGCGAAGCTCAGAACTAGATAACGTCAATTTTTTGAGTTTTAACGACAATGATTTTGTTCTCTTGTCAATCTGTTTTATAACAATTATTAGACATCCCACCCCTCTGGAATTGTGGAATTCTCAAATACGGTACCTTAAACAGTGCCAGGACGCTATCGATTGCGTAGAACAGTTGTATGGCAATTTGTAGTTTTTCTTGTGACCGCTAGGGGCGCAGCACAATATGCTATAACACATTTCGATCCCTTACTTTCTCAAACTCGTATCTTATAAAGAGTGATTATTCAGGAGATGGCAAAACTTTCTATTTTAAATTACTTGTCAAGGGCGTTAATTGAATCAAGTAAAAGCCATTTTGTAAATATAAAGGAAATGTGATGTGAAATCTGCTTGCAAAATTTGTAGGTATATACATTCCATTTTTTTTTCATTTCAGTAGCTTTGTGTTTACGAGTTTGAGAAAGTAAGGCGACGATTTGTCAAATATTTTTAATGGTAGCTTTTGTGGCTATTGGCACTGTGAAACACATTGTAGAAGTACTAAATAAGGCAGAATGATCATTAAGTCGATAGAGCAATGACTTTACTGCAGAGAACTGATGGCTACAAAATATAGCAGAATTTACTGTAAGTGATTTCACTAAAATGTTTTCAATAGAAATTGACGTAAAAACAATTCATTGTATTCGAATTAAAATGTCGCTTCGTTTACTCACAAAATAGTTAACACGTGCATGTAAAACGACCCTTTCGCTATCTGCACACATTATCCTTCGTATGGTCCACGTACGAAGTCTCCCAGGACGCATTGTAGGATTTCAAGATGGCGCTGCGACTACATTCATAATCCTGCATTACGCGGCGGACTGCAATACAGGATAATTAATGCCCCCATAAACGCCTACTCAGTTTTATGACTCGTGTCACAGTGATTTAGCCAAGGACCAAAGCAATAAAAGCACCAATTCCTTCTGGAGGATATGGTCAAATTTTATGAGGCTATTTTTTTCATAAATAAGGTGTAATGCACATTCCAGATACAAATATTTTATTTAGCCTTGAATGTGTCCAAACGTTGCTATTTTCTAATATCACTTTTCTAATATCAAAAAATAACCGATAAAAATGTAACTTATTGGGCATAATTCTGTTAAAATAATCGTGCAAAATGATGCACTTCTATTGGTTTACCACATTAATTCTTTAGTAGAAAACATTTAACATTTAGACACATGCTTTTGCCTACCAAAACAGGAGATTTATTAAATAAAATTGAAATGTATAATATTACATAACAAATTTATTTTAATTTTTACGTAATTATTAGTAAAAAATAATATTACTTTATTGGCTTGCGATACAATAAAAAATAATGTGTGGAATGGGTATAGGAATCTATAAAGAACTATACTGCCCTCGTAACGAAAAAAGGCACAACTATGCGTATTTAACACAGCAGTAGAGTATATTGCCTATACTATTGCTATTATCAAATTAATTATGATTGTTATTTTTTATTGTCACTTATCTGTGATTAAACATCGATCCCATTTTATAATTTTTAACATTCTATTTTTTTAGTTGTTTTTTATATTGTTTTGGACTGGGGCTAAAAATAAAATGTTTTTATTTACTTCTTTGTTTTACTGAGCCTTGGTCTCATATCGCAATAAAATAATTAGGTAAAGGTAATAATAATATATTTTTTGATAGGTAATTGCTCTACAAAACGTTTATTTGTTACTCGCGCCATCTATATTTGAATAGTGGCTATGAAATAGTACCTCTACTACGCAATAGATGGCGCTGATATTAGATCTCTAAATACACGTTAGATGGCGGCATAAGTAAAATTTTAACGTTACTGAAGCTGTTAGCAGCCACATTAAAGAGCGTACGTTTTGTCGAATTTAAATGTTTTATATAAAATGCTTACATATTTAAAAATTACTATAAACACCAGACTTAACTAACTTACTACATTGTTAAACACAGTTATTTCTTAAAAGTAGGTATATTTTTCATATTTACCATTGCGTAAACCACTCAACTCAATAACTGTGCACTAAAAACAAACAACACCAATCATGGAAAATATTCGTATCGATATCATACAAAAATCCATTAGCCAAAAATAAAACTGATGCTGGGCTCTCGGGGAAACGTAATCAAACAAAATATTGATTTTACATACCAACGAACATGAATCTTTTTTTTAGTTATTGCATAAATGAATCTGTCGGTGCACACGATCGCTTTCGCGCAACGTTGAACACATGAGTTTATACAAAAGGACCGAGTGTAACTTGGGAGCTCCATTATTTTTATATAGAGCTTGTTTTTGTTTAAATACTCGTAATTATATAAATAGGTCAATAAAATTTAGTTTTTTTGGAACAATCTAGTCAGCGCCGGCGCTAGTTCATGTAGAACCCGGGTGCAATCAAACCTTGGCGCTGTCAAAAAATATATAGTAAAATTGAAAATATTATACACTGATTAGTACACGGTGTTAAAATAATATTCCTAAAAATTTTCACTATAGAAGCAAAATATAAACTTACCTCGAAATTTTACAAGAAAGCTGCTTAATAGGTACTTTACATATATCATTTTTTTTTTCATATGACTGAACTCAATTTTCAACTGAACTAAATAGAACACGTATACTATACGGTATACATTTTTGAATTGGTTTTAAATTCGTTTGTAAAAAAATTAATTCTGATATGAGTGTTCCTGCTGCTTGACCCGTGCTAAAGAACCGATTGAGTACGGGAAAAATTCTAATTTTAGCTAAGGTAGTATCAACCTTTAAATCCCTACTCCCGTGTGTGCCGCAGACCCTGCTCCATAGGCAAAGCCGACACCGAGTCTCATACATTTAAAGACAGATCTCGTAATTAGAACTTTCTTATTTCCTTGTTTGTCACGAAGTGTTGTGTTAGAAGATCGTCTAGTCGGGAGTGTTTCGGGGAAGTTAACTGTTAAGTTTTTTTAAGTTGTGCAGATAAGCTTGCTAATTACAATTACCTCTTGTATCAGTAAACAGAGAAAACGCTTAGAAACCGTTGTCGGAGACAATTCTCTACGAGCTTTTCATAGACATTTCAGAGAAATTTAATGTCTCCACAACACACATCGCACCTGTCTAGCGTTGTGGAATATGAATTACTGACAATAGATTTATGAAAATGTAATTTATGTTAAGAAAAATAGGAATTATTTTATGAAAAGATAGTGACAGACATAACATACGAGGAACAAAAATAAACTAAGTACCTGTTCTTGACAGTCGTCTTCACAAAGTTGCTTTCCCTTCTATTTCGTTTGATATTCAAAAAACTGTAATTAAACAATATTTATTATAATTATTAATACAAAGATCGAACACTCAGAAAAAATTCCTTCGACCCGGCCGGATTCGAACCGACGTCTTCTAGCTTACCGTACCAGACGCTATACCAACTAAGCCACGGAACGAACCATCGGACCTCACGAATTTTTGTATGTGCTTGCGTCGTGTCTTTGTATATGAATATCAATTCAATAAAAATTTAAAACAATCTTTATACTAAAGGTTATTTATTATGCAGCTTCTGCATACTTGGAAGACAAAAATCTGTCGTAGAGATCCGTCTAGCTCTTGCAGGTAGTCTCCGGTCAACGATGTTTGAAATAAATATTATAAATAAATTACAAATGTGTCCACAAAAGTTTATTGACACAGAGCAACCCTTAGAGTTTCTTGTTCTTTTCTCGTTGCTTTATGTTCACAAGAAAGATTAGCAAAGAGTGTTTCATGTTCATATCACGCGGGCTCATCACGTGCGAATTTTCAGAATACTTTTATCTCTTAACTGGGAGTTTTTTTAGTAGAAATCTGTCCCATAGCGGGCGCTCTACCTCCACGGAAAAGTGTGGAAGTGGCGAAAAAAATAAAGATAAACGGGCAATATATTCATTGCGCTGCGAGCGGACCGCTGTTGACTCAGTGTAGTGGAAAATATGCCGCTTTTGTCGCCTCGCAATCCATCCCATCGGATAACTGATGGACTGTTTAAAAAGAACCATCGGAAACGTACACTGTACTAATATGAAACGTGTACATTAACAGAATACTATCTCACACAAGACAACTAACATAGTACATGTATTATCTCAAAATTGCTTTAAGTTATATTAATATTACCTATTTAATTTCTAAGCGTCAGTGTTGTCCTGTCACTTTGAAATTAAATTGTTTACGAAAGACGTATATACAAATATAGCGAAATTTTGGAGATATAACATTAATATAACGCAATTTTTGAGATAATACTATGTTAGTTGTCAAGTGCGATCAATAGTTCTTGTTTTTTGAGTCGTACGAGAGTACCCTTAAGATTGAAAGGAAAATTTAAATTTACGAATTGAAAATAGCACTTTAAGTCCTTATCTTAGACTTTGATTTTTGAAAACGCAATATTAATTAAGACTTTCTGCGTAAAAGTGGTGTAACACCATTCATGGTGTTACATCTTCCATATGCATTGAAATGCATATAGAAGACGCGGGATTTCAAATTTGCCACATTAATTTTATACATAGTAGTCATACATAATTATTAAATGTTTTTTACACATGAAAATAGCGTCCAGATTACGTACTTTAGTATCATATACAGTATTATTGTAGAACAAAAATTTAATGCGAGTTACAAATGACCTACAATTATATGGACGTCGGGTCCGCGCTAAAAAGTGTTCGAACTTATAGGGCGTTAAAATCGTATACAGAGCGTCATTCACGCTTTAGTCTTCGTTTGTTCGACTGACAGCAAAGCAAGCAAAATTAGACAGTACTGCGATGACATTACAATTTAAATTGAACGTTTTAGCTTATTCATATTCCTTTACATGTCACTAGGTACGTTTAAATAGGTTGACTTAGGACATTTTTTTCGTGGTTTTTGTATTAGACCCTTTTCGTGGTTTTTGTATTAGACCCGTCGTCCATACATATAATTGTAAGTCAATGCGAGTTACACTACTTTTGTTCTGCTAGCCTTAATTATAGTTTTATTTTATACATTCATTTTACTATAGATTTTTTATGTATTAGTGTGTCAACAATTGCTTAATATATATGTATTCGTATGTACATTTGGTATAGTTAATTTATCAATGTAATTATTAAGTATGTAGTATTCAATTCCTTTATTTATTTATTTTTATTATCCAACTCAGCAGCTTAATTTTTATTGCCTCTCCCGATCGGAGACTGCGTCTGTTCCAAGTCGAGGCGCACATTTGCGATTCACAACTGGCCGATCGGAAATTTTTGACATTTCTAATCGGAACGTTAGTTGATTTAACTCACTAATTAGAAAGATATAGTAGGAATCAGGTTCATCTTCTCGCTCAGAAATACCATCTGATTTCGAGACTACCCGGTCGGATCAATTCAAAAAAATCAGCACGCAGGAAATCTCTTTATCGGATACGCTCGCTTTTGTACACTAACATTTTAAATGATTTGTTAAAGTACATAATTTGTTTTGTGGTATAGTAAACAGTTTACATACATTTACACAATTAGCAACGAAATTTTATTAGCATTTAACTGAAACATATCGCATGTAAAGTAAATTGAGTTGATTGTATCGAAGCCGAATCATAAGCGACGCAAATCTTATTAACCCGCCTATCTTAGAGTTGTACACATTGACAAAATAATGTCGATAATCGATAGATTCTACAGTCTTTATACTAGCAATATTAGTAACTAGGGATCAACATTGTACGTCTGCAGGAGAATAAATGAAATTGGTTGCATGTTGCTGAATATTTTTTTAAAAAAACAATGTTTTTTGTGTTAATTATGTTATAGTAGCAATAGAGCGCCTTGTGTAAGAGTTCATCCAGGGAAGTACTGCCACCTTGCCTATTTCTGCTGCCAAGCAGTAATGTCAGTATTACTGCGTTCCGGTTTTGAAGGGTTAAGTGTGCTGGTGAAATTACAGGTACAAGGGAATTGTCAAGTTGTGTCTCAGGGTAACAGGCGTAGTGGCAGTGCCCCTCAGATCTTTGCGATTTAAAGCTCTGAGTGGCACTGCAACTGCTATGAGACGTATAACTTACCACCAGGCACACGACTTGTTTGTCCCGTCACTTGATATTATAAAAAATTTAAAAAAAAACCATAAACAGGCCGGCTACACACTCGGTGTAAAGCATTTTAAAGTGATACTCGCCGACCATAGACATTTGCAAGCAACTAAGTGTAGGGATTTGGTATCGTAAGTGCAAAGCCGGTCGCGGAATTTAGATCTCCACGGCTTTACATAAAACACCAGTATTACTAACACGCCACGCGCTAGCATCGAGTAACATTTTTCTTAGCAGTCCAGTGGTGGGGCTACCGTGTGTGGTACCAGCGCTACATACTGTATCAATGTAATGTCGCGCTCGTGCCGCCGAAAATCCGTTCCCGCCGTCACCTTTTCGTCGACGTGCCGCCGCCGGCCGGTTGGTCTATTATCGGCGCTCATATCTAATTAGAAGGCAATTATGCAATCTTTTTCAGAAACGTTATGTCGAATTTCGATAGCACCTTTGATATAATAAAACCACATCTGTAAAATGACAACTTTTCAGGAGAGAGGTTTAATTATTCTACCAACGAAAACAATCGATAATTTTTTATGCTTAAATAGGAGAAATATAAAATTTTACATATACATAATTTGTTTCATGTAACTTGTGTTATTTCTTGTCATAAAAGCATTTTTGAC
>NW_020653726.1:2730682-2737679 GCF_003589595.1 Hyposmocoma kahamanoa | reverse complement strand
TAAATACATTATTTTCAATTGTTTAAAGAACATTCCAATTATGCTACATAACGACTTACAGAATATTTTATTTTATTTGAATAATATGAATTTTTTTAAATACCTATCGGATTTTTTTTTATTTTGTCACGAAATGAAGAGGAAAAAGAGAAAAAGTTATATTTTTATCATTCATGGATTGTACGACCAAGTTGTCTACATCACTAGTGCGAATGGTTCTATGCAGATGTTGATTAATTGCTTCTTACAACTACTTTGATATTTATTAATTACTACTGATAAAAATCATTTTGTCCGAACCATATAACATCGAGCGCTTAGATATACGAACTGTGTCGCAATTGCTTATAATGCAGTTCAGTTCACACGTAGTCAGAGCGACTGTAGGGTAAAACGGGGATAGATGCCGCAGTGGGATAGGTGCCTCGTTTTCAAAAACCTAACTTCCCCAAAACGCAACAAAGAATAATTAGTTTAAATAAGGAGTGTAGACACCATTCATCAAAGTTCCTGTAGGGCTTCATGTGGAATAGACGCGTTTGGCTTGTGCATGCGTTTATCTCCGCGACGAACACGATAAACGGTTCAACATTTCAGACGCAAGTATTTACTGTCGTGTACCTTTTTATTTTTATTATAATTATACACTGGTTGATTAACTGCTCACCTAGGTGTCAATAATCGCTCTTTTGTATATAGTTTAGTTATATAATAAAAGGGCATCTATCCATATCGAATGGGGCAGTCGCCTCGTCGCGATTTTTCGCGGTATAGGTGCAAAGGACAAGAGAAGAAAGTTAGGAAAGAAAATAAAAAATACATTATTTTAGTGAAAAAGACATGTAAATGATAATAGTTTAAATGTAAATAAAAGTACCAAAAATACAAATTATTTACAGTTCTAACAGCGAACATTTTTGTATAGAATGTTTTGATAGCTACAAAAAAAACGAAGTGAAGTAGGTATTAACTTTAAATACGTATATATTTATATTAAAGATGTAATATGTATATACAATATATTAAAGACTACAAATAAAACATGTTATTATGAATTTTATTATTTTATTCTAAAGGGCATCTATCCTTCTTAGTATTTTCATTGTGTGGCGTCTATCCATATAGGTAGGCATTTATCCTCAGAAAAATAGGTTTGCAAAAAGTCAATTTCTTCAAAATCAGTAAATGTTAGATCAATAAAATCAAGTATTAATGTAATGTAAAAGATTAAACTAGTTACATCCATAGTAATTATTCATGGTAAAGTAATAATTTTTAAATTAGAAAGCCCTTTCAGAAAGTGGGGCATCTATCCCGGTTTTACCCTATCACAATTACCGACTGCTAACACAGCTGGCAATGTAGCCCCTTCACCACATGCAAACTACATTTCGACAGCACTACAAGTACTAGTTAAAACTAGTACTAGTCCAATGCAGTTGGAATTCATCTCGTGTGACTTCACCCTAAAGGAACAATAACCAAAGATTCAATAAAAAATACCACAATATAAACAGGCGAAATTACGTCGAGCGTTATAATATTATTTCTAGAGGCATTATCGTCTAAATCACATCGCGCCCATTTACGGTGTTTAGGTATTTGCACACTATTGTTAGTGGCGTTGTGTATAAAATAAACATTTGTTATAAGGGATGTGAAATTCACCGTGGTTTAGGGTTTGACTCGTTTGAATCTGGTTCATTTATGCATGTAGTTAGTAAATGGGTAGTAAACAGGGACTGTTCGTGTTTATTGATTTTGACTTCTAAGTTCGTCTTTTTCATTATTACGTAGGTACATGTACCTTATTATAATTATTTTTTGTGCCTAATCTTTGAATATGAAAATCCATTTTTGGATATGACGACGTTAATGTTGTCGAGCACTGCAATGGTCTTTATTACTTATATTTCTACGTATACGTACATAAATAAAAATTTGTAAATGTCACTCAATCGTAAATTAAAATGAGTGAGTCTTGAGTTTGCTGTTCGACATCACTGTTTGTTATGGCGAGGGACGGCACAATATCGCGCGGCATATCCCGAATTACCATCAGAATGGAGGCGGCTGATGTATGACCGGCCAGCATTACCGTCAGGCAGGTCGGCTTTCATACCGCATCGGTTCCACATTTAAATAGGCGACGCCGTTGTTCCCCGAAATGGCGGCAAGTGCCGTTTATGATTTGCACTCTTATTGTTTTTGGTGCCTTATTTTTAATATTACAATTACACGGAAATGTTGATGAGAACGTGACACCTTTATTAGATGACGGAGACCTAGAAGGATTTCTTTTATAATTTTTTTTGGGAACACATTGATAATCGATCCACGTTTATTAATTAAAATTTAAAAAACGTCGATGCAAAACTGTACGTACACTTCAAAAAGTTAATTTTTTTTATAATATCGAATGACGGGACGAACAAGTCGTGTGCCTGGTGTTAAGCGACATGCTTGTTAATGTACAATAACCGTTGTAGTGCCACTTAGTGCCTTAAATCGCAAATATCTGAGCGGTACTGCCATTGCGCCTGTCACCCTGAGACATAAGTTGACAAGTTCCACGTGATAAATAATGAACACGGTGTTAATCGTAGTACGTTTATTTTTGAACTGCGGTACAGAAAAAAGCCGAACCACAGATTGTGTTTTCGGCAAATACCCACTTATACATAACACCTTCACCCTTATTCTAAACTAATACTAGAAACAATTAATTTTAAACATCCCAACCATAGCGAACGGGTGGCCTTACAACTGGCCGTAATGGCTCGGGCCGCACGCGTTCAGTGGCGGGCGAGCCAGGCTGCGCCTGCTCCGCGGGTTGGTTCGGAACCGGCGCCGGGCGCGCGATGTTGTCGTCGCTAGTGCCTTCCCTCTCCCCCGACCTCGAGCTCGACGCATGCTCTGTAGCTTCTGCTACGGGTAAACAACTCGGTGGATAAATACGCGTATTCTTACGTTGTGCAATTCCCTCACCACTTGAATCACGTTTCCTTAATTGATCTATATGCCGATGCATTATACCTGTTAACGTTTCTATCCTATAATCAGTCTCCCCCATTCGTTCCAACACTTTTCCTTTCCCCCAAGTATTAGGACCTGAGGTGTTAAATAATTTAAACCAAACTAGTTCGTCTACATTAAACGATCGAGGTTTTCCGTCTGCAGTAGCTTGATGCTGTCGTTGGAAAGAATTTACCCGTTTTTCTCGGTCTGGCTTAAGACAATCGAGTCGGGTACGTACCGGCCTACCTAATAATACCTGGGCCGGACTATCCCCTGTAGTGTTGTGAGGAGTGTTGCGATACACAAGTAGGAATCTGCTTAGGGCAGCGTCTACGTTGACAACTTGAACTATAGCTTTCTTAATAACCCTCTTGCACAGCTTCACTGCATTTTCAGCAAGGCCATTAGAGGCGGGGTGATAAGGTGCCGAAAATAGTTGTTCAATACCATTTTGTTTACAAAATGCCTGCAACTCCTCACTCGCAAACGGCGGACCGTTATCACTAACGATCTGCTTGGGTAAACCGAACCTCGCAAAATGTTCTCTCAGCTTACTCAGGACAGCTTTAGCTGTAGTGGTAGACATGCTCGTCACCTCTATCCATTTGGAGTAAGCGTCAACAAGTACTAGATATTTTGTTCCCGAAATAGGCCCCAAAAAATCGACATGTACTCTAGACCAAGGACGACTAGGATATGGCCACGGGCAGGGCACGTGGCGCGGCGGTGCGGCGGCCACTGCGGCGCACACTTCGCAGGCGCGGCACACCCTCTCCACCGCCTCGTCCAGGCCGGGCCACCATACATAGCTGCGCGCCAACGCCTTCGTCTTCACCATGCCCATGTGGGAATCGTGTAGCTCCTTTAGGACTCGCTCCCGGCACGCGCTTGGAATAATCACTCTGTGCCCCCACATGATGCAATCTAACTCTAAATAAAGTTCCGCCTTCCGACTATAAAAAGGTTTCAATTCCCGAATTTCTATATCTTGAGGCCAGCCGTCCCTTATGTAGCTTAACACCCTACTTAACAGAATATCGTTATGTGTTTCCTTCCTAATATTGTTATAATCCAGCAGTAAGGCGTTCGTAGCAAAATGTAAATATGTTTGTTCCGGGCACTCCTCCTGGCCTGAACCCGTAGCCTTATGCGCCGCAATCAATCGTGAGAGTGCATCCGCTGTGTTATCATCCGACTTGACATATTCAATGTCGAAATCGTACGCTGATAATATCAACGCCCAGCGCTGCATACGGCTGGCTGTCATGCTGGGAATTCCCTGACCTGGTCCAAAAATACTGACGAGCGGTTTGTGGTCGGTTCGCAGCACAAAACGTCTACCGTAAATATATTGATGAAATTTTTTCACCGCAAATATTATCGCTAAAGCCTCCTTGTGTATTTGGCTATAGTTAATTTCGGGCGGCGTGAGCGCCCGCGATGCGTAAGCGAGCACGCGCTCTCGGCCGCCGGCGCCGTTGCCGCGCGTGGCCAGCACCGCGCCGATCCCGCGCGGGCCCGCGTCACACGTAAGCACCAAATCCCGCTCCGGGTCGTAATGTGCCAGCACCGGCGCCTCCACCAAAAGCCTTTTTACTTCGTTAAACGCCCTATCCTGCTGAACCGACCAAGACCACCTCCTATGTTTTTTTAATAATTCATAAAGAGGCGCTAATTTCTCGCTCAAACCTTTAATGAATTTGCCGTAAAAGTTTACCATGCCAATAAACGATTTCAATTCCGACACACAGCTCGGTGGCATCATTGCTATAATTGGTTTCACTTTGTCCTCATCTACCCTCACCCCATTTTTATCAATCACAAATCCCAGATATTTCACCACATTCACCAAAAAAGAACACTTCTGTTTTTTTATTTTAAGCCCATGTTGGCTTAAAGCCTGCAAGACTTTATTAAGACTGTCTAAATGTGAGTTTAAAGTGTCCCCTGTAACCAAAATATCATCCAAAAAAAATGTTACGTTCGGAATGTCTATCAAGAGATTATTCATTATTCTTTGGAAGATTCCTGGGCTGGAAGATAATCCATAAACTAAACGCTTATACCTAAACAAACCCCGATGAGTGTTTATAACCGTGAAAGCCATCGATTCGTCCTCCTCTAATAATATTTGATTGTAAGCCTGCGATAAATCTAGTTTAGTAAAGTACCTACTGCCATTCAATTTTGAAAACAAATCTTCGATTTTAGGAATCGGAAACTTATCAACCAACAACACGCGATTCAAAGTGGATTTGTAATCTGCACATAATCGTAACGATCCGTCCGGTTTGTTTACAATTACCAATGGCGTAGCCCAGTCGGAGTGGTCCACCGGCTCAATGACGCCGGTGGCCAGCATGGCGTCGAGCTCGGCGTCGACGCGTGCGCGCAGCGCGTATGGTATCGGCCGCGCCCGGCAGAACACCGGCACCGCATCCGGCCGCACCCGCAGCCTGGCCCGCTCGCCGGTGAAACACCCCAATCCCTCATCAAATACATCTTTATATCTGAAAACAATGTTTTTTTTTATTTCATTTATGTTTACAATTTCAGTTCTATTTAAATCTTCAGGTGTTATTTTTGGCACCGTAATATTTAATTCAGATAACCACTGACGACCCAATAAACTAGTAGTACCGCAATTAATAACATATAAGTCTAATTTCTTGCATACTACTCCATATTGTACATCTACGGCTATTGAACCCTGTGGTTTAATTGCACTGCCGTCATAAAATTTAACCGCTAAATTACACTGTTTCAAAGGTATTTCTTTAAATAACCTCCTGTACGTTTGATCACTGATACATGATAATGCTGAACCGGTGTCAATCTCCATTCGTAAGGTTTTATTATTTACACACAACGTTAGGCTCACCGGTTTGTACTTGGAAAGACTCATTTGATAAATGGCCTCCTCGCATTCTTCGTTATCCGCAAAGTCCTGTGCTGCCTCCTCGAAGTCCTGTGCTGAGTCTGCTACCCAATGCAAGCGCGGGGCGCGCGCGCGCCCGCCGCGGCCGGCGCCGATGCCGCGGCCACCGCTGCCGCCAGTCGGCGCGCCCGCCGCAGCTTGCCGCCCCGCGGCCGCTACCCCCGGCCTGGCCCGGTTACTACTAGGCCCAGGCCAAGCACCGCCACCCCGCGTTTGCAAACGCGGTCTGTAACCGCCTGACACACCTTGATCACGTGTTCCATAATCACACATACGACGTAAATGGCCCTTTTCGTTGCACCGACTACACACGTATTCCTTAAATTTGCACTCGGCTTGCACATGACGGAAATCACCGCACGCCCTGCAACCCGCCGGTCGTACATTATGCACTGAGACACTGTTTTGATATAATCCCGTGCTACTGGCTGCCGCCCCGCTCCCCGCGTCGACCGCCAATGAATCTCGCTCGGCGGCTTCCAACGATAATGCCAAGGTCACTGCTTTATCGTAATTAATTTTTTCCTCCGCGAATAATCGTTGGCGCATTGTGTCACTCAGTAAGCCGCACACAAACTGATCTCGCATGTTCTTATCCAGTTCCGATCCGAATTCACAAGACCTCGCCATTTTTTTTAGTTGCGCCACGTACTGCGCCACCGTTTGACCGCTACCCTGCCGACACTGCCTAAACTTATACCGCTCTGCCAACTCCGACGGTTTTGGTTGAAGGTGTTTTCCCATCGCTTCAACTACTTTCTCGTAGGTCAATGTTGCGGGTTTATGTGGGCTGCACAGATCCACCATGAGTTCGTACGCCGCGTCACCCACTACCGATATCAAAGTCGGTAATTTCCTCTCCGCTTTTACGTCGTTGACCGTGAAGTAACTCTCCAACCTGTCACAGTACGACTTCCAGCTACCACTCTGCAGGTCAAACTCGCAAATTCTCCCAACAGACATGATGCAATTAAAATAAATCCTCGTCAGCCACTGATAAATAATGAACACGGTGTTAATCGTAGTACGTTTATTTTTGAA
>NW_020653726.1:2702108-2730672 GCF_003589595.1 Hyposmocoma kahamanoa | reverse complement strand
GAACCACAGATTGTGTTTTCGGCAAATACCCACTTATACATAACACCACGTACCTGTAATTTCACCAGCACCCTTATCCTTCAAAACCGAAACGCAATAATGCTGACATTACTGCTTGGCGGCAGAAATAGGTAAGGTGGCAGTATTTCCCTGGACGAACTCTTTCACAAGGAGCTTTACTGCTACTAAAAAGTAATCAGCATCATAGTTTACTCGTCAAAATTAATTTCATGAGCCTAAACATTATAGTTCTGGTGCAAGTAATTGAGTAGTTGGGTATTCTGCGGACTGTTCTGATCGCAGCATTAGATCAAGGCTACCATATTATTGTAATGTTATTGGATTTCCATAGCATAGCATACCCTTTTTCCAGTCGACAAAAATTTTGTTATTGAGATCCCTACACTAACTGGGAACAGAGCTGATATCTTGGAACAGCGTGGAAGAGGGAACAGCTGAAGAGATGTTCGTCAAACGTAGTCAAAAACCATTCCGATAAAATTTGCAAATAAAAAATTTTTTTCACAATAAGAAAGCGGACAATTCCTTCAAACTTATAACACTCCTCATTTTGCGTCGTGGCTTAAAAGGCAATTAACACACTGCACCGCGCCTCGCGACGGTGCGCGAGACGCGGATCACGCGCGAGGTAGCGGAGACGCAGAGTCAACGCGCGGTTTAATCTACGCGGGGGCAGCGGTCTAGCGACTTCGCGCCACTCAAAGTACTCGCTTCGTAGTTGATCGCCGTAGTGATTGCACATGTAGCTGAGATCCTTCTTAGACAGGAATGGTTAATAATACAGAACTCATTCAGGACGCTGCAGTTATACTGTCGATTGTTTTTATTTACTCAAATAAAAAGACACCGAAGATAACATTCAACTTTATTACAAAGATTTAAAAAAATATTAAGATTAATTTTTCAACTACACACGAATGTCAACTGAATCCTTTGATTATTTGTTAGGGAACATCCGAACGACAATTAATCGACTTGACACAAATTGATTAAAAATCTGAGCGGTAGTGCGGAGCGCAGTGTGCCATACCTTGCGGTTCGCCGCGCCCCTCCGCGCGGGGGCGCGGTAAAACCGTGCACGCCGCGCTACCTTGCGGAGAAGCGTTGAACAGTGTGTTCGACGGCGCGTGTTTTCCATACAAATTGAGGCACTTCATTACAACGTTAAAAAACACCGCTCCGTCGCAGGGTGCGGTGCAGTGTGTTCGCACCTCTATAATTTTTCAAGTTTTCATTGAACGTCACGATGTTTTACTACCATGATATTCAATTATTTTTTGTGAAATTGCACCACTAGTTTGTTATAATTTATTAATAACAAAGATCGAACACTAAAGAAAAAATCCTTCGATCCAGTTGAATTCGTACCGACACACGTCTTCTAGCAAACCTAAGACGCTATGCCAACTAAGCCATGGAACGAACCAGCGAAAGTAACGAATTTTTGTACGTGCTTGTCGCAGATCTTCGTTGTCGATTTTTTTAGCGACTTTATATGCCGTAGCGCCATCAGTGAGAAATTTACGTACTCTGTAGTCAAAACAACATTGGAAATGTGTTATCGCTTGCGTAAGTATTTTTTTGTATTTCTAGTACCTGCTCTTCAATTCATCTAGGCCTATTTAAAGTATCACAATTTATGCAAGCGCTCCTTCAACACGCAATTTAAAATTCTCTTTCAAAACTCAAACAATAGGAAGTGGTACTCAAAACAATTAAATAATAAATGCAATCGCCGTGTTTGCTTTGTAAACGGCAGTAAGAGGGCTAACTGATGAAATCTAAACTGAATTTGCACGCTCGCCTTGCGCCCGGATGACACGAGTTTGAATTAGAAAAGAACAGCGTGGTTGGAAGATAAATACTCTAAGAGGGATTGGGGTATGGACTTTGACTACCAGGGATTTCGCTTAGTGAGAAAGAAGCGCGCACGACACGTGCCCGACGTTGTCCGGCGCGAGGCCGCCACGTGACCGAACGTCGGCGGACGACCGACAACCCAATTCCCCGTTCAAACCCGCCCCTGACAATGTTTTGGCGGGAAAAGAGGGCATTTATAATTCGAACAGGAAATATTACACGCTAATTTTGTCACATTTTGGGGAATAGATTGATTTTGTGTGGTCGGAATTGCTTGAGTGATTTATGATTGTCGTATTAGGCGATGATTTTTCATTCTGTTTGTTGTGAATTTTGCAGCGGTTTCTAATTACTTTTGAGTGCCTATTATATGTTTAAGTCTAATCCTAAATTTTGTATTGTACCTATTTTTTTCCTCGTAAATAATTTTGGCAGAATATACAACAACCACCCGTTGCAGGTTCTGTTCTGTTGTATTAACTTCTAAGTAAACTGCAATGCTTGTTTATGCTACGAGATATTCAATACTACATATAAATATAATTAGTTTAGATAAATTGTTAAAATATTTTTATAAGAAATAACTTTGTAAGCATTGTGTATTAGTCTCTGAGCAGACTATTAAAAACATTTAAATTCGAATAAAGTTTGTGTCCTCTATCTTTTCTGACGCAGCCTTGGAATTAAACGTGATATTAATACGATCTATTATAAATAATTAACCATACAACGTCGTCTTTATGACATCACCATATTGTAATAGAGTAGTGCTAATGATCAATAATAACCATCTTTCCAGCAACCAATTTGACAAGTTTCATTGACATCATCGTACCTTATGGCACCTAAGTACTTATTTGCTATATTAAGTAAAATCGCTGTTTGTAAGTAGTGCCGTGACATCATTGTAGTGTATGTCTTCCATATAAGACGAGATAAGTATATAATCTAATGTTTGTTTCTCATAACATTTGATTATATGCCATACTTGCAAAGGTAAGAGCACAGTACACCCATTTTTGGTAGGTAAGTAAGCTAAAAAAATGAAACATTTCTAATAAATTGACCATTACATTATAATAATATTATAAAAAAAATACGTGACAAACCCTACATGTTGTAGAAGGCTCTCAAAACTATAAATTGTTAACATGCAAAGTCGGCTCCCATTAAGTCAATATTCTCGAAGGAGAGGTTCCTAGAAATAACGTTTGCACAACCGAGAGATATATATTTTTAACGACGTCAAAAAAAGGAGGAGGTTCTCAATTCGACTGTATGTTTTTTTTTGTATGTATTCCGGTATTTGTGAACCGATTTTCATGATTCTTGTTTTGTTGGAAAGAGGGTATCTCCATAGTGGTCCCATTTAATTTTGAAGAAAATCATCTACCTCCAAGGGTGGCTGTTCACGCATGAACATAAATTTTTATAAATAGCGCCTAAATTTTATTAGAAGCAGCAATTATTTTAATGGTTGATTTTGCTATTCTCCAATTCAAGGCGTTTTTCTCTCTCGGTATACTTTGAGAAATGAGAACCGATTTTTATTCTATTTTAGTGGCTAACTAGGGGATGAATTCGGGTTTGCATGAATGAAGTCGGTTATCGGGTAGTGGACCCTATAACCGACTTCAATAAAACATGGTAATTATATATGATTCCACATACTTTTGAAATCGGTTTTTTAGTACTCTGTACTGAGATAATGTGAATCCCAAGAACCAAGTTATATGATCTGAGTAGCTTATACTTATATGCTTATACGATTAGGCACCTTGTCGGATTATCTGGCCGACCAATTAAAGAATATAATTATTCTAAAATGATTCTGGTTGGGATGTTTTGAATAGTACCTACTTCCGAGATAATTTCCTAATACAACATGAAATTTACTAATTTAAATTAGGTCAATATCTTAGTGTCTTGCTTTAACCCACTGGGGTAGTTCATCGTTGCCTGTTGCCTGTTTATCGACTTTCTATAGAATATGATATATGACAATGTGTCAGACATCCATATCAAAAGCTTGGTCTCAAACTAGGGAATTCTCTGTACTATGAGTACTAGAGCAACGGAATGAACTCCGGAGCACTCTGGAATACGGAACACCCAGAACACCTAGACCGGAACCGATTTAGAAAAGTCCATTTCTCAAATTGGTTCCACCGGAAATCGAGACTGGGACCTCCGTGTCCAGCGCCCAGAGTGCAAACCGTTAGGCCAATGAGGTCGTCAAATATGCTGGAGTGTGCCCTTGAGCAACATCTGCTCATTCCGCCCGTCCGCTTTTACCAAAAGATATCCTTATATTTCACCATAAGGTATGGCGGGATATCCTTATTTGGTCGATATTGCCTTCAGACGTACTAAGCGCTTTTCGTTATCTTTTATTATGCGCACAGCCCAGCGAATGTACTATCGAGTATATACAACTCGACTACCTTTCAGGTGCGACTGAGCAGGCATCGTCTAGGCAAGCTTATTCCATCGTAGACTCTATCTTTGCTCCACGGCTAGGTTGTCGTCAAAAGTAAGGGCCAATAACTTTAAAAAAATATTATTATAGTGTGTTTACTGATGTAGCTTTCATTATACTTTGTCTGTATAATAGCATCCACCCGCCACAACTATACAACGAGATCATAAATTCAATTGTAATTATATGTAGTGGAAGCGAGTGCTTGCTTTACGGGCCATGTGATTGGGTCCTATTCTATTAGAGACGTTACACGGTACGGAACCCTGCTTTATTGATTCCGTGGTAATTAAACGACCCAAGTTCCTAGAGTATACCCATAAAGTTCTACTATCCATTTAGTTAGCGTGGATTACATGTTGCCTTCAAATAGCCAGTCTTTCACAGCTACAGTCGACTTAAGATGAAGCATTTGCGATGTTAATAACACTTCTTCAGTATGCTAAACGTTTAGAAGCGGCGGTTATCTGTTAGGGCACAAAAAAAAAACAACAGGTGAGCACGTGTATCGACAGTAAAACTATTTTTGGTCGTTTAGTTTTTTAAAGTCAATGGACTTGACTATATTAACGCGCACACACAATAACGCACACACACTCATAGCCCCGCACTAGGAAAACCCTGTATCGCAGGTGCCATGAACACACACAGCCAACCACAAATTACACCCAAACTCTCGAGAGAAATGAATGTAGGCCGTACAATTATTTCTCCCGGCCCGGGAATCGAACCCGGGACCTCTGCGTGGCATTCCAGCATGGTAACCGTTCGGATACGGAGGCAGTTAAACCCATCAAGTCCACTTACCTAAAACTGGTACTGGTATAGACCTTTTTTTTTTTTGGACTTTGGGGAAATCTTTATGGATACCCCTGAGCCCAGGGAGACTCAGGGGTTATGTGGGGACTCTCTCTCCAGACTGGAGGGCCTACCCCACTAAAACCCCCCCGGGTTTCCCTCTCGCCGGTTTAGTCGGCGCCGTGGGATCAGTGAACATTCACCACGACGCCGCCCGGCCGCCCTATCTTACGCCAGGGCTCCCGCGCCAACGGAGGGGCGAGTCGGTTGTCCTCCGACCCGCCCCCCAGACGAGTGAGGCCGTGCAATGCAGGCTCCGGAGTCCCTGTCCAGAGCCCGCTGGTCTCACTATGGTATCAGGCGAGCAGCGAACTGCCTTCGCCTTCTCCCCGTACGTTTGCGCCGGAGCGGGTGCGCGTCCGCCGCGTCCTCGCGCACCCACTCCGCGGCCTCCTTTTGCGACATAACCTCTGCGCAAAAGGAGTACTGGTATAGACCTAGCCCTGGAGCAAAGACAGGATCTTCGATTGAACAAGCTCGTTCAGAAGATGCCTATTCTGTCGCACTTTAAAGGTAGTCGAGTTGTATGAGTATGTCCTCGGAAACACGGTCGCAAGCAAGAAATTTCATTACTGGGCTGTGCGCGTAATAAAAGATGATGAATAGCGTTTAGGAAATATCGACCAAGTAAGGAGGAGAAGCCGTGGTAGCCAAATGGTTTGACCTACTGCCTCTCAAGCAGAGGGTCGTGGGTTCGAATCCGGGTTCGCACCTCTGAGTTTCTCGGAACATAATATGTGCGAAATTTAATTTGAAGTTTATCATGAGCTTTTCAGTGAAGGAAAACCTCGTGATGAAACCTGCACGTTGAAGAAGGTTCACAACCCTCGGAAGACGTGTGAAGTCTCCAACCCGCATTGGGCCAGCGTGGCGGATTATGGTCTAAACCCTCGTCTGAAAGGAGAACCATGCCCAGCAGTGGGACGTATAAAAGGGTTGACGGTGATGATAAAGTATGACGTCCCGCCGTACGTCTCAATGTCCGATGGTAGGAGCGGGCGACATGAACTGATGGAGCTCATGGACACACTCACCGAAATATATTCTGTAGAAAACCGATCGGTGGGATAAACTACGAAGTCAATTTTACAATTTATTTTCCTAAATTTAAATATAATATTTTACGGTGTTACTTTTATTTAAGATACTATATTAACAAAAAAGAATTAAATTTTATAATTCACTCTTTCGATCGGCATCACAAAAATTCAGGATATTTTTTTTCACACTAATTTGTCGGTTTGATTCCCAGATGACGCTACCAACTTTTTGAAAGTCTTCGAATACAATATCACTTACTTTTAAAAATAAAATAACGCGTCCATGAATCAAAACATGCTGTCTACAAAATTTAAAGTACTTTCTCACCGTGTCATATAGGATACCTTTTTTTAGATATATGTACATATTGCATAGTTATCATCGTTTTTTAGATTGTAAACATCAAACAACCAATCATCGTCATAGTCAACTCATTACACGTCGCAATGAACTTGGTTTTTTATGGTACTAAGTAACGGGACGAAAAAATCGTGCGCCTGGTGTTAAGCGTCACGCCTGTCCATAACAGTTGCAGTGTCACTCAAAGGGCATGGCCACTGCGCCCGCCAGCTTGAGACATAAGTCGAAAAGTCTTTTGTACCTGTAATTTCACCTGCACCCTTAGCGCGTTAGCGAACTGCATCTGGGGGTCTACTCTCGATCTCCGTCCGACATCCGTCCGAAACAATTACTGTCAAATAAGTAATATTCGACAAAATTAAAAGACAAGTATCAAGTATGAAGCTTCATTCGTATCACGCGTCTTTTCGTTTGGTCAAGTATTGCTTATTTGGCAGTAATTGCTTCGGACGGATGTCGGACGGAGATCGAGAGTAGACCCCCTGATTCGTATTTGTCCCGAATCCGAGACTATAAAAGTCTAGAAAACTCGAACCCACTTCAGCAGGCTGATTTTAATTCAAATAGGAATCGGTCTGATCGGGTAGCCCATCCAAGTCTCGAAATCAGATGGGTTTTCGAGCAAGAACATGAACCTGATTCCTTTATTCCGATTTGAAATGTCAAAAGTTTCCGATCGGCCAGTTGTGAATCGCAATTATGCACCTCGACTCGGAAGAGACGCAGTTTCTGATCGGGAGAGGCAATCAAGATCAAGCTACTGCACTTGTGCACTACTAAGTCCGATTCGAATGCATGAAAATACATTTGTATTTTTTTTCGCTTGCACACCTACAGATATAATGACACTTCGGACACCTGTGACATTTCGGACCGTCATTTCTCGGATTCGGAACTGGGGGTCTACTCTCGATCTCCGTCCGAAACAATTACTGCCAAATTAGCAATACTTGACCAAATGAAAAGACGCGTGACGCGATTGAAGCTTCATACTTGATACTTGTCTTTTAGTTTTGTCGAATATTACTTATTTGACAGTAATTGTTTCGGACAGATGTCGGACAGAGATCGACAGTAGACCCCCTGATACGAATCGGACGTTGTGCGTAAACGCTCTCAGCCTTCAAATCCGGAACGCGGTAACGCTCTCAATACTGCTTGGCGGCAGAAATAGGTAAGTTTGCAGTAATACTCTGGACGAATTCTTTCACAACGAGCTTTACTGCTACGATATTTCTTCCAATGAGAACGAAATTTCCTATGACTTCAAATGATTATGCATCTTCATAATCAGCATAATTTCGTTAAGAAAGAAAATATTCATAATATTAACCTTAGAACTAAGTCCAAACTCATGGTACCACGTTTTCCTTTAACTAAGGTAAACGATTCTTTTATGGGGAACTGTATACGTTTTTACAATAAGTTTCCGGAACATATATTAGGTTTACCATTTCCTAAGTTTCAAACTTACAATAAATTTCAATTGAAAAGTCATATTACCAAATTGTAGACTACGTGTTAGATGATAATGATGATGATAAAGATGTATAGACAACGTGAATCATTATTCCACACAAATATGATTCAAAATGTATTCTGTTTTTTTTTAACGCACACACTCAACATTGCCCCGCACTAGGGAAACCCTGTGACGCGGGTGCCATGGACCCACACATAGACAACCACAAATTACACCCAAACTCACGAGAGAAATAAATGTAGGCCATACAAATATTTCTCCCGACCCGGGAATCGAACCTGGGACCTCTGTGTGGCAGTCCGGCATGGTAACCGTTCGTCCACGGAGGCAGTATTCTATAATATTTAAGTTTATTTGAAAAGAGCAACTAGAGTTTCTTGCTTGTTCTTTTCAGGGAGGTCAGCGTAGTGAACGAGCAGTAGCTTAAAAAATGACGTTTACAAGTGTAAAAATTTTACCTATGGAATAAATCATTATTTGACTTTGACTTTGACTCGTAGGTTTCATAACGATGTTTTATCTTCAACAGTAAACAATAAGGTGTAAAAATACTACCGGAATCCATCTTCCGTAAGGTTTTGTATATTGAAATTTAAAGTTCTACTGCGGAAGATCATAAATATGAGTACAGGACTCGTACTCGTGCACCTCACAACGCTAATGGACATGAATGCAATATAAATATCAAATATCATACCATAGACCATGAAATGCCGCACCGAACTACGTAAATCAGATTTTTAGTCCAATAACAGTAAAAATAATACATGTCCACTCTTGCTATATGATATAAACATCCTTTAGCTAGAAGTAGGTAATTAAAAAGAAACAAAAATAATTACACTATAATATATAGAAATCATTTGTGGTCAAGCCAAATCTTACATTAAACTTATACAGTTAAATGTAAGAGTTGGCTTATCTTTAATTATATTTTATTGGTCTTCAAAATGACAGATTTGGAATTTCCCAGTTAACGCAAGTTACATTAAAAATGTGTATTATTGTCAATGTAATTTTATCTATTTGAAGATACTAAAAATAGTTATTTGTTATGTAAGGCTGCAAAGTTGTTGTCTGACACGAGTGCTTGTATTGAAATCTGGGCAAGCGAAGAAAGCTAAGATTGAACCACGAGAGAAGCGACCGGTCCAAAAATAGATTCCTGAGGGTAGCGAGGGTGTCAAGGCACGAGACGCAAAACAACTTTGCTGCCGAGCAAAACACACAAGTTTTCACCTCATTATAGCGAGGAAAATGGTAGATGAAAGAAAAACAGTTGAACGTAATTTTTTTTAATTAGAAGAGTTATTTTTTATTAATAATTTTGGCTTGGATACAAGTCCTTTGAGCCATGACTTCGTTTAATTATGTTTCTGTAAACATGGCCGCCACAAAGAGGATAGGCAATGTGAGGCGGCGTGCTTGTTGAAAAATCAGTAGAAACGAATTATGTGAAAATGCATATGCGAGGTTTTCCCTCTAAGGCGACGATATGTAGCTAGGTTTGTCTATATACCTACCTATGCAAAAATTTTAGACTAAACATGTAACAATACAGTGAACGTTTAAACCCTTCCTAACTGAAGTGCGAAAGAAGTATCGGGTGGTTCCAATAAATTAAGTACAATTTGTAAAATAAATCAGCAAATGGAGTAGGTCGCGACGTAGCGTATTAAAAGATAAGATCGCAATTTGCCAACTTGGAGAGGCTCCGTAATGCGCCTCGCATCTTTGATGTTATTAGAAAAGTACCAGTCGTGTCTAGTTGTAGTTAAGTAACTTTTTTATTGAATTTAAAAAAATAAACAATGATAAGGTTGAATCCCTCTTATAAGTAGAATTACCGGTACAGAGGACTACAAAGTTATTGTCCATCATCATCAACATCGTTATCAACAATTTTCCTCTACAAAGAACAGGTTTCGTATGACTATATCGATATCGATATCTGCCACGCCAGCCGAATGAGGGGACTTCACACATTTTTCAAGGGTTTTGAACCTTCTTGGGCACTATAAGTACCAGAGCAAAGGAATTCATTCCTGGGCGCCACTCGGAACGCCTACACCAGAACCAATTTAAAAAAATCATTTCCCACATTGGTCCTACCGAGAGTTGAACATGGGACTTTCCAATCAAGCACCCACGGTGCAAATCGTTGGGCCACCGAAGTCGTCATATATACATAGTATAAGCGATTTGGTAATGAACCAAAGTTGCCTATGTAACCACAAAGGTTGGTGCAAGCGTGTTCTAGAGATCGCGAAGCTAAAAACGACTGGATGGCAAAATAGGAAATCGGGCACTGTGGAAGACGCCTATCTTTAGAAGTGACGTCAATATTTTTAGGTAGTCCTTATTACCTGCCATACTGACATCTTCTACATAGTTGTTAATGTTTTTGACTATGCGTTAAACCATGTTGAACACAGAACTTAAATAGTTTTTTTTAATTGAGATGTGCTTCGTGTATGGTAGTTTGACAATTTCTTAAAAATTTTATGTGATTGAGAATGAATGATGGTAGACGCTTGTGTGTAACACTAGCCTTGTAATTCATTAATGCTAAACGTAGTTTCGTATATTGTAAACTATTGCAAAGGTCCCAGGTTTTTTTTAAATAGAAAGTATTCGTTGATCATCGGTGGTATCTAGACTTCTAAACTAGGTTATACTAATCTTGAGTGTGCTGCCTTTGATGTCTTCAGCATTGATAATCAAAGTACCTACATTTAAAATTGCGATGCAGCGCCCGCCATATTGAAATTTTGTTGACGCGACTTCCGGAATTTTTTTGCAAAATCTTTTTACATCGGTTGATTTCCCCATAGTGGGGTAAAATCATTTATAAATTTATTTTAAATATAAAGCGCTGAATCTATAGAAAATTACCCATAACCCAGCGCAAAAGACCTATCTTAGATTTTAAAATATTTTATGTGTTGAAATTTTAAATAAGAGCGATTGCCGAAATCAATGGGTAACATTAAATGAGTTATATTTCTGAGAAAAACAATCATAGTGCTACTGAAATAGAAGCTTTGAGTACATTAATATTATAGCTCATGATTCACATTTGTTGCAAATACATTGTTCTATAGAATTCACAAGCATGATAAACGATATTCTAGTTTTAGTTAGACGCTACCTAACAATATGAAAAATATTTACTCTGACAATTTTCTTAAATTGTAAAAAAAACTGTTTCACACAAATAATTTTTGTACCTACTCAATCCATATATGTGAAACAGACCGATTCCTTTTCACAACTTCAGATGGATCCTCATAGTAAAAGTTGTTTATAATGACGGGTAGAGTTACCTGTAAAATATCGTGAAATAATGAATGCCGTGGTCCCGTATAAATGACCATTTTTCGCGGCTATTACGTTTTGATATTATACAATGTCGATGTTTTTCTTTATGCCCTACCTTACGTCGTATATCACCGGAAAATCATATCTCAATACATTAATGAAATCGATAGCAAGAGTTAAATGAATTTAGGCTGTTTGCGTCGACTGTTTTTACAGGCTTACCGCTGCTTAATTACGGAAAGGTCTCAGTCTGGGACCAGTTTCCTTATTTGTTGTTCTAATCATTTATGTTATTAACTCGTTAGCTTTGTGTGCGCCTAGTACATTTTCAATTGCGCACCTACGGAAAGTTTCATCGCCGCCTAAAATAGGCATCATCCATAAAAAAGTCTATCCGCACAAGATGAGGGGGCTCGCAGAAGATGGTCACGTATGCGTCTGAAACCATGACTCATAAACAATGCAATCTAATCACGTTGGTCAATGTATGGAATTTAGCAAACAGCAATAAACCCGAGATCGCGGGAGCACGTGATAACCTGCCGACTGCGCTTCCTCAAGTTTATGAAAAAACAAGATTAGCTATAATTGCTTAGTTAATAAATAATATAGTAGAAGGAATATGTAGACCCACTGTAGTTCCCAGGCGGGCCGCAGGCATTAAGGATTGGGAACGTCATACACATCATTAAATTGTTTTGCAGGTGTGTGCAGATTTCCTCACGATATTTTCCTTCACCGGAAAGCTTATAGTAATTTTGAAATTAAATTTTGCACTTAAATTCCGATAAACACAGAGGGCAAGACGATTCTCTGCTTGTGGTACCAATAGTTTGTTAACAATATATAGTATGGCTTCACTGTGAAGAAAAATGTTTCAATAAAAACTATTATAATCGGGAATATTATTAAAACAGCCGACGTACGCGTTTAATGGTTACAAATATAATATATATACTCCAAATATAAAAATAATATTTTCAATGCTAATTTAACTAGCGTAATAAGCCCACTTTCTATAAAAGTTTGTACGGACGGCACACACATGTAAGATATAAACATGTTGATGCTCTAAATAATGTTAACCACGCACTTTTCAATTTGAGAATTCTAGATTTTAAATAACCTATATTCTCGTCTTATTTCATTACAATATTAGGTATTACATCTTAATACATTAATGAAGTCAAAAGCGAGAGTTACATTAATTTAGGTCCTTCGAGCGGCTGTTTGCGCCGTCTGTTTTTACAGGCTTACCGCTGCTTAATTACGTAAAGGTCTCAATCTGGGACCAGTTTCATTGTTTGTTGTTCTAAGCATTTATGTTCACAACTCTTCAGCTTGATGTGCGCCTAGTATAAGTTCAGTTAGATGTTTATGGGCATCAACTATAATACGTAACCACGCGATCTACTACAGAGAAAAGTTTAGAGAAATTAAGATTCCTATACTAGCGTCACATTACATTTATGAAAATTTAATACTATGTTAAGGAGAATATTAATATCGAGTTCTTGGGTTTTCGCGATTGTTACATATAGGAAGTATAGTACATTACTGCAGAGGCCAGGAAGTAAGGGACTGCCGGAGGAGTATGAGTTACAAGGTCGAGCGCCAGCGAGGCCATGTATTGATACGAGTCAAGCAATCCCCGTTCCCGCCGAGTCTTGTATAGCGCTTTTCTCAAACAATGTGAGAAAATACTAAAAGACCAAAGAAAGGAAGATGTATAATAAAAAAAGTAAAAAACATTAAAAGCAATATTTGACATATCGAGTTCTTAGGTTTTCGCGATTGTTACACATAGGAAATGAAATTATTTTTCCGGATTTAAATCGCGTATATTTGTTTTTTCAAACAAACCGACGTTTCAACCGTGACCATGGGACATGTAAAGGGCCCGAAACGTCGGTTTGTTTGAAAAAACAAATATAAATCCGGAAAAATAGTTTCATTTCCTAAATATTTGACATGTTACGACAATTTCCTAAAAGAATATGTTGTTATTTTTCCAGGTACATATTAGTAGTCTATAGTAGTCCGGTGAACATCTGATGATATGATTCAAGTGATTCTCCAGTGCATGAAAGTTTCATACGTTTTCATGTATCTTATTTTGCTCATAGCCAGTAACAAGTTTTCCATGGCTAATATTACGTCTTGTTTGAAATTAGGCGCAGCACAATCAATTACTATATTTCCGTTATCGGTCTTCTTTCTAAAACTATTGTTTTGACGAAAATATAAAAAAGACCAAAAAGCAGAAAAGAATACCAAAGTACTTTAGATTTTTTACCGCCTTTTCTTTTTAAAAAAAAAGTAAGCTGTGCAGGTAGGTATTTTAATTCTCTCAATCACGAACACTGGGCAACTGCCCATCTCAGGCTGTATGACTTTTTGTTTTGCCTGTTTACGTAGTTCATTTATTATTAGAACTATATAGATTTAAAAGTTTAGAGAAGTAGACAGTAATGGATTTTCATACAAAAAGTAAAGTAAGTAAGCTGACCTTGGCCTGGAGAAGTCGCACGATCCATAAATGACAAACTTTCCGTGTTCGTTTTTTGAAAGTAATGCAAACATTTCCGAGCATGTTTGAGACAAAACTATTACAGGCAGAAATTACAAGCACGTAGGACTTGTTAACTAATGTCGCAGGGTGACGGGCGCAGTGGCAGTGCTATAACATCTTTGCGATTTAAAGCTCTGAATGGCACTGTAACTGTTATGTATACGCGTGTTGATTACCACCAGGCGCACGATGTTGTTCGTCTCATCACTTGGTCCATGTCCATGGGTTTGTTTGAAAAAATAAATAATAAACGATAAAAAAAATATTATTTCCTTAGAGAATATAATTTTTTTTAATGAAAAATTATAAACATAACAATAATTTGAGGAACACATTATACTGAAAGTATTAATGTATAATAAGATTCCAGTTGACGTTCAAAATTTGCCATATAAGATGTTTAAAACATTATGCAGCTTCTGAGTATTTGAATGACAAAAATTCATGTTGGTGACAGCTTGGAATTCTTTTGACCTTGATATTTAAGATTTATATCGTAAATAATCAATGTGTACAGAATTTATTTTCAAAGAGCAATCGCTTATATAGTTTCTTACTCATTCTTCTTAGGGGATTATGACTCACGAATGAGTAGTAGAGTTTAATTCAATTATTTCATAGATAATTTACGTGAAAGCGATCACGTGTTCCTGACTTAATCATTTGCATTTTCCATTCCTTGTAAATATATTGTGTCTGACGGCGTCAACATACAGAACCACATGCATGTCATTCAGTAAACAGGTTTTCGACAGTATCAGGAATTGCTTATAAATACACTAAATCAGTGAAATTGTATAGAATTTCTCAATTCGACTGTATGTTTTTTTTGTATGTATGTTACGCGATAACTCCGGTATTTGTGAACCGATTTTCATGAATCTTTTTTGTTGGAAAGAGGGTACCTCCACAGTGGTCACATTTCATTTTGAAGAAAATCATCCACCTGTAATGGTGGCTGATCACGCATGAACATTCATGCGTTGAATGCATGATTTTTTTAGTACTCTGTACTAAGATTATAATAACAATAACGCACACACTCGTATAGCGGATGCCATGGACCGTAACCGTCGTGAATTATTCAAAATGGGAAAAATCGCGTTTATTATCGGTTTAAAATGTTGGTATAAAGCAACGCGAAACTTTAAAAGTGTGTAACGAACTACACACATCAAAAGCGTCTAGGGACCAAGTGAATATTTTTGAAATAAAAATTATTTAAGCAATATTTACCAAATCCAGTCTTCCAAGACGACTTCTTACTTTCATGCTTATGTTTTATTTAACCGCTTACCCCTATATTTAATTAAAATAAACTAAAATTGATGTTTTTGCAAATTGTGGGAAAAAACTCAAATTAACGACGTCAATTAAATGACAAAAAAATGGCGAAAATGATGATGATGAACCGTTCACGGAGGCAGTTATGAAATATGACAAAGAAAATTACAATAACTATTAAAGCTTGCATTGTATTTACAACTTATTTCCTTAACACGATTTAATCTGAGTTAAGTCAGTATGCCCTTCTACGCGCTTTATACAAAATCCTTGTCCAGATTTTAAAAGAATTATTATAAAGTTCTGCAGTAACCAAAACAAACCAACCACGTTATTCACGTTTCAAAATTCTAGCGTCTTAATACTTATATTTCTCAATGCTGGTTGAAGGTAAATTACGCTTTCTATAACATAATTCCTTCCCAAACGACATTCTATTATAAATTGTACAAAGGCGATTGTTTATCTCAATAAAATAAAGAGGTTTTGCGAGCGAAGAGGGCGTAAGCCTTTATCTACGAATCCAAAGATCTCATTGTGATGCTTCAATCTGCATTATTTCGCTTCATTAAGGCACTGAAATGAATAATAATGGGATCTTTGAGCCTTCGTCCAGTGTAGGGTGACATCAAAATGCTTACATTTTAAACCGTTCATTTTCATAAAATTATTTAAATTTTTCATACGTTATTTTAAAAAATACCAAATAATTCAATCATAATTGAAAAATTAACCTCTGGTTTCCGTTTTTTTTATTTTTTATTTTTTTGCAAACTGGTTACTAAACACACATATTTCACATCAAGAACTGTCACTAGCACTATCACGTGAATCATCATTAATTCTTTAGTAGATACCTCTCACGAAAGGTGAAGCAAACCATCGTAGTAAAACCTGCATGTAGAAGATTTTACAATCATTGGAGAACATGTAAACAATTTATAGATTCGAGGTTTACTTTGCACAAACCCGTATCAATAAAATTGTATATAAATTACTTTGTAACTCCGCGAACACAGTGAAGGTTAAATCAAGCTTGCTAGGGTTAAATATGGATTGGGCCAACGGAGCCGACTGTGTCTTAAAATTTCTTTTAAGACCCGTGCCCAACAGTGGAACATATAGAGGGTTGTTGATTTAGTATTTCAAAATATACATTGTGAATTTACCGTGTCACCCAAAGCACTCACAATGCCTGGCATAATTACAAGTTAATACACAAGAAAAACAGAAAATAAAACTATTATAATCTCAGTACAAAGTACTAAAAATCCGACCTCCAAAGTTCGTGGAATTACATCTATTTGCCAAGTTTTATTGAAATCGGCTACCGGAAAGTGCACGAAACCGGATTCATCCCCTAATTTGTCACTCTTAGAGGTGGAATATTTTCTTCAAATTTAAATACTACTACTACTGAGGTACCCTGTTTCCAACAAATAAAGAATAATCAAAATCGGTTCGCAAATTATCGCGTAACATACATACAAAAACAAAATACAGTCGAATTGTAAACCTCCTCCTTTTTTGAAGTCGGTTAAAAATAATAATAATCAATCATGTCAAGTACACTGTGTGATCATGTCAAACAGTTATTAAAAATAAATCGAAACTACCATTGACATACAATTATATGGCCGTTGGGTCCGCGCTAAAAAGTGTCCGAACTTATAGGGCGTTAAAATCGTATACAGAGCGTCATTCACGCTTTAGTCTTCGTTTGTTCGACTGACAGCGAAGCAAGCAAAATTAGACAGTACTGCGATGACATTACAATTTAAATTCAACGTTTTAGCTTTTTCATATTCCTTTACATGTCACTACGTTTAAATAGGTTGACTTGGGACATTTTTTTCGTGGTTTTTGTATTAGACCCGTCGTCCATTTATTTGTAAGTCAATGGAAATTACATATTAATTTCGATAATTTGTCGGTGAGCACATCGGTGTCACGGACTTCGTCCAGCAGAGTATTGAGCAAGGCAAGAGGTCGAGGCGTGTGATTGTATTTTATTCTTTATTTTTTATTCTCATTTATTTGCGTACCATAACATAATGTACACACGCCAGCATTCTTGTTCCGTTGCATTGGAGGCGATTTTCGAACAAAAATGTGCAGTCTGGTGTGCCGTGTCCGTACATTAAATTATGGAGCCTGAATAGGGCACAGCAAATAGTAGAACAGAGGACTAGTCATAATTGTTACATTTACTTAATATGTAATTAATTAAATATCTATCAACAGTTTTATATAATTTAATGTTTTTCTAATTATGTACTTTTTCTATTGTAACTTAAAACTAAATTGAAACAAGTATGTTTACAACTAGTTAACAAAACTCAGGTACCAAGAATTTCATCTTCTAAAAAATCTTTTACATCATAATAGCTTTTATTTATTAGTAATTTCATTAAGTTTAAAAAAAAAATTGTTGTGTGGCTCATTTTTTGAACTGCTTTTTCAACTTATTTATTTTGGTTGTACTTGTTAATAATGTTTCCTCCATTATTTTCATGATGGTCACCTTTGTTGAAAGTCTTACGATTCGGGTGCGATTTGAGCAAAATATTATCTTTCAAGTTGGTCCGTATATTAGGAAATTAAACGAGTATTGAGGAGGCCGCGTTGAATATTCAAACGGAATAATTTATCGTAAGCAGCCGAGCTCAGAGCCGGCAACAAATTGTTGTGCGTACGTCATAAGACGATCGTTTGCATATTTAGGCTATTTAAATTAGGTGGGTTATGTTAAAATATGGCCACGTAAAATATAAAGCTGGTATCTACTATAAAAGGTAGGTATTTTCAGTTCTAAAGTGACTTTAATAATTGGTCGATTTGCGGTTCCCTGTCAGCCTTCAGGAAATTCTGTTTCTACAAAAATTAATAATTACTTTTTTTAGTCTCTTATGGAAGAGAACAAAGTCAATATTTTTTTTATGATAGTAAGTGAGGTTACTAACAACTCGTGAAACTGGTGGTAAGCGACACATCTGTCCATAACCGTTGACGTCCTATGTACCTGTAATTTCAACAGCACCTCTTATAATAATAAATTAAATAAAATGTTTTATTCATTCATTTTAAAGGGCATAGTACCTACGGGGGCGGATGTTTCCATTTAGACTTGTTAGGGCCTGTGTTAGGAAATATCGCTCTTCTGTAATATTAATAGTAATCTTGCTCTTATATGATTTTAAGATGATAAAATAGACTACCTTAATATATACTATAAGTGGTGTTACAATACAAATTTCACCAATTACAGTAATTTTTAACTTTTCAGACTAATAATAGATTAACTTAATTATTAGTGTGTGTGTACCTCTTGAACATCGGAACGCAGTAAGGCTCACATTACTGCTTGGCGGTAGAAATACGTAAGGTAGCAAGTATTTCCCTGGACCAGCTCTTTCACAAGGAGCTCTACTGATGAGAACTATAGCAACCAAATTTCTATTAGGAAGCAATATAATATAAAAATAATCATCTGTTCAGATCATCTATTCAATTCATTTTGTTGGTGGCAATTAAGACTTATTAATGAAGGTATAAATACAACACATACACATACGCAAAAGCAACAACTTCACAACTTCATTTTTACCTAACAACATTAACTTATTTTGGTTAGTAAATGGTTGACAGTCAACCCTGACCATGGACCTGTAAAGGGCTCGAAACGTCGGTTTGTTTGAAAAAACAAATATACGCGATTTAAATCCGGAAAAATAGTTTCATTTCCTATATGTAACAATGGCGAAAACCTAAGAACTCGATATTAATTTAATTTACTTATGATTTTTTTTAACTGTGTAATTTAATTTTCATCCTCTCGTAATGAAAATCGTAATAATTTAATTTTATGTATTTATTAATATATTTGTGAAATAACTCCACTAGTTTTGTGACGATTATGAATACAAAGATCTAATTTGCTAAATTAATTTAATTTAATTTAGCCAATTATAAAAGTAACTGGTCGATCTGAATCAGATAATAAATACTTTCATCCATTTGTACCGTTGATTTATTGTACCTACCTAATACATGTAAAACTTAACTTAATCGTAATACATTTCAGGGATTGGGAACCTGGCGACCTGTACTCGTAATACAGGCATTTTTATACCTATCTCAGGCACCAGCATGTCGCATATAAGGTCAGTAAGCACTTATATAATTTACCTTGTATGTTGAAAGGAAATAAATGACAGAAAATTATTAAAAGTAAGTAGGTGCTATCATACTACAGTATTTTTTGTTACGTGAATTTTGATCGCACACGCTACATCCTCCGATATGGTGCTCAGTAATATGCTGAAGTAAAGAGAAAAACACGAAATGTTGTACCTTAAACTCTTCTTATTAAAGGTTGAAAATCAAACGCTGCAACCTGGGACTTGGTTCCCAGGAGACTGGTAACATTTCTCTTTTGGCATTACTAATCTTACTTAAAGTGAAAGCTCCTTACCGAGGAGTTTTGCTAGCGGCCTTTAGGGACCGGGTTTCCATGGCAGAAGATCTTTATATACTTAATGGCTGTAGCATTTTTTATTAGGTGGATATCTAAGTATTTAAAACAATATTTCGGCGCACAATATAGATCTCACTTAATTTCCGTGCCAATATTTATAATGTAAGTATTCGATATTTTATTGTGCAATATTATTTAATATTCGAGTATTGTATCGTGAAATATTATTTAATAATTACAAGATAATATATTTGAATATTTAAATAATAAAAATTGCCATGGACATTAGGTGTTGCACACTAGTCCAAGAATGACCGATCTATTTTAATTTATAATAAAATTCCAATATTATTTAAAAAAGAAAATAACATTAACATATTTAAAAACAAACTTAAACATTCTCATCCAAAAATCACATTTTTCTATAAATGAAAATTTTTAATTCAAAAATGAAGGCACAATTCACAGAAAGCCGAAACAGCAGCAGCAGAAAAGCAGAAACGTCGATATCATTAATTAAGTATAAAGTATAATAATTAGTTTTCAAGTCTCTTTGCTACCCTGACTGAGCCATATACTGGGCCATGTACCATACTAAATTATATTATGAGACCTTTTTAATGTACATGTGCAATATGGAAATAAGTCAAATAATTTTGTAAAAAAATGTGTCTTCTTATAACGGAAGTCGTGGTTATATGCACTCAGAAAGTAGTGAACGGAGTAACGTGTGGTGTTCTCAAGAGTACCTATTTCGATAAATTGTGTTGTATCTCCATTATGTTCAGTGTAATAGCAGAATATGTCATTGAAACTTCAAGTCCGTCGTTTCCGGATGATCAATCAACATTGTTATTCCGAGATAGCCTTTAGCAAAAATTGCATCAACCTGTCACAGGCTTGGCATAATTTACAACCTCTGTCATACCACTGCGCTAGATAAGTCTAGATTTATATATGTTTATGGTAACACTCGATAAATTGATAACGAATCCGAAAAGTATCTGCAACACATTTTTCAAGTAACTACCTACAATCTATCTACTAAAATGACTTACCAAATACAAGAGACCTTTGACTAGTACAATCTTTATGGTGTGCAAATTGACATAAATTGACATACAGGCGGACGGTGATCCTTATTGGTCCGATAAAATATACTAATATATTCATTACAGCAAATATGTGGCTGGCTTTCACCTTACAACAAAACCTATGTTAGGAGTACCGCACTGTATGGGTGCGAGAACTGTACAATCACAAAAAGAGACAGGAAGATATTGGAGTCATTTGAAATGTGATGCTGGAGGCGAATGGATAAAATAAACAGACAACATGACTCTATTATCTAACCTTTCAAAAAAAAAGAAAATGACACTATTTTTATCCGGGTTTAAATCGCTTATATTGTTGTTTTTTCAAACAAACAATGAAAAGTTTCATAAAAAGTTTTGGAAAAGGTTAAAGAAGAGAGAAATCGTAAGATTTCTTATAAAAGGACAATAGAGAACAGAAGAGGGAAAATATTTGGACATCTGTTACATAGTAACGAATATACGAGATTTATATTTGAGGGGAAAGTAGAAGGAAATTAAAAGAAAGGAAGACCAATAATGGAGTACGGTAAACAAATGAAGATGGACGTCAAACTGAGTAGCTATAGAGGGGTCAAGGAGCCGGCTATAGTCCATAAGGAGTGGAGAAGGCTACACCGACAAGAGCCTGGCTCTTAAATATAATAATAATAATAATAAATCATTTATTTCGACCAAAATGGATCATGACATTACAAAGATTTAATACAATTAAACTCAAAAATAAAATTTAGTACAGAATTCAAATCAAAATGAAAATAAATAATAATAAAGTTACATTACAATTAGAATACTATTTTAGATTTAGTCAATAGATGCACCATGTTACAATGGTTCATGTATTGACTGTCAAAGCGTTGAGCAAATGTCTTTAGGATACTGTCGCGGCTGACTCGCACCCTGCGCAACAGGGAAGTGCGCCGCTTGCGCATGATTGCATAGAAGCAATCTACGCGCGCTTCAGCAAACATCGCCGATGCGCTGCAGAAGCGAGGCAGCCCCAACAGGACCCTAAATGCATTATTGTACTTGACACGTAGCGCGTTGTATGGTTTTAACTTATATTTCACCCACAGACTATTAGTATAGAAGAATGTACAAAATGCCCTAAAGAGAGTGTTCTTGACGTCTCTCGAACATCGAGCAAGTCTGCGAGCTATCATATTAGCTCTAACAGGCAACGTCCTACGCTCCCTCTCCTCCAGGCCCGAGGTTAGAAAATGTCCAAAGACACTTATAATTTTCCACTCTATTTAGGGTACACCTGTAAAGTTTAACAGATGGTATTTTATCTAGACACCCTCCCTGAGCTTGGAAGACCATGCATTCATTTTTTTTTCACATTATAAAATATGATGATGATAGATTTCTTATAAGAGAATTGAATGCATTGCGATTTTAAAACAAAAATGGTAAAATCGGTAATCCTTTACAAGTTGTGAACATGATCATTTAAGATGTTCACGTAAACAAGTTTCAGAGCTCTTCGTTTATCGGCTGTATAAGACAGACAGATCGTGAATGTGAAAAACACGTATCATTGATTGAACCAACTCATTGTGGATGTTGTAGTATTATTGGTAATCCAACAAGATATTGTTTGAAAGCACTCGCTTGAATCTCAGCAATTCGTTTAAGATTTTTCCGATTTGTATTGTAAAATTTACAATTACTACATTAATATTTAAATTTTCTACATGTACCTTAAGTTCTTTTAAGTTTACGTTTTTATGGTTTGTCTCTGTATTTACTAATAATAGTCGTAAGTTAAAATTATCTGTATTTTCTAACAAGTGGGCCTTGGATGCCAAATAAATGATTTATTTATTTTAATTATTACGTAAAATAGGGGCCTTGACGTCGAGTTGCGGATGCCAGCTCGTTACACCAAGCACCTCAGAGCTTTAAATCGCAAAGATCTGAGGTGCACTGATTCTGCGCCCGTCACCCTGAGACATAAGTTGAAAAATCCCATATGTCTGTAAGTTCACCGGCACCCTTACCCTTCAAAACTGGAACGTAGTATTGGTCACATATTTTATATTATATTTGCTTGGTGGCAGAAATAGGTAAAGTGGCAGTACTTCCCTGGACGAACTCTTTCACAAAGAGCTCTACTGCTACTAAATCTATTAAGGTCTCATAGTCACGGCAGACTGAGATGGTAAAGTCATGAACCAGTAATGTTAAATATTGTTTTTTTTTAAATATAAATTACAATAAATAAACATAATTATGTATATTATATAATAGGGGTTAAAGTATGAAATTGCCGATTTGTACTGAAAATCTAAATTGTTTATTTTTTAAATTTTTAACAAATTTATTTAATCAAAATAGTTGCCATTATTATCTATACATTGCTGCCATCTAATGGGAAGGTTATTAATGCCTTTGCGATAGAACTCCGACGATCTAGACTGCACAAACTGTGTGAAAGCATTTTGTACTGCCTCCTGGGAAGAAAACTTCTTGTCACGTAGATAATTGTTCAAATCACGAAAAAAATGGTAGTCCGTTGGAGCAAGGTCTGGTGAATACGGAGGATGACGAATGGTTTCTAACTGCAGTTCCTGAAGGGTCAAAATGGTTTCTCGTGCTGTGTGAGGTCTCGCGTTGTCGTGGAGCAATAATGGTGAAGATCGATTCATGAGTCGGGGCTGTTTTACTGCTAGTTTTGTCAACATGGTTCGGAGTTCGGCACAATAGACATCTGCCGTTATTGCTTGACCAGATCGGAGAAAACTATAGTGAATAACACCATGCTGAGACCACCAAACAGTTACCATTACCTTTTTATTGGTAAGTTTTGCTTTAGGACACTGTTGTGGCATTTGACCTGGGGTCAGCCATTGCATTTTTCTTTTCCGGTTATCATAAAGAATCCACTTTTCATCACATGTTACAATTCGATCCAATATTCCTTCATTTCTGTACCGGTTCAACAAGGCAACACAAGTTTCAACACGCGTTTCTTTCTGCAGATCAGTCAAATCATGAGGCACCCATTTTTCGTATTTTTTTATTTTATTGATTTGACGCAAGTGAGTCAATATTGTGGGTAAGGTAACGTTAAACCATGCCGCTAATTCCTGGGTAGTTTGACTAGGATCGGCTTCCACTATCTCTCTTAATTCATCGTTATTCACCTGTGTGGGCGGTCTTCCTCGTGGCTCGTTCTTTAAGTCGAAATTTCCATCACGAAAGCGTTTAAACCAAAATCGCACGGTGCGTTCATTAGTAGACCCCTCTCCAAACGCAGCATTGATATTGCGGGCTGTTTCTGCCGCGTTAGTTCCGCGTCGGAACTCGTATTCAAAAATCACTCGAATTTTCGCAGTATCCATCTTTCTTGTCTAAATTGAATAACAAAAACAATTGAAAGTCGATATTCAAATGTTTCAAATTTAAAAAAAAAAATCACAGAAACCATTTGAAAAAAGTTTCATTCGAAAACCTCAAACCATGAAGATTCTATGAAAATTCAAAGAACCTATTGCAATAGAACGGCAATTTCATACTTTAACCCCTAATATTATCTCGGCGATGTGCAATCGGAGAATTAGCCAACGATTATCGTTCTCTATGTGAAGGCCGGAATTAGGTCACCGATGTTGTCAAATTCCAATATGTTTTTTGTTACGGTCGAGAACAAAATATGAAAATTACAACACCGGGTTTTGCAGGAAAAAGGTGCAATAAATGCTATAATATTCGCTATTAAAATTATAAAATACAATATGTATTGAAATTAAAAATAATATAACTGTTCACTACATCTATACCGTTAGCAATTTATTTGTGTGTATAGAGATCAACGTTCGGTCAAGTTCACTGGGTGATGAGCGGCTTATGTTCTTACAGCTAATCTGCTCTAAATCTGCGTTACGGCACAGCTTATACAGCTTTAGTAAGTACGTATACCAGTGGAAGAACAGATGACACAGTTGTCATGTTACTCAGATGTTTATTTTAAGTTTTAACCTGTCTTGTGACTGGTGCACAATAATCGGTATCTAAGCCTTAACCTCTTAAGACCCATTACACTACAATTGGAAAGGCTAAGTATAAGTCACAGACCAAAACAAGATTTCATTCCCTAGGGTGTATTTACGAATTTAATTCCTACACTAATAATTAATTCCTGCACTAGCGTCCACAGAACATTTGCATGGATACAAACACGCGATTGCATCGACACAAACGCGGTATTGCATCGATACAGTCGCTTATTTTGAATCATTTCTACGAAACATCTGTATGGGTTTATTCACATTTTTTTGTCACATTTTTAGTTTGCGTCGCTGCTTAAAGTCGCGAACGTGTGTAACAGCTCTAATATGAGAAATAAAAACAAATTAGTTGCTTGACGGAAGTTTTCACAAAGTCGCAAGTTCGTTTAGAGGGCAATCTATACGCTTTTATAATAAGATTCCGGTTGATATTCAAAGTTTGCCATTCTTGAGGTGTATAACTATTAGTGAAACAAACACTTTATACTAAAGGTTACTACTATACAGCGTCTGCGTCCTTGGATGACAAAAATCCGTCTCTGCCGAGTCTCGATCAATATTTCAAATAAATCGATACCTTCCTTTCCGTTGAAAGTCAAAATAATTTTGGCTTTTATATTTTCTTATTTGTTATTTATATTAGTTATTTTTATTTTTATTATTTGGCTTCTTTATTTAAAAGTAAAGAAATCACTTAGTGTTATGTTTACTTTCAAACATGGAACCTACAGTATACATAAAAAAGTATATATTTAAGTTAAAAAGCAAAAAAATGGTATTTTGACTTACAACAACTTACGTATGAGGTATCGAAATACTGTAAATGATAAATGACGTGTACAATTGTACGAGTATATCTACAAAGAACATTTTTTTCATTATTTTGTTATACAACTTCTACGTACCTGGATGATAAAAAACCGTGGTAGTGATCCGTTTAGTTTCTGCAGATATTCTCAATCTAAGATGTTTGAAATAAATATTGTAAATGATAAATGTATTCAATTGTATAATTGCAAAGAGCAACCCCTAGAGTTTCTTGCTCATTTTTCTCAGCGAAATCTGCCTTACGAATGAGCACTAGATTTTTAATCAATATGACGATTTCAAGTGCAATTTGCTAACTTGAAATAAAAATATTTGAGTTTCAGTTTTAGTTAAGTAAGTAGAACATCTTAATAATATATATATACTTATATAAATTAAATATATACTTACCAATTTCTCGTTGCCTAAAGCTCGAGGAGTTATAAATAAAACACCGAATATTTTAAATTCAGTTCAATACTCTTTATTGCTATTACAAAACCATTACAGACCAAATATATAAAAATAGTGTAACATTAGGGTTAGCACAATGGAACGTGACTTGCGCGAGCGCGATAAAATTTTAATTTTATAAAATGAGTTCTCTATGCGAGAATAGCGATATCTCGCGCTTTATATCGCTCTCGCTCAAGTCGCGCCCTGTCGTGCTACAGGTGGACTTATTGCTAAATTATTTATTTATTTACATTAATTATTAATTTAAGGAATTAAACCAGTTTTAATAATTCCAATCTACACAACTGCAAGTGCCATTGTTTACAATTTTATATATTAAAATACGTACAATAACGTTCGGTAATAATAGCTAACGTATATATACTAATATTTTGTATAATATTTCAATATTTTTTCATATCACATGAGTCATAAAAATAATACGAAGTACATAGTTCAAATTATGTATATGTCAAATTTTATTTCGTTCGTAGAGTCTTAAAGCTCTCTCCTTTTAAGTTGTCGTTTTGCAAATGTAGTCTTATTGCATTACATTAAGGATGCGATTTTACTTAAATCGATTGACTTCTTTTGTACATTCTATGTGCAACTTGAACAAAGAATTATATCTACTAATTACCAAACTAGGTAAGTTTAAGCTTAGTGCTATAATTATCAGAATTCTGGGAGCACGACCCAAACCATTCAGATTAGAATCAATTTAAACAATTTCGTTTCCTAAATTATACCTACCTTAAGCTAGTTTTATCCGTTATGAACTTTCCAGACACTCTGACTAGTCTCAAATTAAAACATTTATTTCCTATCTTGGTCCAACCGGGACCTTCTCAGTTAGTGCTTAGAATCTTAACCATACAAGCTGAGATCAGATTTTGATTTTAGTAGCTTGTGAAAGAGTTCGTCCAGGGAAGTACTGCCAACTAACATATTTGTGTTAAGGTTTTGAATGGTAAGGGTGCGCGAGGGATTACAGGCACATGGGTTTTTCGACTTATGTCTCAGAGTGACGGGTGTTGTGCCCCTCAGATCTGTGCGATTTAGAGCCCTGAGCGACACTGCAACTGTTATGGACAGGCGTGTCGCTTACCATAAGGCGCATGACATGTTCGTCCTGCGGCTTAGTATCATAAAAAAAGATACAAAATATTTAATAGATTGATGTCCCAAAATAAGCTGTAGAATTCTAATAAACCATGGCACCGCAGACGTGTCGTAAGATAAATTCAAATTTAATGCAAATGGATACAATAAAAAGGGCATAAACACTATCCATTATCGTCTGGGCAAAGGGACTAGCGACCCCTGTGATTCTAAGCTTAGTGGAACACTGATCAAGGGGAAAATGTCTATACATCGTTACATTTTTACTATGATTACGTATTCGTCAATATGGTTATGGAAATGTTCTCAAGTAGGTACAGATGAGAAGAGGTGAATGGGTAAATATTCTGGTTACTTTTCTCTACTTAATTTCGGGGGCATTTTTTATTATTTTATTTGAATATTGTACAATATTCTCATGAAGTATTTAATATTTGAGTATGGTATTCTGAAATAGTGTAATATATCACGAAAATATACTTGTAAATAATAAGACTTGCCACCGAAATTAGGTAGAAAAATCTGAGCTGAAAATTACCCGATTGTACTTATGAAGAAACCTCAATGAATCTTTGTCTTGAAATTGTTCAGTTCTTGTGATTAATTTATTTGACAATTTATTGGCACGTATTTATATTAATAGTTTTGAGAGGTATTTTGAAAGAAACGACAATTAAAATTGATTTTAAGATTGTTCCATGTTTGTGTATAATTTATTTGATATTTTATTGGCACGGATTTATAGTTTTGAAAATGTTGAATAGAGGTGGGAGGAGAAGGAGGAGTATTTTTAAATAACTGCAATTGAAATTTATTTTGAAATTGTTCTATATTTGTCATTAAATTATGTGACAATAGAAGCTTCTTTATAGTTTTGAAAATGTTCTTGAGTAGAGGAGAGAAGTGGTAGGTAGATGTATTTTTAAAGAAACTCCAATTAAAATTAATTTGAGATTGTTTTATAATTACATGTCTTTAAATTATTTATCATTTTATAAGGGTTTCTTTAAGGTTTTAAAAATATTGTTGAATAGAGGACAGAAAATTTACATATATTTGTTAAGTAAATTCCATGCAAATTGACCATGAGATTGTTCCATGATTTGTTTGATATTTTATAAGGACGTTTTGAGCAGATATGGCCAGCGAAGATAATTAACAATATTTGCTTTTTTAAATTAGTTTATAATACCGGTTTATTTATAATTGTATTACGTATTTACAATATGGCTGTGAAATTGTCATTTATGCACTAATAAATATTACATATATGGCGTAATTCTTTCTTCATGTGAACGAAATTAACTGTTTATAGA